>NC_136982.1:20893058-21130558 GCF_032717465.1 Coenobita brevimanus
GAGAGAGAGAGAGAGAGAGAGAGAGAGAAAGAGATAGAGAGAGAGAGAGAGAGAGAGAGAGATAGAGAGAGAGAGAGAGATTTATATATATATATATATAAATATGTATAAATATATATATATATATATATATATAGAGAGAGAGAGAGAGAGAGAGAGAGAGAGAGAGAGATATATATATATATATATATATATATATATATATATATATATATATATATATATATAGAGAGAGAGAGAGAGAGAGAGAGAGAGAGAGAGAGAGAGAGATTATATAGATATATATATATATATATATATATATATATATATATATATATATATAATCTATAAATATATATATATATATATATATATATATATACATATATATATATATATATATATATATATATATATATATATATATATATATATATATATATATATATATATATATATATATATATATATATATATATAGATTATATATATATATATATATATATATATATATATATATATATATATATATATATATATATAGAGTATATATATATATATATATAAATTTATTTATAGAGTATATATATATATTGACAGTAGAAGTCCATTAAATCCGAATGATAGTGGACCGAGAATCATTCGGATTACCAGATTTTTGTGTGTGACACCTAAGATACTTTATTTCGTGTTTAAAATGAAATATTTTTGAACGGATGACTTTTCATTCATAATACAATATGGGACATATTAACACTGCTTTACGTATTAGACAAATTTTTTACTTAATAATGTATTACTAAAGATACGATCTGTAATTCCTAATTTAAGATATGTTATGGGTTGTTAAACACATCAGTAATGTGTAGTGTTGAAAATAGCAGTTGTAGGCAGGTATATCCATTTACAGAGAGTAAGTCTAGGGTTATTATTAATATGCACGTATTGTATAAGCACAATTCGCTGTCAGACAATTCGCTGTCAAATTATGGACGATTCCCTGTCAAGACGATTCCCTGTCAAGACGATTCCCTGTCCTTTATTTACATATCAGTTTATATAGCAAGTACACTAGTTTTTGAATGACTGTACCTCTTCAAAGTCGTTTTAAAATATACCCATGATGTTGTAGTACGAATGGAAATTAATGAAGACGGCTATGGGTGATGCTACACATAATTCAATGTCAAGTACAGTGAGGGAGAAACAAGTTAATTATTGTCTGAAGGTGCAACTAGTAAATGATATTCAAAGTCTACGGTATTGAATGAACATAGACTTTGATAGATCTCCCTGAAAATTAGTTCTTAAAGTATCAATTAATCAATGATAAGTATATATATATAGAATGACAGGGAATCGTCCAGGGTGCGATTTGTCCTGCGACAGTGAATTGACTAGACAGCGCATTGTCCCGAAACCATCAGTGGATTTACTGGTTGCTCATGCACTTCAGTCAGTCACGAATATCTACCTGCCTGACAGCCTGCGCACGTTTTTTTGTAGAACTCGTTTCGCAAGATATGGAAAATGATCACCTCAGCCTCATTGTAATGATTATTTTTTTTTCAGCAGAATGCACCCGTTTATCAAAGTATACAGAAGCTTCCTTCCATGAAACTTCCATGACCACACCGTTCAGCACTTCGGCGCATTTGGCGCCCAGTTTGAATGTTTAAATTTATTTATTTATTATTATTTTTTTTGGAGTTTTTGTCAGCCTTCTTCAAAAATTCAGATTATTGGAATTTTCGGATTATCAGTGTTAGGATTAATGGACTTTTACTGTCTATAACAAAATGAATGTGGTAAATACTCTCAACATATTCAAATTTTTGGCTCACCTCAGGCCATCATCAGATATAACAAGTGTCCTATATAGTAAGGACTTTATTGAAACATTTTTTTATTTTTTTTTATTTTTTTTTTATTGCCAGACGCCTCAGTCCCGTTTGGGGTGGCCACAAACAAATCGCCTCCAAGTCGCCCTGTCCCCCGCCATTTCACTGCCCTGCTCCCAACTCACACCCCCCTCTCTCATATACCTCTCCACCCCATCCCTCCATCTCATCCTCGGTCTCCCCCTCCCTCTTCCACCCTCCACCTCACTCACATACACTCTCTTCGTCAATCTTTCACCCTCCATCCTCTCCACATGGCCAAACCACCTCAGTGTGTTCCTCACAACGCTTCCTATCACATCCACATCCACACCACAACGCTCCTTTATATCCTCATTCGTCAGCCTGTCTCTCCACGTGACTCCACAGGCTCCTCTTAAATAACTCATTTCCACTGCTCTCATACTCTTGACTTGTGTCCTTCCAACAATGTCCAAGCTTCACTTCCGTACGTTAGAGATGGTATCACAATACTGTCATGTAGTAACTTTTTTACTTCCATGCTCACTTCCTGTTCTTATCACTGCTTTTAAGGAACCAGCAACCTTTCTTCCCTGCTGTACCCTTTCAAGCACTTCACCCTCCAAACCTCCATCCTTACTCATCACACTACCCAAATACTTAAACGTACTCACATTTTCCAATTCCTCACCATCCAACCTCGCTGTACATTCACTGACTTCACCTCTCTCAAAGACCATCACTTTACTCTTCCCTACATTCACCTTTAGGTTCCGTTTCTTACACACTCTCTCAAACTCATCCACCAAGCCTTGCAGCTCCCCTTCGTCTTCACTCAACAACACAGTATCATCTGCAAACAACAGTACAGGGAGTTTCCAAACACTATCCTCTCACCAGGGCCACTCCAACATCCACTACCCTACCTTGTACCTCTTTTATTACCCCATCCATGTACAGATTGAACAACCATGGAGACATGACACATCCCTGTTTCAAACCAACTTTCACAGAGAAAAATTCACTTAGTTCACCATCCACACGCACTGCAGCCTTCGCACCATCGTACATACTCTTCACAGCATTCAACAACTTCCCATCTACTCCATATATTCTTAACACTTTCCACAATCCTTGTCTATCCACCCTGTCATATGCTTTCTCCAAATCCATGAAAGCCGCATACAACTTCTTTCCCTTCTCTAGAAACTTTTCCACTAAAGATCTAAGAATGAATATCTGATCTACACAACCTCTTCCCTTCCTAAAGCCTCCCTGTTCTTCTCCAACTAATTTCTCTGTTCTTTCTCTAACTCTGTCTATAAGTAACCTACCATACACTTTTCCTATTATACTAAGAAGACAAATGCCCCTATGATTACCACACACTTCTTTTTCCCCTTTTCCTTTGTACAAGGGAATAATTATACCTGACTTCCAATCCTCCGGGACTCTACCTTCCTCCCAGGCCAATCTGCACATCTTCCACATCCATTCTACTACTATCTCTCCCCCATGCTTCAGCATTTCACCACACACTCCATCAATTCCTGGGGCTTTCCCCGATTTAACTTTCTTCATTGCTTCCACAACTTCCATCCTACTGATTTCTTCCTGTCTTCTCACCTCCCTCCTTCTCCCAGCCATTCCCCAGCCACTTATACTCGCATTACTTCCATCCTCCACGTTCAACAATTCCTTAAAGTGTTCTCTCCATCTGCTCACTTTTTCTCCCTTCTCCACTAGTAATCTACCATTTTTATTGAAACATAAAAGTAATATAAGCAAGTAAAATCAACCCTCCTCTCCATATAAAAGCACAAAAAGATTTTTTTTTTTTTTTGGCCATCACCCTGAAGGGGCATTAGGCCAGCAAGAATCAATAATCATGAAAGCCAAAATAATGATATGAAATATTTGCATCTATTTCATACCAATATTAAGTTATTATTCATGATTATGAAACAATAAGTAATAAAGAATACATCAGTATACACGGATAGTACCGGGACAAATACTTCCATCTACACATCACATGTAGACTCATTACTATACTACTACAAAATAATCAAATAATTATCAAATTTAAGTAAAAAAAAAAACATAAAAAGAACAAATACATATTTACTGGTCCTGAACAAAAGAAAAAATAATACACATTTATATAAATGTAACCTCCTCCTGCGATTCACAAATCTATAAAAGTGTATTGACATATTTACATATGTACAAAAACCATATCCCTATATACAAAAAAAATAAATAAAAAATAAAAAAATAAAAAAAAATAATAATAATAAATAAGGAAACCACAACCAAGTTCATAAAATAAATCACAACTCTCTGAGTAATCTGGTCTCTTTCAGGAAAGTCATCAATTTATTAGTTACACCAACGTCCCCATCACCCAAGACAGAATCAAATGTGAAAGGGAGCGCATTTGTCCTACAGTAGGCGGCCAGAGAGGTACGTTCCCCAGCATATCTACTGCAGTACAAAAGGATGTGACTAACAGATAATACTACGTCACAGGTGGTACAACGCGGTGGAAATTGTCTGTTAATATATGGTAACATATGTGTTATTAGGGTGGAATTCATGCAGAGGCGGGCTAAAGCGACTCCTCCCGTCTGTTTCCTCGGGAGGAACTGGACCAATCACATATGGTCCTTTTGACTGATGGAATTGCCAGGTCAGTCCACTGACTTTGCCACAGAAGATTAATTGATTTCTTTCCGAAAGAGAGACTAGACTGTAGCTCACGAGGAACGTCCCAAGTCTCCTCGAGTTCTACAGCTGATTTAGCTAGTACGTCAGCCTGCTCATTGCTGTAAATACCGCAATGACCAGGCACCCAGATCAGAGTGAAGGATTTAGCACATGTATGCAGCTTATTGATAATGCGGCCCAGGACCTCATGTGAATCAGTCCTACATGAATGAATTGCCTGAAGGGCTGACTTAGAGTCCGAAAAAATGACAAAACTGTTGTGATCTGAATGCAAAGCAATGTCTATAGCTTGATCTATGGCAAATAATTCGGCAGTGAATACAGACGTATGGGGGGGCAAGCGAAAACGGATGCGGCACTCCATAGACCACACACTCGCACCCACACATTCATCCATCTTAGAGCCATCGGTGTACAAGTGGAATGATGCTAGGTGTCTAATGAGGATCATCCGGAACAACTGTCGTACCTCCACCTCCGGCGCCTTGTACTTTGCGATGGGGAGCCAGTCAATGTTGAATGTGGTGGCAAGTGACTCCCAGGGTGCTATTTTTGATGTTAAAACCTGATCCCCATTACCCTAATGCCTCACAGAGGAAGGGAAGCCTCACAGCCACCGGCTTGAGGGCTGCATACAGCAGGTATTCCCACTGTAGGAGGATCCGACAGGTCGGAGGGCCAAGTGAGCGTTTACGGTGGGTGGTGATACCATAAGAAAATAACAGGTGGTCACGTCGTAGACGGAGGGGAGGCACATTAGCCTCCACTTCCAACCGCTCCACACGAGTACATCGAAGGGCTCCGAGATATATACACAAGCATACGTTCTGAAGCACATCCAGTCTACGGAGGACAGCATCCGATGCCGACCCATACACCTATGAGCCATAGTCAAGCTTAGAACGGATAAGGGACTTATACACCATCAATAAAGACGTTCTGTCTGCTCCCCAAGATTTACTGGAAAGAAACTTAAGGACGTTTACTTTTTTACTACAAGTAGCAAGCAAATGATTAATGTGTGTTCTCCAACTGAGCCTACTGTCAAAATGTAGACTCAGGAATCTGACTGAATTTTGAAAAGGTAGCGGCTGATTATCTAAAGTTAAATGCAAAGGAGGTACGTTAAGTTTACGAGTAAAAACAACACCGACACACTTAGGGACGGAAAATTTAAATCCCCACTCCAGGGCCCAATGCTGAACAGATTCAAGTGCCTGTTGAATCTGCTGTGCCGAGGATTGTGCATTGCAGGAAGAGTGCCACACTGCACAATCATCAGCACAGAGTGAGTATCTAATAGTCCTGGGGACGGAAGCGGACAACAGAATGTCATTAATGGCAACGCTGAACAAAGTAGGGCTAAGCACACTTCCTTGTGGTACCCCGTTCCCTTGGACAAATATGTCCGAAGTTACGTTACAGGGTAACCTGACAGAAAACATTCTGTCAGTAAGGAAGTTCTGGAGGAAAATGGGCAAATTACCTCTTAAACCATAAGCGTAGAGTTTACGTAGTATTCCGTTTCGCCAGGTCATATCATAAGCCTTATGAATATCCAGAAAAATTCCTATCTTGAATTCGCGATTGGCAAAAGCCTCGGCTATGCAATGCTCCAGGTGCACTAAATGATCCAGAGTGGACCTATATTTAGGGAATCCACTCTGTTGATCATTTAACACACCCTTCGACTCTAAAACAAAAAGTAACCTTTTATTAACCATACGTTCAAAGACCTTACATAGACAGTCAGTTAGCGCAATAGGTCGAAACGAGCTGGGACTCGTAAAGCGACCGTCTTGGCGAGGTATCGATATGACGTGCGCATAGTGCCATGAGTTTGGGAACGTGCGAGACGCCCAAATCTCATTGTACACCGCTAACAGCTTACTCAGGTTGGCCTGAGTAAGATGCTGGATCATACCGAACGTAATGGTGGATGGACCGGGACTGGAGCCTTTACAAGATTTAAGGGCAAGGAGAAGTTCATCTAACGTAAATTCGGAGTTGTAGCTGGTCCCTCCGTCTTCCGTGGCAAAGTCTAAGTTTTGCAGCTCAGCCGTACGCTTATGGTGGAGAAAGCGAGGATCATAGTTGGCTGAGCTGCTTACCTGGGCAAACTGGTCGGCAATAGTATTGGCAATATCCACGGGATCGTCAATGACATTCCCGGCCACCTCAAGTGTGGTGATTGGTGACCGGGTGTACTTGTTGTTTAGTACATTTATGGTGGACCAGACCTGACTTAGTGGGGTGGAGCGATTCACCGTGGACACAAAACTACGCCAGTTAGTCCGTTTTGCCGCTTTGATTGTCCTCCTTGCCTCAGCCTTAGCTGCTTTGTAGGCAATAAAGTTTGATTCTGTTGGCTGTTTCTCAAAAATCCTGTATCTCCTATTGCACTTTGTGAGTGCTTGTCGGCAATCTGGTGTCCACCACGAAACTCTACGCTTGTTTGGAATTGTAGATGTCTTGGGAATAGCAGCCTCAGCTGCGTGTATAATGGAAGTCTGTAGGTGTGAAACTTTCTCGTCAATGTTATCTCCCGATATATCTAGATTGGCGACCCGTGAGTAGTACCCCCAATCTGCTTTCTTAAAGTTAAATTTCGGTGGTGGAGGAGGCCGAGAATCGTCGCGTGCATAAGAAAGACAGATTGGAAAAGGATCGCTACCCATCGAATCGTCATATGGGTACCAAGAGATGTTAGTGTGTATATCGGGAGATGACAAGGACAGATCTATACATGACATGTTACCAGTGCTGTCATCTACACGAGTCGCTCTACCATTGTTTAGAAGACAGAGGTTTGACTGCAGTATGAGGTCGGCTACTTGCTCCCCCCTGCCATCACTCCTCAAGCTTCCCCATTGACAGTGATGGGCGTTAATATCGCCTAAAATTAATTTATGACCCGGAAGTTGATGGGTTAGTGAAGTGAAAGCTTCACCATCAATGGGACCACGGGGAGGACAGTAGATAGAACAAATAGACAGATACGTGTTATTAAGTTTTACTCTGCACGCGACAGCTTCCAGAGTAGAACTTAGAATCACTTCCATTTGTGGGTGTGATTTGTGGGTGTATATGGCGACTCCGTGACCATCATAGCTTCTATACAAATGGTAGTGTTTGAACTGTGGAGGATCTGGGTGATCCACCAAGCGCGTCTCCTGTAAACAAACAACGTCTGGCCCGTGTATAGATAGCAAAATTGCTATATTGTGGAATTTATTCCCAAGAGTCCTACAATTCCATTGTAACACAGTGAATGTGGCGGTTTAAGATTTACGAGAGGGGCCAGTGTGCTTAGCTTTTTTATACCGCCCGCCGCCAGGCGAGTGGCTACCGGGGAACCTTTCCCGGTGCTTACTAATGGAAATCTCCATACATTGATCATCAATAACTAGGCTCCCAGAGCTCCCCGAGGAAGAACTAAACTTTTTCTCCCTCACTGGACCAGGAGCAGGAAGGACATGAGGACGTGCCTGTTTTGAAAGGGTGGTCATATTACTCTTACTAGAGTTGTCAGACTTCTGTTTAGGCTTTACTGACTGAGAGGCAGCAGCAGCCTGAGAGTAGGAAGTTGCAGTGGGGATGTCAGTTTGAGAGTTGGATTGGACAAGAGGCTGAAATGGAGAGGTAGAGTGTGAGGCAAGAGGAACAGGTTCAGGGTCAGTCTGTGTTTCAACAGAGCACATCATGGGACGGGACATTACCGCCGAAGCATAGGACCTATTCGGCGTGGGAGTTGCATGCAACTCCTTCACCTTTTTCCTAGCTTCGTAGTAGGAAATGCCCTCAGTTGCTTTCACTGCGCAGACCTCCTCCTCCTCCTTCCACTTGGGACAATCCCTAGAGGAAGTGGAGTGTGCGCCCTTGCAGTGAAAACAACGTACCGTCTCCGATGTGCAGTGTTCAGCATCATGTCCCTGTGTTGCACATTTGCCACACACTGACTGGGAAGCCCGACAAGTCTTGTCACCGTGCCCATATAATTGACACCTTAAGCAACGAAGTGGATTGGGGATATAAGGCCTTACGTTAACAATTTCGTAGCCAATTTTGACATGGTCTGGGAGTGAAACTTTGCCAGAAGTCAAGACAATAGTAGCAGTCTTCGTCCTCACGCCTTCGGAATATCTAGTAATAAACCAGGCACCGATTACGTCCTGCTGACCAAGTTCCCGTATGATTTCGTCCTCTTCCATAACCATGAGATCCCTGCAGGTGATAACACCTTTGCAGGAATTCATGGAATACGGGATCCTCGGCTCGACATCATATTCGTGGAACTTACACAGTTTCATTAAGTCTTTAACCTGGGATGTGTTTACAGTTTTGATAAGAAAGTCTCCATTACCAAGTTTTTTTACTTGTTCCACCTCCCCAGCACAGTAATCAATCTCTTTCTTGATGATGAAAGGATTGATACTGCACAAGGGAGTGGAACCGAGAGCATGGAGAGTCACAAACTGTGCATTATGTACAGGAATGTCAAGGTTGGTTCGAGTCTGGGGCCGGTCTGTCTGGAGGCTGTCAGTCTGTGGTTCAGTCGGGGGTCGGTCAGGACCGCCTCCCCCCCTGAAGGGGAGGGAGGCAGTAGGGGCGTCCGACATAGTACCACTCCCCCCTAACGGGGGAAGTGGGAAGGAGGAGAGATAACGACCAAGGGACAATCAACCTGGGACCAAACACCTATGTCTGAGGTTGCCCTCTCAAACCACTCCAGGGAGGCACGACCGTGTCAATTCACGCCCCAGAGCGATCAGTGGGGGGGACCCTCCGTGGGCGATAAGCAAAGGTAAACTCAGAAATACACACAAACACCTATCCTATTGTGTCTCTAACAGGGAGGGGAGGAAAATGAGTACTGTCTAGCCTAACTTTATTTAAAAAACACGCTAGTGGCTGAAAAAAAACAAAAGCTAATGCCGGTGAGGCAGCCCTATGCTGGAGGAGCGCTAGAAAACACGTCCACACTCTCCACGACCATGCAAAAAAGTGTCAAAAAGAAATGCCAAGAACCACTCAGGAAAGACCCAAAGCAGCCTACTCAAACCCCCAACTTAAACAACACTAATTGTCTGTTCGAACACTAAACTCAAACCCCCCAAACTGAAGCAAACAAACCAAAACCACCTATAGGTTCGAACAGAGAATCCATTAAGTACTATTAGCTACATTAATTTCGGGTCTATACTTTTGTATTAGTAATTTTTCTTCTAATAAAGCATCAGCTGAATTACTGATTTTAGTTACTACCGGAAAATCATTGTAAGAGAAGGGGTGATCTTGGGTTAATAAATGCTTTCTAATAGCTGAAAATGCTATCTAATGTAAATATTGCCCCGTTCTGTAGCTCTTTCCCATACGTTCAGATATTCTAATTTCGCATGAACGACTTGTACATCCAATATGCCCAGCCTTACAACTAGGACATGTAAATTTGTAAACAGCATCTAAACACAGAGGAGTAGGCACCCTATCTTTGTGATTGAAAAAATTCTTTATATTAAAGTCATTGGTAAGTATAATCCTAAAATTTAACGACGGAAAACTGTTTTTTAATTCTTTGGGTACCAAATTGCGAAACTGATAACTGATTATTCCATAGAAACGCATTTTAACATAATTAACTAATTTTTTCACCTCAGAACACACAGATTTACTTTTAAGTTTAGTATAGAGGAAAGACTTTAAATACTTATCGCGTATGTGTATCTGATAATTATTGTTCAGAAAATAATCCCTAAGTTGAAGAAATTCTTCATGCGACATTATATAATTCGAACAAATAGTGTATGCTCTATTCAGTAAAGTTCTAATTGAATTAATTTTGTATATCATCAGACAAAAACTGTACCAATATAAGCCTTGACCTGTAAAAGTTGGTTTTCCATGTACCCCTGTTACTTTTAGCAGTTTTTATATCCAATAATGATATACTTCCATTATTTTCTAATTCATATGTGAACCTTATATTTTTATGTTTGTTAATATAATTTGAAAAATTTTTTGATAAGCCTCTTCACTGTTGAAAATTAGAAATAAATCATCTAAAAATCATCTAAAATAAACTGGTCTAAATTCACTGGGACAGTTATTTAACCATGAAACCTCCCTGTTGCACAAAAAAGGATTGGCAAAAACAGGTCCAAGACACAAGCCCATACTAATACGATCTACTTGATTGTAAAGAACATTGTTAAACAGAAAACATGATTCTGATCTGGGAAACTCTAATAACTGTCTAACCTGGGTTACATCTAAACCATAAAAATTACTTGGTTTATAATTATCAAGAATTATGTCTGTGGTTTCAGCCAAAGGAACATTAGCAAATAGAGACTCTATATCACAAGTGGTCATAACATAATGAATGGGAAGGGTTAAAAGTATTTACCACATTCATTTTGTTACTGCTTTGGAAGTTGCGATGTCCAAGATCGCCTGCAAATGTCTTACTTGGTGTACAAAAAGAAACAATATTTTTGAGCTATACAACAAGCATAATTATTCTATTACATGTCGGATTTTTTGGTCGAGTCAAACAGGGCTCTGTGGTGCTGCACAACACGGAAGGTCAGCTGTCGTTCTTCTTCATTCTTCGTCAGACCACTACTGTAGTCCATTGCCAGTTTGACTGCCCGTTCAGCATCATGAATGGGGCAGAGGTCGTTGATGCTTGTTGGAGTATCCAGCTTCAAACAATGGAAGAGATTTTTCGACTTCTGGGTGATAAACTTAGAGATTCTCAGATCTCATGCCCTGTCATGTTCAAACGGCACAGAGCCGTCTTCCTCGACGGTGCTATGGTAATATTTTTCAGCATATCCTGCTTTTCCTCAGCAGAGACTTTGTCAGAATACATGGCTAGTGGAGCCAGGTCCTCACTGAGGTACCAGTGGTGGCTTTTGACTTTGTCCAGTGCCTTCTTTGTCACAACGGGATCCACCTCTTTGAATTCTTCAAACTTCTTCAGGAAACTGAGGTCAGTGATTGGAGCGTCGACAGCATTTGCGGTTTCAAACCAGTGCATCACATAAATGGTGATGAGGAAGACACAGATGCATTTGATGACCTTCTTTTGATGCCATATAAAGGGGAAGGAGGATGCATCCTTCAGTTGATTTCTGAAAAGGAAGATCTTGAGGCGGTAAAGGCCTTTGGCTATCCAACATGCTCTGTGATAGGTGCACACTATCCATGTGGCTGAGTATGAAGTGTTCAATGTCCTCGGCTCTGTTGGCTATCCACGACTGAGATTCTTCATTTAAGTCATCATTGTAGGGATCGAAGGAATCTGTGTCAATTTTGTTCCAGGACTCTGAATCGACCAAAGAGAGGAATTTCAGGACCAGAAGAAGAGAAAAAAGAGGTCAAAGATGCCTGCCACCATGAGTTCACACATGTGGTGTCTACATGCCAAGAACAACAGAGGGACTTGGAGACCTCTTTCAGTGACAAAACAAGCTCCGCTGTGAACCCTGACGTTAAATGCTGCAGTATCAAAACTGAGCCCTGCAATCCAGGGCTTAACTTCCGGCCATTCATCTAGAGTCCTTAGCACTGTCGCTCCCATTGCTTCGCCCGTTTCAGCAGGGATCTTTGGGATCGCCAGGATCTTCTCCGTCCCAATCCATGTAACAACAATCACCAGGCGATCACTGCGGCCGCTACCATCAATGTTGGGCAAGTGCTTTCCATAAAAATGGAGAATCAAAGGTGTTTGTGGCTGGTGTCCACAGACTTCCTCACTCCACAGCTTTCACGGATCGCATTATTTCGTATCCTATCCACTGTCTATACTCCACATACATTCCTCAGCATTCCCATCTTCACTGCTTTCAATCTTGATTTTCCATTTTCATGCCACACCATAGTCTCTTATTCATATGTTAAAGTTGGCACTAACACTCCTACATGTAAGCCTCGTGCAGCTGCGACACTCAAGCCTTTGTTCCTTATCAAGGCCTTCATAGTACCAGCTACTTTCCTTCTTTATGTCACTCTACTTTCCACTTCATTTGCTCATTTTCCCCTCTTCTATCACTGTACCCAGGTATTTGAACTCTCTCGCCAATTCCAGTCTCCCTTCATTCACTGTACATCACACTGGGAGTCAGTTTTGCTGATGTCTGTGAGCGTCATTTCTTGAGTGCAAATGTAGAAAAGAATAAAGTGATGGTAATCGAGAGAGAGGGTGACTCCCAGTGTGATGTACAGTGAATGAAATGGAGACTGGAATTGGCGAGAGAGTTCAAATACCTGGGTACAGTGATAGAAGAGGGGAAAATGAGCAAATGAAGTGGAAAGTAGAGTGACATAAAGAAGGAAAGTAGCTGGTACTATGAAGGCCTTGATAAGGAACAAAGGCTTGAGTGTCGCAGCTGCACGAGGCTTACATGTAGGAGTGTTAGTGCCAACTTTAACATATGAATAAGAGACTATGGTGTGGCATGAAAATGGAAAATCAAGATTGAAAGCAGTGAAGATGGGAATGCTGAGGAATGTATGTGGAGTATAGACAGTGGATAGGATACGAAATAATGCGATCCGTGAAAGCTGTGGAGTGAGGAAGTCTGTGGACACCAGAATCGAAGAGAGTGTACTGAGACGGTATGGTCATGTGGAGAGAATGGATAATAATAGAGTGGTGGAAAGGGTATATCTGAGCGTATTTGAAGAAGGGAGGAAGCGAGGTAGGCCAAGGAGAAGGTGGAGGGATATGGTGGATGAGTGTGTGAGGAAGGGAGGTTTGAAAGTCGGTGAGGCTAGGGAACTGACAATAGATCGGGCTGGCTGGATGAATGTTGTGAGAGGAAGTACATGGTCAGGGATTTGGCACCCCTTTTTAACGTGACCACGTTCGGATTGACTCTATTGGATACGTTTATGTGAAGCTACAGAATGTGTTGAATGATTTTGGGATACCAGATAGAGCCAGGATTCCGGGGACTTGAGTGACTAATGAATGGAAGCGTGGCCCATTAACTGTGCAAACTTGGTCTTTCTGGACGTTGCTACTCCTCACCCTGCCCTAGGGTGGGAATGGAGGCCCGGATGATGATGATGATGATGATGATGATGATTACTGCTTTTGCACTGTTTCTAGCAATTTTAGATTGGATGAGGGATTCAGGTGTTTTTTATTTTAAGTATTAGTTATATGCTAATGACGTTTGGGTTGTAGCTCTGGAACAACTGCCATCAAACCATTTTAGGGAGTCCGATGTTATAGGGAAATGTGGACTTGGTATTAATTCCATACCAGCTTGTACTAAGTCCTTAATGTGGGACTGGGTAGAATAATGGTGTCACTGGAGAAAAAAGACTGTCATGGAGTATCAGCAAGATGATTTCTAAAACCATCCCAGTCTGCCCTATCAGAGTGCCAACAGATTACCCCGACAGGTTCAGGACGTGGAGGATTAGGGAAACTGACTAATAAGGCTTTGATGAGATTGTAGTCGGAGGGTCCAAGTGGTGACAGTACTTCTATGCTGAATTGATCTGGATAATTTGTCAGGAATAGATCCAAGAGATAGGCTTTATGGTCAGGATTATCAGGTATTCTGGTCGGTTGTTTTACCAATTGCCTGAAATTAAGCGATTCTGCAAACAGCTCGCATTCTAAACCATTGTCGTCAGTGCTGGCAGAATGCAATAACCATTCTACACTATAAACGTAAAAATCACAAACAACGGTAATTTCAGTGCCAAGAGTGAGGTTAAGCTTAGCCAACTGTGTCGGTATGAAGTCAAATATGCTGGGTTCTGAAGAAGCATTGGAGAGCAATAAACTACAGATATATCTGATAATATTTATTTAATTTAGTTCATATATTGAATAATCAAAATTAGCTGAAGTGAAGTTCAAAACAGTGTCAACTTCAAATTTAGAATAGATATAACAATAGGTGCCTCTCTTGTTGCGAAAGTTTGTGAGAAGTTGGTAACCAGGAAAACAAAATGGAGATATTTCAGTAGAGGGAGAGATTTGGGGTTCTGTGAGGAAAAAGGCTAGAGGGGATACCAACTACAGGAAGAAGTGAATGGAATTCAAATTTGTACTTAGATAACGGATATTAGTGAAATATAAAGCTGAACCAGCACTTCTCCGCCGACAAGCATGAGCAGTGTGTTCACGAGCCGCAGTCGGCACAGTCGCTTGATATCGACCAGGAGGACCCTGTGCTGCCAGTCCTACCCTGCCGGTGGTGGTAAACCGAGATACCCCCGGATTTGCAGATATTAATGCAGTGCCCATTGCTAAAGGGGGATGGAAATAGAAGGTGTGGTATTTATTGTGCATGTAGTGTGGCACAGACAGTAGAAGTATTATGAGAGTATGCTAGCCTACTCTCTGCAGTATGTTAATGAAAACACTGAAAATGTTCAGCAAAGGGAGATGGTCAGAAACACGCCCTGAGAGCTGGCGAAACGGGAGCTCCAGTTCTCCCTGTCACCAGCTAGATATCCACCAGCTTGTTATGCCGAAGTAAAAGAGTTAACCCTATATTACGTCCACGTGAGAGTTTTGTGTCTGATTCTAGACACTGTGGGAACATTAAGAATAAATGAATATGTTCCATTTAACAAAAAGGCAGACTAAAAAGGGATCTAATCTAGGTGCGGAATTACAAGATCATATTATACAAAAATAAGGCAGTTCATAAATACCCAACAGTGGGTCAGTCAAATTACACTCATGGTAATAGCTATGTAATTATTTGGAAAACGTTTCCAATCAAACGATGAAAACCATGATATCGTGGGAACAAACTGCCATGCAGTGTGTTAGTTTGTGATAAGAATGCAACATTTAAATTTCGTAAGGATACATATACAACTTCCTAATCCCCAGCTAAACATGTCTGTTGCTAAAAAATACATTTCCAGTTTGTAGGTTTTATTACATGTATATGTGAAGCATCAGCCACACTTCAGATGTTAGTATGGCAATAATTCTTCCTTTAACAGGTCAGCTTAGTAAAAAGAATGATTCCTCGTAATCAAAAGAATTATTCCTCGTAATCATTTCATATGCATTTCCCATGATACTTTTTCGCAACAGCATGGTGGTCCTTCTCCTCTTTTCTTTCCCAATTCAGCTCCAGGGAGCCTACCTGATTTACTGTCCTCATCTTGGACTAATAGGTCAGTTATCGTGCTCAGAGTCTAACCCAAAGCAAAGAAGCTCGAAAGGACCAAACGATCTGTTGCTTTTTGCTTTCCTATATATTCCTTGTTAATGACCAACATCCGTTTTTTCCTGATTCTTCCATGTCAACTTCCTTCTCCTCTCATGTATCCTTCCTCTACGTCTTTCCTCCTCCTCCTCCTCCTCCTCCTCTCATGTATCCTTCCTCTTCGCCCCTCCTCCTCCTCCCACGTATCTTTCTTCTATGCCTTTCATCCTCCTTCCCCTAAACTTCACTTGTGTCTTGCCTCTCCGTCTCTCCTTCTCCAGCTCCAGTCCTTCCAATCACCCCTCTTATATCCGCCTCTCCGCCGCTCCTGTCCCTGCCTGCCTCTTAACCTCGCCAACTTGCCTCGTTGTGGCTTCGATAACGCAACCTCAAAAAATACGACGTCCATAAACTTCGCCTTGAGGCGGGAAAAAAAAAAGACAATGCGTAAAAAATAGTTCCTCTGGGTAAAAAAAGTGACCACCCACAAAGCACACACACACACACACACACACACACACACACACACACACACACACACACACACACACACACACACACTCTGGGTAAAAAAAGTGACCACCCACAAAGCACACACACACACACACACACACACACACACACACACACACACACACACAAATAGAAATGAAAAGGCAAAAGAAGTGTGACAAGAAATGAGAAAGACAATACAGAAAATGTAATATCCTTGCTAGAAAGGCAACTCTCAAAATAGAAAATTAATTACAATGTAGATAATTACAAGAAACGGTGCCAAGGCACAGCAAATCCCTCCCCGACAGTCATTTTAATGCTGACGTATAAACACAACAGGATATCTAGTCAAAGATGTCACACATCAAATTTGGAGTGAGTTGGGTGAAAATTGACGATGTTATGCCCATTTAAAATTTTAGGCCAGACCCACCTGACACTGAACCCCCTAACACTAACTGAGGGGTGACCCCTCTAATTTAATGAGCATGTTATAGGATGCAGATTTGAAAGATGCACCTTTAGGTTTTGGTGTCATGTCGATATGACGAATTTGAAAGGAGTTATGGTTAAAAAACGATATTTACCCATCCCCCCCCTTTTTTTTTAATAAAATTTTCTGGGCCTACAGCCTGGGTCCTGACCCAAGTTGGCCAAAATTTTAATAAGGTGATCAGAAGGTCATAGCCCATTAATCCCGTAATTTTGGTCAAAATTCACCAGTAGTTTTCACATAAAGTTGTTCAAAGGTAGACAGACAGACAGACAAACAGACAAACCGAGTGAAAGCAATACCCGTCCCCGAGCCCCTCCGGGGCGGGTACAGATAATAATTCGTTGACAGAAAATAACACCTAGCTTCTCACAAACTCTGCACTGAAAAAAATATAGTCGTGAGCAGAATGCTGTCAACCACTCCCCCCCCCCCCTGTCCACGAGCAGAACATGCATCGGGATTATTTCAGCCAGTTCACAAGCTGCCAGGTAATTACAGGTCCACCAGATCGATCTAGACCAATACAAATCAGGAAGGTCGTATCTATGAATGCATTTGCCAATTGTCAGCCCTGTTGGGGTCATGGTTTTGAACATACGACAGGTTAGGTTTTTCAGTTCCTCTTAGATCCCTGTTTGATTCAGTTTATGCATATGAAGGAGAAAAAAAAAAATAACTGTGGTTTTGGGAGCTATCAGTTCAGGGTATTCAGAAATAAGTAGAGCTGGAAGGGCAGGATTTAGTGCTATAGTGGCGTATGGCGGGTTACAACGAAGTATACTTAACGAATTTATGTGTGTCACAGAATGGCTGGTTGTTAAAGCTGTAAATTTTATGATAATCACGAACTTCGAACAGAAATACCAAGAGAGGGTGGAGATAAGGAAGGATGACATGTGGTGGTGATGAAGTAATATATTTACTGCAGGTTTTGCTGATGAAGGCCTACTTATATAATATTCAATTCATCAGGGCAGAAAATAATGGAGCTGGTAAAGAGTTAGGCACTGGGATGATAATCAGGTCAATAAAGTTCGTTTCACGTCATATTTATAGAGCTGTGTAGCAACCAGCAGCCCTGCCTTAGCAGTGGTTGACATCTGTTGACATGGGTCATTCTGGATTGGGTTGGATGATCATAAATGAGTGGGTGGGACAGGCTGAGATGGTGGTGAACGGTGAGCCATAAAGAATTAAATGTATCCCTTGAATATTGTTGCTGTAGGTCGGCTGGTCGTCAGTGTAGTCATTTATATAACATTTATTACATCAGAGCAGAAAATGTGGGGATGGGTTGGCGGGAAAGATGTCTGAATGGTGGTTGGTAGGGTCCGTTGGTAGGGTGCAAAACAAATATGAAAAAGGAAATTTTGGGTTGAGTGAGTTGGCTGGACTAAGATTGTGCTGGGTATTGCACATATTAAAACGGTGGGTGGTGACTGAGAGGCAGCACTGCTGACGAGAAGGTAAATGTCACAGATTTTTCTTGGAGAGTCTGGGGGGGATTTGGGGGGAGGGGGGCAGTTGCTGGAGAGTACTCAGCAGGACAGGCTACGATGGTGGTGGTACTGAGATAAGACACATTTAATGTACCGTGTGGAGAGGGAACTGTGAGGAGGACACCTTCATTTTGCCTCAGAGAAAAAAAAAAGTATCATCAACACAACAACAACAAAATATGCCTGCATCACTCTCATGCACTTGGCTTCTTGCGACGCAGATGACAACTTCCGTTACATAAGCTAATAAAATAGTAAAATTTGAGCTTGGGTGGAAGCGACAAACTTTGCAAAAGTCCAAGCATCTGGGTGGATGGATACAGAAGGGTGTTTGAACCATCAACCCAGGAGACTAGAATTTTTCCCTGTTGTTGGTGTCTTCGAGAAATCCGAGTTAAGAGAAAAAATGGACTGTAACTTTTTAAAGCCAGGCACTCCTTGTGCATCGGCCTTAACACCCCCTCCGTATAATCATGTAAAGGTCATTTTGCGAAATTACTCATTTTAAAAACTTCCCAATCCAAAACCCTGGTCAGTTTCCAAAATACCTTTAAATGTCTGGGCACACTGTGCTAACCTAAGCTAACTTAACATAACCAAACCTAGTTTAGGTAAGGTTAGGTTATTACAAAGTACCCTTCTTTGCAACCTGACCGGAATATTTTCAAAATGGCCGATTCCACAAAATGACAGTAATCTCTCTCTCTCTCTCTCTCTCTCTCTCTCTCTCTACCGTTGCCTCTTGCATTGCAACAAGTGGTAACTCCCGCCTTGATCGCAGCAAGGCTTGACGTGGGGGAACTCACGTTGTCTGTCGGATCTCTCCTCTCTGTTCGGAAGGAATCAAGGACTGAGAGACCTGAAAAGATCAAAAAAGAATTCCAGCCACAAACACCTTTGATTCTCCATTTTTATGGAAAGCACTTGCCCAACATTGATGGTAGCGGCCGCAGTGATCGCCTGGTGATTGTTGTTACATGGATTGGGACGGAGAAGATCCTGGCGATCCCTAAGATCCCTGCTGAAACGGGCGAAGTAATGGGAGCGACAGTGCTAAGGACTCTAGATGAATGGCCGGAAGTGAAGCCCTGGATTGCAGGGCTCAGTTTTGATACTGCAGCATTTAACGTCAGGGTTCACAGCGGAGCTTGTTTTGACACTGAAAGAGGTCTCCAAGTCCCTCTGTTGTTCTTGGCATGTAGACACCACATGTGTGAACTCATGGTGGCAGGCATCTTTGACCTCTTTTTTCTCTTCTTCTGGTCCTGAAATTCCTCTCTTTGGTCGATTCAGAGTCCTGGAACAAAATTGACACAGATTCCTTCGATCCCTACAATGATGACTTAAATGAAGAATCTCAGTCGTGGATAGCCAACAGAGCCGAGGACATTGAACACTTCATACTCAGCCACATGGATAGTGTGCACCTATCACAGAGCATGTTGGATAGCCAAAGGCCTTTACTGCCTCAAGATCTTCCTTTTCAGAAATCAACTGAAGGATGCATCCTCCTTCCCCTTTGTATGGCATCAAAAGAAGGCCATCAAATGCATCTGTGTCTTCCTCATCACCATTTATGTGATGCACTGGTTTGAAACCGCAAATGCTGTCGACGCTCCAATCACTGACCTCAGTTTCCTGAAGAAGTTTGAAGAATTCAAAGAGGTGGATCCCGTTGTGACAAAGAAGGCACTGGACAAAGTCAAAAGCCACCACTTCCCATTGATGAATTTCTCCTACAATTAAATTCGTTAGTTCCATCGATTAAGTTTACTCATGAGATGGAAATGGATAATGAATTGCCACATTTGGATGTAAAAGTTATCAGGGACCAGAATGTTTTGAAGACTAAGGTATATAGAAAACCTACAAATATTATGTCATATGTTCATTACTATTCAAACCATCATATTAATGTAAAAAGATCTGTGTTCATATCCATGTACCTAAGAGCATATAGAATTTCAGACCCAGAATTTTTAGATGATGAACTAAAAATGATTCAGAATATTGGAAAGAAGCTAAAATATCCACAAAGCATACTAACTCAGTGCCACAATACAGCCAAGAAACGATTCCTTGAAGGGAAAACTAATAAGCCAGATCGCCAGAACATTCAAAGAACCCTTGTCCTCCCCTTCCATGAAAATTTTCTTGATGTTCACATACTGAGGAAACTCAATGTACAAGTAGTATTCAAATATGAGAACACCATAAAAAAAACCGTCATCAAGATCAGCCCTTTCAGTAATTCAGGCGTTGTTTACAAAATCCCTTGTAAAAGCTGTAACAAATTTTACATAGGACAATTTGGAAAAGATTTTGAAACTTGAATCTCGCAACATAAATACAGTGTAAGGACTGCCCAACAGAGTAGTGGTTTATTTCAGCACAAAGCATACAATGATCACCATATTGACTGGACAGGCTCCAAGATTCTAGCAAGATCAAAAAGCTTAGATGAAAGAAATGTAATAGAATCTTGTCTAATTTCTGGCACATATGAAAAGAATGTAAACATGAGTTATGGTCATTTGAAGTATGATAAATTGTTAACTGAATTAATTTAAAAGCAGTGTCCCCCAGACTAACATGTGATTGTTCCCTGTCATCTCCTGGTGATGTAGTCACACCTGTGTGGGACACACCAAGCATTAATCCTCTAGGTCTTAAGTTAAGCAGCAGTATTTATCCCCTCCTCTCTCCTCCCTCTTCCCTTCCCCCTTCCCCTCCTCCTCTTCCCCTTCCCCCTCCCTCCCACTCCCCTTTCCTCCCCCCCTCCTCCTTTGTCACGTGCATTTTTAGATTCCGGTCATCCTTTGTTGTGTTCCACTCCCTGCTGCAGGTGACCATAAGTTAAGCCGCAGGTAAAAATTCAGGTCATCCATTGTTCTGTGTGCCACTACCTGCCGCGGGTGTGCATAAAAGACCTCTACCCTTTACGTTTCTGTCTCACTCTGTCTGAAGATGTAATATACGAAAGTACTCACTGTTGCTCATTTCATTTCTCCAGTGGTTGGTTTGCATACATATCTTCACGGTGAAGTGAAGTCTCTGCATATATATATAATATATATATATATATATATATATATATATATATATATATATATATATATATATATATATATATATATATATATATATATATATATATATATATACTTAATTATTTATTGAACAATTATGGGGACATCACACAACCTTGTCACACGCCCACACTGATCGGGAACCATTCACTTAGATGCCCGTTTACCATTACGCATGCCTCACTAGGATCATAAAATCTCTTGACGGCACCTAGCACCTTACGATCTACACCGTAAATGCGCAAAACCTTCCACAGTCTTTCTCTGTCTACTTTGTCGTATGCATTTTCCAGATCCATAAATGCCATAAACACCTTATGGTCCTTCTCACAAGCCTTCTCTCTATCAGTCTCACAGCAGTAATAAATGTAGCTAAATCAAAGTCTCTTCACAACTAAGCATCAAAATTATTATACAGTCTTAATGACAATAGAATATTCTGGTCAAATCTCGATTCATTTAACAAGAAGTTTAACAAGTCATCACCCATACCCCCCCTAAAATCTTCAGGCGGTAACATTACAAATGGCCCTCGTGATAAAGCGAACATCCATGCCAATACTTTGACAGTAATTCTACTTTAGAGGAAGCCAGCCTGAACGTTCCTATACTAGAACTTGACCCTCCAGGTATTGCTTCACCTAAGATACATGCTAAATATGTAAAATCCATCCTAGGCAATTTACCAACTAACGAAGTTTCAGGTCCAGACGGATTTCCTCCAAGTATATTGAAAAAAATATTCCCTAGAGCTTGCTTCTGTTCTAGCGAAATTATTCAGACTATGCATACGTATTCTTCATTCCCTGAATCTTGGAAATAAATTCAATATCTCCCCAGTTCAGAAGAAAGGAACTTCCTCTGACCCCTCTGATTACAGACCAACAGCATTTACGTCTTTTCTTGGTGAAGTATTTGATACGTAGTTAATTAGCACATGGTTAAACATCCTGAATCCAACAGATTAATTAGTGATAGTATGGTTTTTGCCACGAAAGATCCACTATTGATATACCCACTCTGCTGACTCGTACCATCCCTCAGTCAACTGCCCAACATGGAGAAACTCATGCAGTAGCCCTTGATATTTCTAAACCTTTTGACAGTGTGGCACCATTCCCTGCCATCCAACATCCCTTGCAATGGCCTAACGTCTTGTGGTCCTCTGATTTCCTCATATCTCAGCAACAGAATGATAAAAGTGCTGGCTCACACCCCATTCCAAATTCATGTTAATGATCTCTTATATATAACTCATAATCACATCCATTCATATGCAGATTACTCAGCACTTCACAGTTCAATCCAACTTAATCACCCAACTCAGTACAGCAATCTCCATAAATCAAGACTTATCTAAGTTCAATGAATGGGGACAATTTAACATTGTCTCATTTGATGCTGGTAAAACCAAACAGATACAATTTACTAATATACAGGTAATGCTTACTCTCCTATATAACCTTCAATGCTACTAATATTACTATCTCTAAATGCATTGAAATTCTCGGCGTTTCACTTAATAATACCCTCATCTGGATCTCTCATGTTAGATGGTTTGCTAAAACCACTTCAAAGAAACTTGGATTATTGAACAGAGTCCATAACTTCTTCACTGATGAGCAGCTAGCTATAATTTATGAGTCATGTGCACTCTCATCTGGAATATTGCTCACCATTGTGGAATGGATGTGGAGAGGTGGCACTAAAACAACTAGACAACATTCAGAACAAGGCTACTACTGCTACAAATGAACTACCTCCCCTCCAAGTAAAAAGGAATGTTGTCTCCTTTCCAATATTTAAAAGATACTTTTATGGCAACTGTTCAGACTAAGTTGCATCCATTGTGTCACCTCTTCATGCCTGACCCCGTGCTACACGGGCATCTAGTGGCACTCATGACTGGACTGCCACACTGCCATATTGCAGAACTTTTGCCTCTCAGAATTCTTTTATTCCCCAAACTGCATCTCGTTGGAACTCGCTTTCCCATAGCGGTTTCCAGCATAACTTCAACCTATAGCTGTTCAACTGTTACAGATTATTTATGAATGGAGAACACCTGTAATCTGGTGTATGAAGTATTTTTCTATTCATTTGTTTTCCCCTCCTCTGTTCTGTTATTTAAAATAAATGTTTCCTGAGTTAATCACCTGTATTCAGCCTCATTCAAGTGCAAGGATCATAATTAGTGATTATGGGTTAAGCTTCAATGTCCTTAACGCTCTTGCTGCTGGGAGTTTCCAGAGTGTAATAAAACCAACTAGGAAGTCAGAATGAAATGTAAAGTCCTACATAACCTTCAATGCAGTCAATGCTCCTGTCTCCAACAATATTCAGATTCTTGGTTTTTGACTGACCATTACCCTCAGTTTGACTTATCACGTTATATCACTTGCTAAAACTGCTTCAAAGAATCTTCACTGATGAGCAGTTAGCTATAATTTGCATGAGTCACTTACACTCATAGCTAAAATATTGCCCACCCTTGTGAAGGGTGTGAGGACACATAAAACATCTGGACAAAATTCAAAGCACTTTACAGGTAAGGAATGTTGTTTCATTTGTTTACAGAAACTTGTATGGTAAATGCTTGGATGTCGCATCCATTGCACCATATTACCACGCCTTTCCCCATGCTACACAGGCGTCTGGTAACATTCTTGACTATTACACCACTATTATGAACAACTCGTACTTATCTATTTTCTTGATTTCCCAAATTCGCTTCCCTTTGGAAATCGCTCCCCCACAGTAGATTCCCCTCAAAATTCAACCCACAGCGGCAATGATCACCGTGTTCGGTTCGTCCCAGCGACCTAACGAAACCTGAAGAAGTTCCATACCTATCAGTGTTACCAGATGGGGAAAGCAATACACCACCTTGCTAGTGGACGGAGTGTCTTATATATATATATATATATATATATATATATATATATATATATATATATATATATATATATATATATATATATATATATATATATATATATATATATATATATATATATATATACCTCCCTTTCCTTGGAGGAAGCAGCCTAGGTATATATATATATATATATATATATATATATATATCCGCAACGGTACCAGTAATAATGAACAGTTTTCTGTCTGTACAAGGGTTTTTCCAGCTACTCCTAAACGTGAGGACCGTTTAATCTTTATAGAAACATTCCATATATAGGGCCACCAATTTAGGATAATCTTGTTGGTCTCAAAGTTCTGATTTTATTTTGCAAAATTATTTCAGTTACCTTTTAGAAGTTTATTTTCTGTAATGGAGCCATACGATTTCCCGTGAGACTAAGCATATACTGCCTTATTCATATTTATTAGCTTATTGCAAAGTTCTGAAAATTAAACAAAGAGTGATGGACCAAACTAGGGACTATAGATAGAGAGACTGGACAGCTGCCATATTGGTGAGGTGAATGGATATTTGCTGGCCTCCACTCAAGTTAATATAATGACCAGTAATAAATGCTAGATAATACCAGGCTCATTAACTACTGTTCGGATTTCATGGCACGTTTTTGAACAATTCTTATTCTGTTCTTGCACAAGTGGTGCGCTGTTTATATGTAAATGTGTATGAGAATTAAATTTTTTCTCACTGTTTCAGCTAGGCATGTTTTTAGGCATAAGATCAGAAACAAGTTGAAAGATGGTACTAGATCAATTAACACCAGGAGTGTTTATGTATTTTGCCCATGGTTTTTATGACTGATAGAATTTTGGTTGAAATTAAGCTTGATCTCGATATCCATAATTGTGATGAAGTGGTTCCCGTCTGCAAATTATCTAAGCTTACCTCCCTATGCGGATTGAAAGAGAAATATTTTTCTTTTAACTATTCATAAAATACACACCTCCGCCGCCGCTGCACCAACCACCCCACCACCCCCCACCCCACTGCCAACTCCCAGCCCCACCACCACCCCAGGAGGACACCATGGCAGGCCAGGGCAGGGTGAGACTGACCCGGAGCGAGAAGGGCGCGGGGGCGCCCCTATCTTGAGTCCTTCTTCCGCGCAACTAACCCAACAACAACCACGCAGGAAAAAGAGACGACCCTGCAAGTGGAGCAGCCTTCACCAGGTTCAGGGTGGGACTGCTCAAGAAACAGTCCCAAACAACACAGTGGATACGGCCATTGTACGTACAGGGGAGGGAGCGGCCATCGTATGCCCCTCAGTTGTTTTCCCCTGTAACACCGCTACAACGGCCATCATGTGTGTGGGGGAAGGAGCGGCCATCGTATGCCCTTCAGTTACAGACCCATCTGGAGACAGCCTCGGTGCAGCAGCTGTTGAGCGCACACCGACAGGCAAAGGAAGGAGAAGTGGAACCGCGACAATGGCCATCGTACGTGTCGGGGAGGGAGCGGCCACCGTACGCCCCTCATCCACTTTCTCCTCCTCCTACGGGAGTAACACCACCACAACAGCCATCATACGTGTGGGGGAAGGAGCGGCCATCATACGCCCTTCATCCGTAGTTCCTAGGGTTCTCCCAGACCGGATGGTCCCTTGCGCGGCCAGCCCACTGCCTCTCAGCTGCACGGGATGCCCTTCTCTCTCTCCATCCAGGTGTGGTTCCCCGGAGGTGCTGCCGTTCCTAGAGTGGTGGCGTGGTCCTGTCCCAGTCCTGCAGCCGATCCCTGGACGACCCCAGCCCCTGACGGATGCCAAGAGGTGCCACAGTTCACTCCTGATGGCAACCCGCCCTGCAGGCGACCGCAGCACCTGGACCCCCAGGGCAAGTCAGCATTCCCCAGACCAGGGCCGTCTGGGCCCCACTCCCCCACGGCCCTCTGCCAGGAGTAAGAGGCGACAGGCCCGGCTCCTGGAGTTGTTTGGCCCCAGCCCTGAGGGCCACCTATCAGGTCGAGGCCCCCAGACAGGAAGGCCTCCCTGCACCCCACCGACGAGGCCCCAACACGAGGGCCACCTATCAAGTCGAGGCCTGCAGACGGAAGGGCCTCCCTGCACCCCCCTGTTGAAGCAGGCCCGGGCAACGACGCCCCTGAGGGTGGTCCACTGCCTCCTGCAGGAGGGCTCCCCAGTAGGGCCCCCTCCCACGCTCGGGTGCCACCTCTGTTAGCCCAGGGACCCGGGACTTAGTGGCAACTTCAATGCATGTTCCATGTTGCGCATAAGTGTAAACCCCAGAGACAGTGACGAAAGGACAGTGAAACAGTAAGGGAAATAATATAAAGTAACACACTATATAAGTGAACACCAAGGAAGAAAACAAGGGTCAGTGAACGTGCATTGTAAGGTGACTGGCTGTAAGGAAACTTCATAGTGGCAAAAAAACGAGAAAACCAATGCAACAGTGTCGCCACAGCTAAGTGACAGTTCCTGGTGCTGTGCCGTGTGCTATAACAAGTGTATGGAAATATACGCCAACCTCATCCTTTGTTCCAACCATATATTGTGCATCCGGCCCAGAACACTAAATGACAGTTATACACTGGGTTTACAATGGAAGAGTTGAGAGGTAGGATGGGACTGGAGTGTATTGGTGTTGTGATGAGGAGAGGTAGATTGAGGTGGTTTGGACATGTGGAGAGGATGGGGGGTGATAATTGGGTGAGGAAGGTGAGAAGTGTTAATACTGGGGGTGGGGTTATGAGGGGTAGACCGAGAAAGACATGGGACGAGGTCATTAACCCCTACACCGCGGGCTTGTTTACCAATAACTTGCGTGTGCCGCGGGGTTATTTGGGCTCCGACAGACTCTCAAAAAATATTTGCCAAAAATCAGTTATTAGTCCTAGAATAATAAAATTACATATGCTTATGGCACATACCTTCAGCTTTCTCCTGGAATGATTGTTGAGCCTTCGTCGGTTACCGTAGGACTTGTGGAGACCTCTGAAGTAGGGTAACGAAGTCTCCACTTTACACTTCCCGACAACCCGTAATATGATTACCACAGCCAGATACAAACACTATAAACACTATTCTACAATTTTCAAGTAGTTTGGGATCCATACTAAAAAAAAAACACTGTGAAAGCAATGGAAATTACGAGAGCGTCTGATCGTCGCACTGGCACTAGTTCGCTCATGGTAGCCTGTCATTTATTATTCATAAAACCCCTCACACTTTATATTTCTATTACTATATAACACTTATATATATCTACAGTCTTTATCCATAAGTTTCCTTCAGTAGTATTAGTTTATTGTCACTGTAGGGATTCAATTTCTTTCAGTAAAATACGTAGCATTCACTTTCTCGTCCTGTATACTGGCATTGAGAGTGAATGTCACTTTCATCTTCACTCTCATAACTCATAGCATTCAGACATGCTAGAGTGAAACTTTCACTTTCATTACTCCTAGGGTATATACTCGTAATCTTATAATACTACTCATTTACATTTCTATTTACGTTCTCTATTTTATTTACGTTATTTACATTTCTATTTTATTTACACTGTGTTGTGCACTGTCACTTGAAATAACTTATAAAACTATTTTCCATTGTTCACGTATATTTACATTCATTACTTTCACTTGCTGTTTACACATTATTTACACATTATTTACAATTCCACTTGCACTGTTTTACTCAATAGAAAGATCATAGTCACTCTTTTATCAATTGTCAGCCCTTTACCTCTTTCCACACGAGGTTTAGTAGGGGGTAAAGGTCACAGAGCCATTTGCATGGGGGTGAAAAAAAGGCCTTGAAGTCAGCAAGATGAAACGTACGTCCTCTCACTTCGGAAGATGAGAGTACACTGATAACGCAGGGGCAGCCTAGAGGCCTGCTTTAGGGGTTATTCAGAGTTACCAATATTACTTCTTGAAACAGCTAAGTCTAGCACTGATATGATTGGCAGGAAATCTAGACAATACATTATAAATCTGGTAGTTCCAGGTGAATGTAAATATTCTCCCTTCCCTCCTTACATGTATATTTATTACGAAAATAGATTAGAGGCCTACTTAGGAGATATATAATCAGAGCTACCAATGTTAAATCTTGAAACAGCTTTGTGTAGCACTGATATGATTGGCAGGAAATCTAGACAATACATTATAAATTAGGTAGTTCCAGGTGAATGTAAATATCATTTAGGCTTCTCCCTTCTCTCCTTACATGTATATTTATTACGAAAATAGATTATACGGCATATTTCAAGGGGAAAAAAACAGCGAAAATTAGCGAACGAGTGCACGTGAGGTGTTGTCAGGTGATAATTAGCCAATTCCAGGTGTATGGCACTCTCACTTACCTGATTTCTTACTTGTATATATTATTTGGTATAAGAATACGACATAGGGCTTATTTCAATGGATGAAATCAGTGAAAAATTCCAGGGAAGATTTACTTAGCGTAGCATGGCCGGGCAGGCGAGAGCATAGGGTAATGGAGGGGGGGGTAGGGAGGGGAGTCAAGAACGGGGAGAAATGGCTAAATTGTCAACAATGGATGGGAGTACAGATGAGATTAGGAGTGCTGACTAGTGTTGGACATTGTCAGTACTGATAGATGATACAAGCCCCCACTGGAAAGCCCGGGTGAATTCAAAATAACACAGAATCACAAAAGCGACGCCCCGCGGTATGATCCCTTGCTCCCAAGCGTCACGAAAGTGACGCCCCGCGGTTAAGGGGTTAAGTGTGACCTTAGGGTTAAGGGACTGAACAGGGAGGCTGCAATGGATCGTGCAGCGTGGAGAGCCGCCATTAGGTGACCAAGGCCGACACATGCAAGCATGTTGGAGCCTTTAAAAACGAAAACGAAACACTGCTTATAATACCGATACCATGTTCTAGTAATTATCAACGCCTATATATATATGAATTCTGCCCTTGACAACCTTGTGTGTATTTGACATCATTGTGTGTTAGAAAACCAACTCTGTCTTCCTGTCCATGCCATATCCAGTGTTAGAAGTGCTAGAAGAGTTCTAGACAAATGTAGAAGTGTGGATGGAAAAGTTTGGAAGGAATGAGAGAGTGTTTTTGATTGGTGATATGAATGGTAAAGTTGGGAATGTGAGGGTTGATGGAATAGTTGGTGAATGGGGTGTGCCTGCTGAGATAGAAGAGAATGGGAGTGCGTTAGTGAACATTTGTGCTGGGAGGGGGTTGGTGATAGCCAATACCCTCTTCAGGCATAAAATGATCCACAGGTATACATGGCGAGTGATGAGAAGGGTGGGTGGTGAACTGAATGAAAGGAAGGCAATGATTGATTATGTGTGTGTGGTTGAAAGGATGCGAAGATGTGTAATGGATGCAAGAGTTTATAGAGGTTGGGAGAGTGGACTTTCTGACCACTACTTGGTCATGGCCAGAATTAGAATGCAAGTAAGATGGAGGAATAGAAGAAGGGAAAGACGAGAGGAAGGAGTAGTTGCAAGGAGAGTGGAAAGGTTACAAGAGGATGAGAAAAAGGCAGAGTATAAGATAGAAGTGGAGGAACGATTGGGCAAATATGAATTGGAGCAGATGGGAGACGTGGAAGGTGTGTGTAGGATATTTACAGAAGAAATATGTGCAACATGTGATGTGGTGTGTGGAAGGAAGAGAAGACGGTGGGGGGTGCAAGGAACAGCGTGGTGGACTGAAGAGGTGAGACAGGCTGTGGCACAAAAGAAGAAAGCATACAGTGAATGGATGAGAAATAGGGGCATGGGAGAAGTTGAGAGGCAGAAGAGAGAGTTATATGTAGAGAGAAAGGGAGAGGTGAAAAGATTAGTAAGAGAGAGTAAGAAGAGAGTGGATGAGGAATTTGGAAGGAATTTGAGTGTAAAGTGGAGGGACTGTAAGAAAATGTTCTGGAAAGAGATGAAAAGAGTAAGACAGGGTGGAAGCGAAGTTAGCAGGGGAGTGAAAGATAAAAATGGTAGATTACTAGTGGAGAAGGGAGAAAAAGTGAGCAGATGGAGAGAACACTTTAAGGAATTGTTGAACAAAGAGGATGGAAGTAATGCGAGTATAAGTGGCTGGGGAATGGCTGGGAGAAGGAGGGAGGTGAGAAGACGAAGAAATCAGTAGGATAGAAATTGTGGAAACAATGAAGAAATTTAATCGGGGAAAGCCCCAGGAATTGATGGAGTGTGTGGTGAAATGCTGAAGAATGGGGGAGAGATAGTAGTAGAATGGATGTGGAAGATGTACAGATTGGCCTGGGAGGAAGGTAGAGTCCCGGAGGATTGGAAGTCAGGTATAATTATTCCCTTGTACAAAAGAAAAGGGGAAAAAGAAGTGTTTAGTAATTATAGGGGCATTAGTCTTCTTAGTATAATGGGAAAAGTGTATGGTAGGATACTTATTGACAGAGTTAGAGAAAGAACAGAGAAATTAGTTGGAGAAGAACAGGGAGGCTTTAGGAAGGGAAGAGGTTGTGTAGATCAGATATTCATTCTTAGATCTTTAGTGGAAAAGTTTCTAGACAAGGGAAAGAAGTTGTATGCGGCCTTCATGGATTTGGAGAAAGCATATGACAGGGTGGATAGACAAGGATTGTGGAAAGTATTAAGAAGATATGGAGTAGATGGGAAGTTGTTGAATGCTGTGAAGAGTATGTACGATGGTGCGAAGGCTGCAGTGAGTGTGGATGGTGAACTAAGTGAATTTTTCTCTTTGAAAGTTGGGTTGAAACAGGGATGTGTCATGTCTCCATGTCTGTTCAATCTGTACATGGATGGGGTAATAAAAGAGGTACAAGGTAGGGTAGTGGATGTTGGAGTGGCCCCGGTGAGAGAGGATAGTGTTTGGAAACTCCCTGTACTGTTGTTTGCAGATGATACTGTGTTGTTGAGTGAAGACGAAGGGGAGCTGCACGGCTTGGTGGATAAGTTTGGGAGAGTGTGTAAGAAACGGAATCTAAAGGTGAATGTAGGGAAGAGTAAAGTGATGGTCTTTGAGAGAGGTGAAGTCAGTGAATGTACAGCGAGGTTGGATGGTGAGGAATTGGAAAATGTGAGTACGTTTAAGTACTTGGGTAGTGTGATGAGTAAGGATGGAGGTTTGGAGGGTGAAGTGCTTGAAAGGGTACAGCAGGGAAGAAAGGTTGCTGGTTCTTTGAAAGCAGTGATAAGAAACAGGGAAGTGAGCATGGAAGTGAAAAAGTTACTACATGACAGTATTGTGATACCAACTCAAACGTACGGAAGTGAAGCTTGGACGTTGTTGGAAGGACACAAGTCATGAGTGAGAGCAGTGGAAATGAGTTATTTAAGAGGGGCTTGTGGAGTCACATGGAGAGACAGGCTGACGAATGAGGATATAAAAGAGCGTTGTGGTGTGGATGTGGATGTGATAGGAAGCGTTATGAGGAACACACTGAGGTGGTTTGGCCATGTGGAGAGGATGGAGGGTGAAAGACTGACGAAGAGAGTGTATGTGAGTGAGGTGGAGGGGGGAAGAGGGAGGGGGAGGCCAAGGATGAGATGGAGGGATGGGGTGGAGAGGTATATGAGAGAGGGGGGTGTGAGTTGGGAGCAGGGCAGTGAAATGGCGGGGGACAGGGCGACTTGGAGGCGATTTGTTTGTGGCCACCCCAAACGGGATTGAGGCGTCTGGCAATAGATAGATAGATAGTACTGAACTAGTACAATAGATGTGTTAAGATATACTGCCGAGTTTTTATGCCCTGTTCCTCTGTTGGTGCTGTACTTCCGGTCCAGAAAGAGGATCCCGCTCAGTCGCGGGCGTTTTTGGGATGAGAGGTCGGACTAAACACACCCATCATAACTCTGGTGGCAAGCGGTGGTTCTGGATCCGATTAAAGCATGGAGGAACACAATAAGGGAAACTTGCACAATGGCTGCCAAACCTCACATCCAATTGTCATGGTTCAATCCTGAACAATATGACATTGACGTCTAGTTGGATATGGTAAAACCTCTCTTAGATATTGGGTTTGACACTGACAGAGAGAAAATAGCAGTCACACTACCCAGCCTGGGCAAAGTAAAGTAATTGCAACTGTTGGCTCAAAAATCGTCCCAGAATTAACATGGGACCAATTCTCACACATTGTGAAACAGGCTGCCAAGCCTTCACTGGGCAAAGTTGTCGCCCTTTCGCAACTCGACGCCCTCACCTGTGACAGTAGCCTAGACGACACTTTCGTCCAGGCACGACGACTCATCACCACCGCCTATCCTAAAGCAACCACAGCCACTCGGGATCAAGACACCTTTATTACCCTGCTGAGAATCTTCCCAAGCACAGTCAGGGAGCATTTTACTATCCATGATCCCTCTGGCAATATGAATCATGATCTACAACTTGTACGACGCCTCCTCGCCGCCCACCCCACGCCCCACGCCCCAGCCTATCCACGCTGTGAGCAAATTCCCCACCACCAAGGCTCCACCACCCAAGCCTAGGATGCCGCCTACCCAGCCTACTATGGAGCCATCAACCACCATCACCAGGGCCCATCCCCAGAAGAAAAGTCCTAACCCCAGGGAAAACCACAATCTCATTTCCATCAACCCCTGGGAATTTACGGCCTGCAGTCACACCTGCCTCCTGCACATCAGGGAACAAATGAAAGCTAACCGACGCAGGCCCTTCACACAAGGTCACCGAAAGGTACCCTCCCTGCAAGACGACGCCCCACAAAATGACGCCGCACCCATAATATACTCAGAGCCAGGCGACGAGAAGCCCGACGAGGAAGACCACACTCATCAGATGGATTTTTAGGTCCTCCCCTCCCACCTCCCCATGGTGGTGGGGGCTACTTCACGCAAGTATAGACCCTCAGTTTACGAAAAAATACGCCTGAACAGGGTCAAGGCAAGGCTACTGGTGGACATGGGAGCTGCCAGGTCATGCCTGTACTCACATTTTTACTCCCGCCACAGTTCCACCTTTGGCCCCCTTCTCTCCACCTCAGCCAACCTCGTAGATGCGGGGGATGGCCCCCTGCCTATCTGTGGAGAAAAACAGGCCCTGCGGACTGAAACTCACCAACAAGCTTCCACCAGACATCCCTTCATCGTCTTTGACTCCACCTGCCGTGCATACGACAGGTACCTGGGGCTGGACCTCCTACAGAAGCTGCGCACCACCATCGACTGTTACCAACGCCACCTCAACTTCTGTCCAGCCCCCAACACCCCCCCCTAAAAAAAACACCAACAACATAACCCTTCACGCTCCACATACACACCATCATCACCCACCACTCATCTCCCCCAACCACTCTGCACATGCAGCCCACCAATCCCATCACCCCACACCTCACCTCCTCACCCCCACCCCTCATGCTCTCCCTCACCTATTCCACCTTCATCTCCAACTTTTCCCACCACCATCGCTTCTGCTATCACCATTCCACCCCACCATGAGGCTTGGTTACAACTAAACAGACCCTCCGGTACCTCCATCCTCTTCTTCCCAGCCCTACCAACCAGACCTCTCTCATCCTGTTTAGTGTCCCCAACCTTCCTCCCCCCCCATGTCCATGCGGTCTGCATCGCGAACCTCGCCGCCACACCACTTACCCTACCACGGGGATTGATCGTAAGCAACATGGAGGAGGCAGAACCCTGTGAATCACCTTCCTCCACCCATCCCACTCTACCTACTCTACCTTCCCACCTCTCCACCTCCCAAACTAACAGCCTCCGACAGTTACTCCTGGATTTTCAAGACCTTTTCTCATCAGGCCCAGCAGACATCGACCACACTACTTACCTCAACCATGAAATCCACACCACCGGCCCACCCATCTGTCAACCCTCAATCCACAAAAACCCCAAACAGCGAGCAGAGGAAGCCCGGCAGGTCCAGGACATGCTCAATACCGGCGTTATTTCTAACTCCACCAGCCCGTGGTCGTCCCCCATCGTGCTAGTTAGAAAAAAAGATGGCACCATGCAGTTCTGTGGATTACCGCAAAGTCAATGATGTTACCACCAAGGATGCCACACCCCTACCCAGAATTGACGATTCCCTCGACTCATTACACGGCTCCTCATGGTTTTCCACCCTCGACCTGCAATTGGATTACTGGCAAGTCCCCGTCCACCCAGAAGACAAACAAAAAACAGCCTTCTCAACCTCAAATGGCAAACACTATGAGTTCAACGTCCTCCCCTTCGGACTCTGCAATGCCCCAGCTACATTCTCCCTTCTTATTGAATCAGTCTTGAGCGGTCTTACCTGGGAGATCTGCCTGGCGTATCTCGATGACGTCATAGTATTCAGCCGTACTTGGGCCGACCACCTCCACCACCTCAAACAAGTCTTCATACGTATACGCCAGGCCGGACTTAATCTGAAATCATCTAAATGAGTCTTAGCCGAAAGATCCATCTCCTTCCTAGTGCACGTGATCGGAGCCGAGGGCATCTCTCCTGATCCACCTCATTCGATGGCGAGAGGCTCTGGAGGAATTCAATTTTGAAATATCCTACGGGCCTGGGAAACTACACACCAATACTGATGCCCTTTCCCTCCCCATGAACGCTATTTGCGCCAACAGTGATCTAATTCAAATGTGGCAGAATAAACAATGCCCCACCTGGATCCTGCCACGTACCTTCACCAAACTGCACCAGCATGGCGATCAACTCTTCAGCCCAGACGGCCACATCGTCCTTGATCCTGACACTGCACACGATGCCATGCTCCACCTTCACACCGACAATGGCATCCACCTCGGCACAAAAAAACTTATACAAATCTTCAATGACATATATTTGACACCCAACCCCTCAAACATTGCCAAAAACATCATTCAAGTATGCCGAGCCTGTGCCTTAGGCAAGGATATCACACGCACACCTGGACCATCAGGGAAACTGGTGGCTCAAAAACCATGGCAGCTACTGTCAGTTGATGTCGTCGGCCCTCTCACACATAAAGCGGGATACAAATACATCATCACCTTCGTTGATGTTTATTCAAAATTCATCATCGCCTGCACCGCTAAAGACCACAACGCCGTCACAGTTGCCGACACCTTAGTCTGCCATGTCTTTTCCTACTTCGGGATTCCCCAAGCCCTACATTCAGATAACGCCCCAGAATTCACGGGCAAGATCTGGGAGGAACTCGCAACAATCTTTGTTTACCATATTTCCCACTCATCTCCATATTGGCCACAGAAAAATAGTGTCTGCAAAAGAAGTCATAGATCCCTCCTAAACCAAGTCAGAACCAGAATTGTGCAAATGGGCAACGACAACTGGCTGGCCCACGTCAAAATTGTGCAGTGGGGCCTCAACACATTCTCCAGAGATGATGGCATAACACCCCACGAGCGAGTCTTCAGGGAAGCCCCGCTCCTTCTACCCCTCCGTCAACACCTCCAACCCCCCTCCCTACCCTCCACCACTGACCCCCTACACCACCTCAAAAAACGTCTCCACCACCTCCAAGCACAACAGGACCTACAACCCGACACAATCCCCTCCAACCCCTACAAACCAGGAGATTCCGTCGTCATGGCACGTCTGCCAACCCCCAGCAAAACCTCCCCCGATTTGACAATCCCTTCACTATCACCAACATCCCTAACCCCTACCAAGTTACTATCGATCACCAAGGACAAACATGCTCATACCGCAACTGGCACGTGCGTCCCTTCCATCCCACCAACAATGAACCCACACTCAGCCACGCGCCGCACACCTTACGCCGCACACCACCCACCTCGGCGTCTTCCGAGAATCACCCTTCCGATTCATACACCTACTCCTTCTCACCCCCCCCTCCACCTCACCAAGTGTCACACCGCCCCCCCCATGCCAACACTCGACCCACCACCAACTCTCTCCGATCCTGACCCCTTACCACCTCCAACTATCCATGACTTCCCTACGCCCACACCACCATCTCCACCACATCACTCAACCACCACCCACAGCGCCCACCACCCACCCCACACCCCATCACCAGAAGGAAACCGCACCCAACACTACCACACCACCACAACCACCTCTACACTCCTCCCGCACCGCTCCATGCACCACCCCACTCAACACACCACCTACTGACATGTGCACACACTCCACCTGCCAACCGCACCACCCAAGCACCCACTCCTGCCCACCCCATACCCACCGACCATTCTCACTACACACAACACCTCACACCCTCACCAACAACCGCCCCTAGCCAAAATAGAATGCCCACACCACCACGTGCCTCCCCACCTTCACCAACACCCACCCTCACCACCAATACCACCAGATCAGGACGCCTCTCACACCCACCATCAAGATACACCCTACACCAACCCCTACCTCCCCTACTACCTCACATTCCCCAACACATACCACCCATACCACCAACACTTCCCCCATCATGCTCCCCATCCATAAAGCAAGGTGGAAAGTTCCCAATTCCCAATTCCCCAAAGGACAATGCTCCTCCCACCAAATCCTCCCACATAAAAAGCCTAACCCCTCATCCCTCGCCAGCAAACAGCCTCTACCTCTACACCAAGCACCACCTCCAGAGATGAGAATCAACTGGATACTATGGCGCCCACACGACCGCCCACCCGTCAGAATACGGGGAACCCAACAACTCCCCTGTATCCTACGCCACACCACACAACCTTCGTCACTCTAGCTCACCCTCAACCCCCACCAGGAGCCAAACACCATCGCTTACCACTGGACCTCCCTCCTCCAGCACATCAAACCGGCTCACCAGACGTCCACCACCAGCACATACCACCTCCAGTCACGGGGCCGTGACTTCTTGACCGTGGAAGGTGGTAAAATACACACCTCCACCACTGCCGGACCAACCACCCCGCCACCCCCCACCCCACTGCCAACTCCCAGCCCCACCGCCACCCCAGGAGGACACCACGGCAGGCCAGGGCAGGGTGAGACTGACCCAGAGCGAGAAGGGCGCGGGGGCGCTCCTATCTTGAGTCCCTCTTCCGTGCAACTGACCCAACAACAACCATGCAGGAAGAAGAGACGACCCTGCGAGCGGAGCAACCTTCACCAGGTTTGGGGTGGGACTGCTTCAGAAACAGTCCCAAACAACACCACGGATACGGCCATTGTACATACCGGGGAGGGAGCAACCATCGTACGCCCCTCAGTTGTTTCCCCCTGTAACACCGCCACAACGGCCATTGTACGTGTGGGGGAAGGAGCGGCCATCGTATACCCTTCAGTTACAGACCCATCTGGAGACAGCCTTGGTGCAGCAACTATTGAGCGCACACCGACAGGCAAAGGAAGGAGAAGTGGAACCGTGACAACGGCCATCATACGTGTCAGGGAGGGAACGGCCACTGTACGCCTGTCATCCACTTTCTCCTCCTCCTACGGGAGTAACACCGCCACAACGGCCATCGTACGTGTGGGGGAAGGAGCGGCCATCGTACGCCCTTCAGTTACAGACCCATCTGGAGACAGCCTTGGTGCAGCAACTATTGAGCGCACACCGACAGGCAAAGGAAGGAGAAGTGGAACCGTGACAACGGCCATCATACGTGTCAGGGAGGGAACGGCCACCGTACGCCTCTCATCCACTTTCTCCTCCTCCTACGGGAGTAACACCGCCACAACGGCCATCGTACATGTGGGGGAAGGAGCGGCCAACGTACGCCCTTCAGTTACTTTCCGTTGGGCAGGCAGAGCTGCGGTAACAGCCATCGTACGTACCGGGGAGGGGGCGGCCATCGTACGCCCCTCATCTGCCTCTTCCTCCTTTGGGAGCAGCACCGCCACAGGCCATCATACGTGTGGGGGAAGGAGCGGCCACCATACGCCCTTCAGCTGCTGCCCTTAGGAGCTAAGGAACCGCTACAATGGCCATTGTACGTGTGGGGGAAGGAGCGGCCATTGTACGCCCATCATCCGTAGTTCCTAGGGTTCTCCCGCAGGGGAAGGTCCCTTGCGCGGCTGGCCCACTGCCTCTCAGCTGCGCGGGACGCCCTTGTCTCTCTCCCTCCAGGTGTGGTTCCCCGGAGGTGCTGCCATTCCTAGTGTGGTGGTGTGGTCCCGTCCCAGTCCTGCAACCAACCCCTGGATGACCCCGGCCCCTGACGGACGCCCTGCGGAAGAGGTGCCGCAGTTCACTCCTGATGGCATCCTGCCCTGCAGGCGACTGCAGCACCCAGACCCCCAGGGCCAGTCAGCAGGCCTCAGACCAGGGCTGTCTGGGCCCCACTCACCGATGGCCCTCCGCCAGGAGTAAGAAGCGGCAGGCCCAGCTCCTGGAGTTGTTTGGCCCCAGCCCTGAGGGCCACCTATCATGTCAAGGCCCCCAGACAGGAGGGCCTCCCTGCACCCCACCGACGAGGCCCCAACATGAGGGCCACCTATCAGGTCGAGGCCCCCAGACGGAAGGGCCTCCCTGCACCCCCCTGTTGAAGCAGGCCCGGCGACGACGCCCCTGCGGGTGGTCCACTGCCTCCTGCAGGAGGGCTCCCCAGTAGGGCCCCCTCCCACGCTCGGGCGCCACCTCTGTTAGCCCAGGGACCCGGGACTTAGTGGCGACTTCAACGCATCTCGCACATCGCGCATAAGTGTAAACCCCAGAGACAGTGACGAAAGGACAGTGAAACAGTGAGGGAAATAATATAAAGTAACACACTATATAAGTGAACACCAAGGCAGAAAACAAGGGTCAGTGAACATGCATAGTAAGGTGACTGGATGTAAGGAAACTTCACAGTGGCAAAAGAACGAGAAAACCAGTGCAACAGTGTCGCCGTAGCTAAGTGACAATTCCTGGTGCTGTGCCAAGCGCTATAACAAGTGTATGGAAATATAAACCAACCTGACCCTTTGTTCCAACCATATATTGTGCATCCGACCCCGAACACTAAATGACAATTATACACTGTTTATAATACCGATGCCATGTTCTAGTAATTATCATCATCTATATATATATGAATTCTGCCCTTGACATCCTTGTGTGTATTTGTGTACATTGTGTGTTAGAAAACCAACTCTGTCTTCCTGTCCATGCCATATCCAGTGTCTCTCTGTTTTTATATTGTAAAGTGTATTGAACTAGTACAATAGATGTGTTAAGGTATACTGCCGAGTTTTTATGCCCTGTTTCTCTGTTGGTGCTATACTTCCGGTCCGGAAAGAGGATCCCGCTCAGTCACGGACGTTTTTAGGATGAGAGGTCGGACTAAAAACACCCTGCATAACAATTCATTACACAAAAATTAACATTAATTTGGGAAATGTCAGTTCAATAACCATATACCATATACTGTACTACCAACCTGACCTTGTATTACTATAGTACTGCAGTGCTTATTTTAAAAAAAACATTCAGCAACAATATAAAAAAGATAAGACTCGGGCTAGCAGTACTGTGTTTTCACTCTGTCTTTATGTCTCTCTCTGTCTCACACACACACACACACACACACACACACACACACATACAGAAATGAGGTATCAGAGGGACAACACGTATTTCCCCTCGCTCCTCACTGGCCACTGTTGGCCATAACTGAATAGTATCTTTATATGAGTCAAGCTCTGTATTATTTAAACTAAATTGTTTTCTAATACAGTAGAGGAAGTTTAAGCAAAAGTGTTGTCCAAATAACAGAATACAGTCAATTAGTGCAGGAATGTGCTGATCAAGCTTCAAAAGCTGTTTCGTCTGGCATACTTGTAGTAGATTTTTTTTCTCAGTACCACAAGATGACCACCATGTTTATTAAAGCAAATATTGAAGGAGTTAAGAAAGGGGATAAAGGTAAAAAACGGGATGATCATTTTTACCAGGAACTTGTTTAAATGGAAACATAAAGCCTAACAAACTATTAGAGAGGGTGTACAGATTGGAGAAGGCATTTCAGAGTGAAATGGATGAAATTAAGAAACAATTGTATAAGCAGAAGGAGGAAAATGAAAAATTAGTACAGAAATTAAATAAGAATGACGTTGGGTCTGGTTAGTACTTGGATGGGTGACCGCCTGGGAACACCAGATGCTGTTGGCATCCCTACGTGTCAAGTGGGGTTGGTGGAGGATTAGTGCCCCTCCCTGTAAAACAATTAACTCTAAGCCATTGGCCACCCCGTCTGGGATACATGGCGTCTGGCAATGAATGATATGAAACATAGTAGACGAGCAGTCAGTTGAGGTGGGTTCACTTAGAAGGAAGATTAGTGAAATGGCAAGCACAGTTGTCAACCATAAAAGTATTATGGAGGAGATCAGAAATGATACAGAGACAATTATCTGATAGACCGTAGCAGTGATACTGAAGAGAAGATAACCCAGGTGAATGAAGTGCCGCAAAGTTACAAAGATGATGTGGAAACTACATATGCTGAAATGGTGAATGCAAAGAAAAACAAGAGTCGGAGAAAAAAGCATTAGAAAGGATGTGAAAAAAATAAAAAATAAAAAACAACCCAAAACTGGTCAAAGATTCAGCAGATATCAACAAATCTATAGTAATTACTGGTATAGGCGAGGAAGAAATAAAAAAGATTTTGAGAGACAAAAAGGAGGTGGCAAATATGATGAACATATTGAAGGAAGTATCAGAAGAAATCTTTAATAAAGACACAGAGGAACACAAAAGGCTAGGGAAATATGAGAGAAATAAGTCAAGGCCCCATGGAAGTAACTTTCCAGAATGTGAACACTGTGGAGGAGATACTAAAGATGCAAACAAACTCATGGAAAAAGAGGAATTTAAAAAAGGATGGATAAAAAGATACCTAAATCAAGAGGGATTGGGAATACTAAAAGAGAAGAGGGAGGAGGCAAAAACAAAGAATAAGGAAAGATCAGGGGAGGAGTACATTTTTTTTTTTTAACAAAGTAATTGGATTGCAGGTACAAAAGTGGTATATAACCAACAGAGAACAAAAAGGAGGAAGGTAGTAGACTCAACTTGTGGCAAGTATGTAAACAACATGATTAGGTTGATGTGCTGAAATGTAGGGATGGCTTGGGGGGGGGTCCTTATGTGCCGGTCGATTTCAATGAAACTTGGAGGGTGTATGCAGATATATAAGAGAAAGATGTCACCCAAATTTAGTAAATTTATCTTTGACAATTTTGAAGTTATGACCAAATACAAAATTTTTATATCATTATGTAATGTTTACAATCTCAGTTACCCATGCTCCGTTTTCTTTCAGATATGGTATGTACACCCTAGACTTATACTAGAAAAATTTTGATTAACCAATTTTTCTCTAAACCTTTAGTTTAAAACTATGATTATTTCAAAGTCAACCCAAAATCATACACATTTATATAATATATAAAAAAACGGTATTGCATATTTCTAAAATCGGCTAAACATAATTTTAGGTGCATTGTTACGTCCTCACCCCACACTGCCACAGGCTCCAACAGCAGTAGTTCAGCACAGGAAGGACGTTGCCCAGTGAGTCGTTCTTCCTATGGTCAGCCTTTACGTGTGCAGTACACAAGATCAGCTGAGGCGAAAATAAACACTGACTCCTTAAAGTTCACTGTCTTTATTTTCCAAATAATTTAACTTAATGCTTTCCAACGTCACTGTTCTCACCAGCACTGGAGCTATACACACTTTACCAACTTGTATTACACTTAATGCTTGACAACACTTTACTGTTAGTACACTTAATGTTTGCCAACACTTCACTTATTACACAAGTACCGAAAATAATCTTCACTGACAGTAATTACACTTAATGCTTGGCGACAAACCTTCACAGACTTCACTAACAGCACTGCACTGACACTACACTTAACTGAAACTGAACCAGAACCAACTGCACTTCACTTAAATTGAACTGAAACCCGACTAAACTCAAAACAGTCTCTACCCCATCCTTATATAAGCTTGCATTATTCGAGAAGCGTCTATATATTTCCACATTTCTGGTGTATTCTTGAGAATGAGTACAGTTGCCAACTTGGAAACAGCCCAAAACATGCCAGTGTTGTCTCACATTACATAACACTATAAATCTTTTACCTTACGAACTTAAACTATATAATTTAACAAGTAATCATTTAAATGAAACATTACAGAGAAAAAAAGAGCACAAAAGATAATGTACAACTTGCGAAACAGCTACACTCACAAACAACGGGGAAACTGGCAACTCTGACTCATATCTGAACTAGCTACCGTAAACTTCAGGAAACGTCGAGAAAAATCTCGGCTACCTAACGGGGAGATCTCACTTCTTAACACTACCACCTCCCTAGTTCTTTGTCGTCCCGACAAAACTACACAATCTATGCAAACGCAATTAATCCTAATGAAACATCTAATTATACATAAAGTAATCCTTCAACTTATCAGTTCTTCTTCTATTCCGCTTCTGACAATGTCCTTGTTCCTCCACACAGTCCATTTCTCCAGGAAGGTCTTGGTCCTCTTCTTGGTTCGCTTCTTTTCTTGTGGAACTGTCACCATCCTCTTCTACTTCAGCTCCTTTGTCCTTCTCAACATCCTTGGCTGTGGGTGAGCACAGTTCCTTGGAGATGTCCCAGCTGTACTGTCCTGGCCCATGGTACTGCCACAGACGGTTCACGTGAACCACCTTTGGGCGAGACTTCCTGCCTCCCAGAATCTGATATGTTACAACTGATAGGTGGTCCAACACAGTGTAAGGCCCATCACATGGGCTCTGCAGCTTCGGTGACTGTCCCTTCTTTCGCTGAGGATTGTATAACCAAACTTGGTCACCATCCTTGAAGCTCACCTCACTTGCCCTGGCATCATACGTGCATTTCATCACCTCTCCTGAAAACTTGAGGACTCCTCGCACTTGATGATGTACCTTAACCATCCATTCCTGAAGGTGCTTCACACAGGTGGTGGTGTCTGTAGGCAGCTCTTCACCAGGTGGTCTTCCTATTAACAAGTCAACGGGTAAACGTAACTCGTGGCCCAACATCAGTTTTGCAGGAGTGTAGCCAGTAGACTCATGGGATGAAAACCGATATGCCATCAGCAAAGCAGGTAATTTCTGGTCCCAGTTTGTTTGTCCATCAATGCAGTACTTGGCCAGTTCTTGTCCGAGGGTCCAGTTGAATTTCTCCACCATCCCATTTGACTGTGACCTTAGTGGGGTCGTCCTGGTCTTCTTGATCCCCAGTAACTTGCATTATTCACGGAACACAGCAGACTCAAAGTTTCTACACCGGTCTGAATGTAGCTCTTGTGGCCTCCCAAAACGACAGAACAACTGATCAACCAACACCTGAGCAACAGTCGGCATCTCATGATCAGGGATAGGATAGGCTTCTGGCCACTTTGTGTAGTCCATGGTGACACATATTTACTGGTTTCCTCTCTCAGTGAGTGGCAAAGGTCCAGCAGTGTCCACCGTGACTCTTTCCATTGGTGCACCCACTTGGTACAGCTGGAGAGGGGCACAACCACGTTTTTTGGGTCCCTTCTTGGCACAGCACACATCACAGGCCTGACACCACTCTTCAACATGCTGATGCATGCCAATCCAGTAGAACCTCTGTCACAGCCGGCTTAAAGATTTCTTCACTCCCAGGTGCCCACTAGTGATCTGGTTATGGGACTCATCCAAGATGTTGGACCTCATCTTCTTCCGCATCACTAGCTGCCAATACAGTACTTGTTGAGGCTATCAGCTGTCTCCCACTGATGCTCTAGAAGTCCGTTGTTCAAACAAAGAAGGTCCCACTGACTCCAGAAGCTTTTAGTCACAGGGCTTAACATGGAAATTTCTTCCCAAGATGGTTGCATTGTACTCCACTGCAGCCACTCTAGCACTGGTTGTAAATCTGCATCCTCTTCAGGTCTTCATCCGACGCTGGCCCTGTCACCACGGTACAGCAGCATTTCTTCCTATGATTCTCATTCCTGCTAAACTGCATGTCGTCTGAATTTCCATCTTTTTGCAGACTATTCAGCAAAGTACTCCTGCATTTCTTCAGTGATGGGTCTTCTACAACCTTCTTCTTATCATCCCAACTAGTCTGATCCGCAAGTGCAGGTAAACTTCCCAAGATACACTACCGTCTAATTCCTGAGAATTCTTTTTAATTAGCCCCCCATCATAGCCATGCACTTCACTAGTTTCAGCCTAAAAACTGGGGCATCATCAGTAAGTCCAGGACTTGGATCTCCAACATTTTGATTATTCAACCCTGCAATGCCATCTTCAGATGCCCGGGATCTGCCAAGATTCACCATACACTATTCTTTCCTTTCATATGTTCCCTGTATACTAACCTGAGGCTCAGCAGTGCAATATTTCTCTACAGCCTCAATTTTCTCACTAAGTATCTGCACATCGTCAACTACATGCTTCAACTGGTTATCTACATGCTGTCTGCACTCCATCACAATTCCCTCACTAATCTTCAGCTGGTTGTCCCCATGATGTTTGCACTCCGTCACCATTTCCTCACTAATTGTCTTCAGCTGGTCATCTACATGCTGTTTCCACTCCAACACATTATTGCTTACCTCAAGCTTCTGCTGCTCTGGCTTGGCATCTACTTCCTCCATATGCTGTTGCTGTTCTTCCTTCATTTTCCCCATGAAAGCATCTAGCTGTCCTTGCACCCTCGGTTGTAATTCCTCCTGTTGCTCCTCTGATGCCTCTTGAAGTTGCTCATATCGTTCTTTAGTATGTGCCAGCATTAGTTCTTTGAGTTCGTTCCTGAACTCTTTCTGTTCTTCAATTCGGGTCTGAAATTGTTCTGTAAGTTCTTTAGTTTCTGCCTGTATTAGCTCCATGATTGTCGCCAGGGAAATTTCCTCTTCCTGCCCAGCTGGAGTCCTTGTCTTCCCACCTTCCGCTTCAACGTCGAAGGTTACTGTAGAATCACAGCAACCTTAACTAATCCCACACTCCTGACACCAGTGTTACGTCCTCACCCCACACTGCCACAGGCTCCAACTGCCATAGTTCAGCACAGGAAGGACGTTGTCCAGTGAGTCGTTCTTCCTATGGTCAGGCTTTACATGTGCAGTACACAAGATCAGCTGAGGCGAAAATAAACACTGACTCCTTAAAGTTCACTGTCTTTATTTTCCAAATAATTTAACTTAATGCTTTCCAACTTCACTGTTCTCACCAGCACTGGAACAACACACACTTTACTAACTTGTATTACGCTTAATGCTTGACAACACTTTACTGTTAGTACACTTAATGCTTGCCAACACTTCACTTATTACACAAGTACCGAAAATTATCTTCACTGACAGTAAATACACTTAATGCTTACTGGCAACTCTTCACAGACTTCACTAACAGCACTGCACTGATACTACACTTCACTCAAACTGAACCAAAACCAACTTCACTTCACTCAAACTGAACTGAAACCTGACTAAACTCAAAACAGTCTCTACCCCATCCTTATATAAGCTTGCATTATTCGAGAAGCGTCTACATATTTCCACATTTCTGGTGTATTCCTGAGAATGAGTACAGTTGCCAACTTGGAAACAGCCCAAAACATGCCAGTGTTGTCTCACATTACATAACAATCTAAATCTTTTACCTTACGAACTTAACCCGCCCCGTCTCAAAGACGTGAATTCACGTCCTCACATGATGTGCACTCACATCGCAGAGACGTAAATTAACGCGGCAACATTGCAAGGTCCCTAATTTGCACAATTTTCAATTTTTGCAAGTGATTTTGGGCACGTATACACGGGACACATTCCTCTACAAGATGCCAGCCAGGGACAATGCCTTACCCAGTATGACCTCTTTCCCCCCCTGCATGCCCTTTTCTCAGCAATTCACCTGTTATCAGTGACCTGGCTAGTAAAGCCATATCATGCCACGGTATGAAATTCAGGGCCAGAGTGATTCCCCAATCGATGACAATGTGGAGGACAAACATTAGAGGAAGAAACAGTCAGAAATGATGATCAGGTAATGTGGCAAAAAAATTCAGGAATGGTGATGAGTTAGTGAGTGAAACAATGCTTATAATGCCTATATTACCGTTTGAAAACCAATATACTCTCGTACTACATATAAATTCGTACCAAATAAATAAATAAATACCGTTTATGAGTGGTGTGGAATAGTTATTCTCCCACAGAACTCGTTTTCTTTGCAGCCAGCCTGATAGAAAACCCAATAAGGTAAGGAGGTACTAATACCTGGATCGAGTATTTAAAACCTCAGGTGAGCGATTTCTCTATGAATTTTCAATGTTTCTCACCAAAAGCGGATGTTTGAGCCAAAAAAATAAAGTCCAAAAGTGTCGGGACTGGGGCGTACCACTGCCCAGAAAACGTCGGGATGGGGGGGGTTAAACTACATAATTTAACAAGTAATCATTTAAATAAAATATTACAGAGAGAAAAAGAGCACAAAAAATAATGTACAAATTACGAAACAGCTACACTCACAAACAACAGGGAAACTGGCAACTCTGACTCATACCGGAACTAGCTACCGTAAACTTCAGGAAACATCGAGAAAAATTTCGGCTACCTAACGGGGAAATCTCACTTCTTAACACTACCACCTCCCTAGTTTTTTGTCGTCCCGACAAAACTACATAGTATATGCAAACGCAATTAATCCTAGTGAAACATCTAACTATACATAAAATAATCCTTCAACTTATCAGGTCTTCTTCTATTCCGCTTCTGACAATGTCCTTGTTCCTCCACACAGTCCATTTCTCCAGGAAGGTCTTGGTCCTCTTCTTGGTTCGCTTCTTTTCTTATGGAACTGTCACCATCCTCTTCTACTTCAGCTCCTTGGTCCTCCTCAACATCCTTGGCTGTGGGTGAGCACAGTTCCTTGGAGATGTCCCAGCTGTACTGTCCTGGCCCATGGTACTGCCACAGACGGTTCAAGTGTACCACCTTTTGGCGAGACTTCCTGCCTCCCAGAATCTGATATGTTACATCTGATAGGCGGTCCAACACAGTGTAAGGCCCATCACATGGGCTCTGCAGCTTCGGTGACTGTCCCTTCTTTCGCTGAGGATTGTATAACCAAACTTGGTCACCATCTTTGAAGCTCACCTCACTTGCCCTGGCATCATACGTGCACTTCATCACCTCTCCTGAAAACTTGAGGACTCCTCGCACTTGATGATGTACAGCTGGCCGCACTCCCGCGAGGGTCACAGTGTTGTCAACGCTGGCCAAGATATTGACTCTGAAACACTAGTAGAGAGATGCGTTCGAAGCATCCACAGCCAGTAAGAAAGAGTCGTAAAGAGAGAGTTTGGGGGGGAGGAAGGGGGTTTGAGGAGTGTGGGGGGATACCTATGCACGACAGGTGAGGGATGACGTCTGAAACAGATGAGTGGAAGGCTGGAAGCTATATATAATAAAAATCTACAATACCTGATAACAAATCATATATATTTTAATACCTTTATTGTCAAGTTATTACCGCTGTGAAGAGTGGCACAGTTAATGCTTGGAAACCATAAAGCATAATGCTATTGAATATAGCAAATGTGAATCCTTAATACTGCATGCGGTAATTGCTGACACCCCTAGCACACACCTCCGTATCCTCCTTATCAAGCGTTTCCTAACACCCGACAACAAACACCGCATTTAGGGATGCTATATCACTCTTTTACCTTACTATTTTTTCTACATTCTGATTAATGATACTAAAAGCTAAATGCTATAGTCAGATTTTGCTATGTAAAAATTTACATAGTACGAGATAGGCAAAGAGGCACGGACACGATGGCAACAGATGGTTGTTTGTAAAAATGAAATTTTGGGCGTCTTGACCAATGAGGCTTTAACAATTTGTGATCTCTCTCTCTCTCTCTCTCTCTCTCTCTCGCTCTTGCTCTCGCGCTCTCTCTCTCTCTCTCTCGCTCTCTCTCTCTCTCTCTCTCTCTCTCTCTATCAATCTCTCTCTCTCTCTCTCTCTCTCTCTCTCTCTCTCTCTCTCTCTCTCTATATATATATATATATATATATATATTTAATCTGCTATCATGTGAAGGTCAATGGAAGCCCTGATAACTCCACGATGCGATGAGGCAACGATGCGATTTTAAACTGCTTGTTACGTAACGCTAGGTATGGGCGATGTTGATATGTGCCAGTGGTGTCAGCAGCTGCCACATTCCTGATGAAGTTACTTACATTTGATACATGTGATTAATAAACAGCATTCTGATTCATTATTTTCAGGCAGTTTTTGTCTGTATTTTACAGCGTCCATTGCTTGGAAACGACAATAAAATAAAATATGATTAAAGTCTACAAATATGAATCTTGATCGGTTGTCTTTGTTTTGCAGTATAATATTTAAAGTTGATCTTTTTACTTTTCATGATGGCAAAAGTAACACCGAAAAAAAAAAAATTTCTTTTAATAAATATTACACTTTTCTGTCGCCTCAACAATCGTCATATCTCGCCTCTCGTGTACAGGCACCCACCTACCCACCTCAAACCCGCTCCCTCCCTCAGTCCTGTGTTGCTTCGATCAGAGCTCACTACTAATGATTCGCGGTTACTATCTCGGCCAGCGTTGCCAACACTAAGGTGGCCCTCGCGGGAGTGCGGCCAACTGTACCTTAACCATCCATTCCTGAAGGTGCTTCACACAGGTGGTGGTGTCTGTAGGCAGCTCTTCACCAGGTGGTCTTCCCATTAACAAGTCAATGGGTAAACGTAACTCGTGGCCCAACATCAGTTTTGCAGGAGTGTAGCCAGTAGACTCATGGGATGAAAACCGATATGCCATCAGCAAAGCAGGTAATTTCTGGTCCCAGTTTGTTTGTCCATCAATGCAGTACTTGGCCAGTTCTTGTCCGAGGGTCCAGTTGAATTTCTCCACCATCCCATTTGACTGTGACCTTAGTGGGGTCGTCCTGGTCTTCTTGATCCCCAGTAACTTGCAGCATTCACGGAACACAGCAGACTCGAAGTTTCTACCCCGGTCTGAATGTAGCTCTTGTGGCATCCCAAAACGACAGAACAACTGATCAACCAACATCTGAGCAACAGTCGGCCCCTCATGATCAGGGATAGCATTGGCTTCTGGCCACTTTGTGAAGTAGTCCATGGTGACACATATTTACTGGTTTCCTCTCTCAGTGAGTGGCAAAGGTCCAGCAGTGTCCACCGTGACTCTTTCCATTGGTGCACCCACTTGATACAGCTGGAGAGGGGCACAACCACGTTTCTTGGGTCCCTTCTTGGCACAGCACACATCACAGGCCTGACACCACTCTTCAACATGCTGATGCATGCCAATCCAGTAGAACCTCTGTCACAGCCGGCTTAAAGTTTTCTTCACTTCGAGGTGCCCACAAGTGATCTGGTTATGGGACTCATCCAAGATGTTGGACCTCATCTTCTTCCGCATCACCAGCTGCCAATACAGTACATGTTGAGGCCATCAGCTGTCTCCCACTGATGGTCTTGTAGTCCGTTGTTCAAACAAAGAAGGTCCCACTGACTCCAGAAGCTCTTGGTCACAGGGCTTAACCTGGAAACTTCTTCCCAAGATGGTTGCACTGTACTCCACTGCAGCCACTCTAGCACTGGTTGTAAATTGCATCCTCTTCAGGTCTTTATCCGATGCTGGCCCTGTCACCACAGTACGGCAGCATTTCTTCCTATGATTCTCATTCCTGCTAAACTGCATGTCGTCTGAATTTCCGTCTTTTTGCAGGCTATTCAGCAAGGTACTCCTGCATTTCTTCGGTGATGGGTCTTCTGCAACCTTCTTCTTATCATCCCAACCAGTCTGATCCGCAAGAAACTCAAACTGTGCACGGTAAACTTCCCAAGATACACTACCATCTAATTCCTGAGGATTCTTTTTAATTGGACCCTCATCATAGCCATGCACTTCACTAGTTTCGGCCTAAAAGCTGGGGCATCATCAGTAAGTCCAGGACTTGGATCTCCAACATTTTGATTATTCAACCCTGTAATGCCATCTTCAGATGCCCGGGATCTGCCAAGATTCACCATACACTATTATTTCCTTTCATATGTTCCCTATATACTAACCTGAGGCTCAGCAGTGCAATATTTCTCTACAGCCTCAATTTTCTCACTAAGTATCTGCACATCGTCAACTACATGCATCAACTGGTTATCTACATGCTGTCTGCACTCCATCACAATTCCCTCACTAATCTTCAGCTGGTTGTCCCCATGATGTTTGCACTCCGTCACTATTTCCTCACTAATTGTCTTCAGCTGGTCATCTACATGCTGTTTCCACTCCAACACATTATTGCTTACCTCAAGCTTCTGCTGCTCTAGCTTGGCATCTACTTCCTCCTTATCCTGTTGCTGTTCTTCCTTCATTTCCCCCATGAAAGCATCTAGCTGTCCTTTGCACCCTCGGTTGTAATTCCTCCTGTTGCTCCTCTGATGCCTCTTGAAGTTGCTCATAACGTTCTTTAGTATGTGCCAGCATTAGTTCTTTGAGTTCGTTCCTGAACTCTTTCTGTTCTTCAATTCGGGTCTGAAATTGTTCTGTAAGTTCTTTAGTTTCTGCCTGTATTAGCTTCATGATTGTCGCCAGGGAAATTTCCTCTTCCTGCCCAGCTGGAGACCTTGTCTTCCCACCTTCCGCTTCCATGTCGAAGGTTACTGTAGACTCACAGCAATCCTAACTAATCCCACACTCCTGACACCAGTGTTACGTCCTCACCCCACACTGCCACAGGCTCCAAGAGCAGTAGTTCAGCACAGGAAGGACGTTGTCCAGTGAGTCGCTCTTCCTATGGTCAGCCTTTACGTGTGCAGTACACAAGATCAGCTGAGGCGAAAATAAAGACTGACTCCTTAAAGTTCACTGTCTTTATTTTCCAAATAATTTAACTTAATGCTTTCCAACTTCACTGTTCTCACCAGCACTGGAGCTAAACACAGTTTACTAACTTGTATTACACTTAATGCTTGACAACACTTTACTGTTAGTACACTTAATGCTTGCCAACACTTCACTTATTACACAAGTACCGAAAATAATCTTCACTGACAGTAATTACACTTAATGTTTACCGGCAACTCTTCACAGACTTACCTAACAGCACTGCACTGATACTACACTTAACTGAAACTGAACCAAAACCAACTGTACTTCACTCAAACTGAACTGAAACCAGACTAAACTCAAAACAGTCTCTACCCCATCCTTATGTAAGCTTGCATTATTCGCAAAGCGTCTACATATTTTCACATTTCTGGTGTATTCTTGAGAATGAGTACAGTTGCCAACTTGGAAACAGCCCAAAACATGCCAGTGATGTCTCACATTACATAACACTATAAATCTTTTACCTTACGAACTTAAACTACAAAATTTAACAAGTAATCATTTAAATAAAACATTACAGAGAAAAAAAGAGCACAAAAGATAATGTACAAATTACGAACAGCTACACTCACAAACAACAGGGAAACCGGCAACTCTGACTCATACCGGAACTAGCTACCGTAAACTTCAGGAAACGTCGAGAAAAATCTCGGCTACCTAACGGGGAGATCTCACTTCTTAACACTACCACCTCCCTAGTTCTTTGTCGTCCCGACAAAACTACACAATCTATGCAAACGCAATTAATCCTAGTGAAACATCTAACTATACATAAAAATAATAATCCTTCAACTTATCAGGTCTTCTTCTATTCCGCTTCTGACAATGTTCTTGTTCCTCCACACAGTCCATTTCTCCAGGAAGGTCTTGGTCCTCTTCTTGGTTCGCTTCTTTTCTTGTGGAACTGTCACCATCCTCTTCTACTTCAGCTCCTTGGTCCTCCTCAACATCCTTGGCTGTGGGTGAGCACAGTTCCTTGGAGATGTCCCAGCTGTACTGTCCTGGCCCATGGTACTGCCACAGACAGTTCACGTGTACCACCTTTGGGCGAGACTTCCTGCCTCCCAGGATCTGATATGTTACATCTGATAGGCGGTCCAACACAGTGTAAGGCCAATCCCATGGGCTCTGCATCTTCGGTGACTGTCCCTTCTTTCGCTGAGGATTGTATAACCAAACTTGGTCACCATCCTTGAGGCTCACCTCACTTGCAATGGCATCATACGTGCATTTCATCACCGCTCCTGAAAACTTGAGACTCCTCGCACTTGATGATGTACCTTAATCATCCATTCCTGAAGGTGCTTCACACAGGTGGTGGTGTCTGTAGGCAGCTCTTCACCAGGTGGTCTTCCCATTAACAAGTCAATGGGTAAATGTAACTCGTGGCCCAACATCAGCTTTGCAGGAGTGTAGCCAGTAGACTCATGGGATGCAGACAGATATGCCATCAGCAAAGCAGGTAATTTCTGGTCCCAGTTTGTTTGTCCATCAATGCAGTACTTGGCCAATTCTTGTCCGAGGGACCAGTTGAATTTCTCCACCATCCCATTTGACTGTGACCTTAGTGGGGTCGTCCTGGTCTTCTTGATCCCCAGTAACTTGCATCATTCACGGAACACAGCAGACTCGAAGTTTCTACCCCGGTCTGAATGTAGCTCTTGTGGCATCCCAAAACGACAGAACAAATGATCAACCAACACGTGAGCAACAGTCGGCACCTCATGATCAGGGACAGCATAGGCTTCTGGCCACTTTGTGAAGTAGTCCATCGTGACACATATTTACTGGTTTCCTCTCTCAGTGAGTGGCAAAGGTCGAGCAGTGTCCACCGTGACTCCATTGGTGCACCCACATGGTACAGCTGGAGAGGGGTACAACCACGTTTCTTGGCTCCCTTCTTGGCACAGCACACATCACAGGCCTGACACCACTCTTCAACATGCTGATGCATGCCAATCAAGTAGAACCTCTGTCCAATTAAAAAGAATCCTCAGGAATTAGATGGTAGCGTATCTTGGGAAGTTTACCGTGCACAGTTTGAGTTACTTGCGGATCAGACTGGTTGGGGTGATAAGAAGAAGGTTGCAAAAAGACGGAAATTCAGACGACATGCAGTTTAGCAGGAATGAGAATCATAGGAAGAAATGCTGCCGTACTGTGGTGACAGGGCCAGCGTTGGATGAAGACCTGAAGAGGATGCGATTTACAACCAGTACTAGAGTGGCTGCAGTGGAGTACAGTGCAACCATCTTGGGAAGAAGTTTCAAGGTTAAGCCCTGTGACCAAGAGCTTCTAGAGTCAGTGGGACCTTCTTTGTTTGAACAACGGAGTACTAGAGCATCAGTGGGAGAAAGCTGATGGCCTCAACAAGTACTGTATTGGCAGCTGATGATGTGGAAGAAGATGAGGTCCAACATCTTGGATGAGTCCCATAACCAGATCACTAATGGGCACCTCGGAGTGAAGAAAATTTTAAGCCGACTGTGACAGAGGTTCTACTGGACTGGCATGCATCAGCATGTTGAAGAGTGGTGTCAGGCCTGTGATATGTGCTGTGCCAAGAAGGACCCAAGAAACGTGGTTGTGCCCCTCTCCAGCTGTACCAAGTGGGTGCGCCAATGGAAGGAGTCACGGTGGACACTGCTGGACCTTTGCCACTCACTGAGAGAGGAAACCAGTAAATATGTGTCACCATGGACTACCTCACAAAGTGGCCAGAAGCCTATGCTATCCCTGATCATGAGGTGCCGACTGTTGCTCAGGTGTTGGTTGATCAGTTGTTCTGTCGTTTTGAGATGCCACAAGAGCTACATTCAGACCGGGGTAGAAACTTCGAGTCTGCTGTGTTCCGTGAATGCTGCAAGTTACTGGGGATCAAGAAGACCAGGACGACCCCACTAAGGTCACAGTCAAATGGGATGGTGGAGAAATTCAACTGGACCCTCGGACAAGAACTGGCCAAGTACTGCATTGATGGACAAACAAACTGGGACCAGAAATTACCTGCTTTGCTGATGGCATATCGGTTTTCATCCCATGAGTCTACTGGCTACACTCCTGCAAAACTGATGTTGGGCCATGAGTTACGTTTACCCGTTGACTTGTTAATGGGAAGACTACCTGGTGAAGAGCTGCCTACAGACACCACCACCTGTGTGAAGCACCTTCAGGAATGGATGGTTAAGGTACAACATCAAGTGTGAGGAGTCCTCAAGCTTTCAGGAGAGGTGATGAAGTGCACGTATGATGCCAGGGCAAGTGAGGTGAGCTTCAAAGATGGTGAGCAAGTTTGGTTATACAATCCTCATCGAAAGAAGGGACAGTCACCGAAGCTGCAGAGCCCATGGGATTGGCCTTACACTGTGTTGGACCGCCTATCAGATGTAACATATGAGATTCTGGGAGGCAGGAAGTCTCGCCCAAAGGTGGTACATGTGAACCGTCTGTGGCAGTACCATGGGCCAGGACAGTACAGCTGGGACATCTCCAAGAAACTGTGCTCACCCACAGCCAAGGATGTTGAGGAGGACCAAGGAGCTGAAGCAGAAGAGGATGGTGACAGTTCCATAAGAAAAGAAGCGAACCAAGAAGAGGACCAAGACCTTCCTGGAGAAATGGACTGTGTGGAGGAACAAGGACATTGTCAGAAGTGGAATAGAAGAAGACCTGATAAGCTGAAGGATTATTTTATGTATAGTTAGATGTTTCACTAGGATTAATTGCGTTTGCATAGATTGTGTAGTTTTGTCGGGACGACAGAAAACTAGGGAGGTGGTAGTGTTAAGAAGTGAGATCTCCCCGTTAGGTAGCCGAGATTTTTCTCGACGTTTCCTGAAGTTTATGGTAGCTAGTTCCGGTATGAGTCAGAGTTGCCAGTTTCCCTGTTGTTTGTGAGTGTAGCTGTTTCGTAAGTAGTACATTATTTTTTGCGCTCTTTTTCTCTCTGTAATATTTTATTTAAATGATTACTTGTTAAATTATGTAGTTTAACCCCCCCCATCCCGACGTTTTCTGGGCAGTGGTACGCCGCAGTCCCGACATTTTTGGACTTTATTTTTTTGGCTCAAACATCCGCTTTTGGTGAGAAACATTGAAAATTCATAGAGAAATCGCTCACCTGAGGTTTTAAATACTCGATCCAGGTATTAGTACCTCCTTACCTTATTGGGTTTTCTATCAGGCTGGCTGCAAAGAAAACGAGTTCTGTGGGAGAATAACTATTCCACACCACTCATAAACGGTATTTATTTATTTATTTGGTACGAATTTATATGTAGTACGAGAGTATATTGGTTTTCAAACGGTAATATAGGCATTATAAGCATTGTTTCACTCACTAACTCATCACCATTCCTGACTTTTTTTTGCCACATTACCTGATCATCATTTCTGACTGTTTTTTCCTCTAATGTTTGTCCTCCACATTGTCATCGATTGGGGAATCACTCTGGTCCTGAATTTCATACCGTGGCATGATATGGCTTTACTGGCCAGGTCACTGATAACAGGTGAATTGCTGAGAAAAGGGCATGCAGGGGGGGAAGGAGGTCATGCTGGGTAAGGCATTGTCCCTGGCTGGCATCTTGAAGAGGAATGTGTCCCGTGTATACGTGCCCAAAATCACTTGCGAAAATTGAAAATTGTGCAAATTAGGGACCTTGCAATGTTGCCGCGTTAATTTACGTCTCTGCGATATGAGTGCACATCATGTGAGGACGTGAATTCACGTCTTTGAGACGGGGCGGGTTAAGTTCATAAGGTAAAAGATTTAGAGTGTTATGTAATGTGAGACAACACTGGCAGGTTTTGGGCTGTTTCCAAGTTGGCAACTGTACTCATTCTCAGGAATACACCAGAAATGTGGAAATATGTAGACGCTTCTCGAATAATGCAAGCTTATATAAGGATGGGGTAGAGACTGTTTTGAGTTTAGTCAGGTTTCAGTTCAGTTTGAGTGAAGTGAAGTTGGTTTTGGTTCAGTTAGAGTGAAGTGTAATATTAGTGCAGTGCTGTTAAGTAAGTCTGTGAAGAGTTGCCAGTAAGCATTAAGTGTAATTACTGTCAGTGAAGATTATTTTCGGTACTTGTGTAATAAGTGAAGTGTTGGCAAGCATTAAGTGTACTAACAGTAAAGTGTTGTGAAGCATTAAGTGTAATACAAGTTAGTAAAGTGTGTGTTGCTCCAGTGCTGGTGAGAACAGTGAAGTTGGAAAGCATTAAGTTAAATTATTTGGAAAATAAAGACAGTGAACTTTAAGGAGTCAGTGTTTATTTTCGCCTCAGCTGATCTTGTGTACTGCACACGTAAAGGCTGACCATAGGAAGAACGACTCACTGGACAACGTCCTTCCTGTTCTGAACTACGGCTGTTGGAGCCTGTGGCAGTGTGGGGTGAAAACGTAACACTGGTGTCAGGAGTGTGGGATTAGTTAAGGTTGCTGTGAGTCTACAGTAACCTTCGACGTTGAAGCGGAAGGTGGGAAGACAAGGTCTCCAGCTGGGCAGGAAGAGGAAATTTCCCTGGTGACAATCATGGAGCTAATACAGGCAGAAACTAAAGAACTTACAGAACAATTTCAGACCCGAATTGAAGAACAGAACGAGTTCAGGAACGAACTCAAAGAACTAATGCTGGCACATACTAAAGAACGATATGAGCAACTTCAAGAGGCATCAGAGGAGCAACAGGAGGAATTACAACCGAGGGTGCAAGGACAGCTAGATGCGCTCATGGGGAAAATGAAGGAAGAACAGCAACAGCATATGGAGGAAGTAGATGCCAAGCTAGAGCAGCAGAAGCTTGAGGTAAGCAATAATGTGTTGGAGTGGAAACAGCATGTAGATGACCAGCTGAAGACAATTAGTGAGGAAATAGTGACGGAGTGCAAACATCATGGGGACAACCAGCTGAAGATTAGTGAGGGAATTGTGATGGAGTGCAGACAGCATGTAGATAACCAGTTGAAGCATGTAGCTGACGATGTGCAGATACTTAGTGAGAAAATTGAGGCTGTAGAGAAATATTGCACTGCTGAGCCTCAGGTTAGTATACAGGGAACATATGAAAGGAAAGAATAGTGTATGGTGAATCTTGGCAGATCCCGGGCATCGGAAGATGGCATTGCAGAGTTGAATAATCAAAATGTTGGAGATCCAAGTCCTGGACTTATTGATGATGCCCCAGTTTTTAGGCTGAAACTAGTGAAGTGCATGGCAATGATGAGGGTCCAATTAAGAAGAATTCTCAGGAATTAGATGGTAGTGTATCTTGGGAAGTTTACCTGCACAGTTTGAGTTACTTGCGGATCAGACTGGTTGGGATGATAAGAAGAAGGTTGCAGAAGACCCATCACTGAAGAAATGCAGGAGTACCTTGCTGAATACTCTGCAAAAAGATGGAAATTCAGACGACATGCAGTTTAGCAGGAATGAGAATCATAGGAAGAAATGCTGCTGTACTGTGGTGACAGGGCCAGCGTCGGATGAAGACCTGAAGAGGATGCAGATTTACAACCAGTGCTAGAGTGGCTGCAGTGGAGTACAATGCAACCATCTTGGGAAGAAATTTCCAGGTTAAGCCCTGTGACTAGGAGCTTCTGGAGTCAGTGGGACCTTCTTTGTTTGAACAACGGACTTCTACAGCATCAGTGGGAGACAGCTGATAGCAGCAACAAGTACTGTATTGGCAGCTGGTGATGCGGAAGAAGATGAGGTCCAACATCTTGGATGAGTCTCATAACCAGATCACTAGTGGGCACCTGGGAGTGAAGAAAACTTTAAGCCGGCTGTGACAGAGGTTCTACTGGATTGGCATGCATGAGCATGTTGAAGAGTGGTGTCAGGCCTGTGATGTGTGCTGTGCCAAGAAGGGACACAAGAAACGTGGTCGTGCCCCTCTCCAGCTGTACCAAGTGGGTGCACCAATGGAAAGAGTCACGGTGGACACTGCTGGACCTTTGCCACTCACTGAGAGAGGAAACCAGTAAATATGTGTCACCATGGACTATACAAAGTGGCCAGAAGCCTATCATATCCCTGATCATGAGGTGCCGACTGTTGCTCAGGTGTTGGTTGATCAGTTGTTCTGTCGTTTTGGGAGGCCACAAGAGCTACATTCAGACCGGGGTAGAAACTTCGAGTCTGCTGTGTTCCGTGAATGCTGCAAGTTACTGGGGATCAAGAAGACCAGGACGACCCCACTAAGGTCACAGTCAAATGAGATGGTGGAGAAATTCAACTGGACCCTCGGACAAGAACTGGCCAAGTACTGCATTGATGGACAAACAAACTGGGACCAGAAATTACCTGCTTTGCTGATGGCATATCGGTTTTCATCCCATGAGTCTACTGGCTACACTCCTGCAAAACTGATGTTGGGCCATGAGTTACGTTTACCCGTTGACTTGTTAATGGGAAGACCACCTGGTGAAGAGCTGCCTACAGACACCACCACCTGTGTGAAGCACCTTCAGGAATGGATGGTTAAGGTACATCATCAAGTGCGAGGAGTCCTCAAGTTTTCAGGAGAGGTGATGAAATGCACGTATGATGCCATGGCAAGTGAGGTGAGCTTCAAGGATGGTGACCAAGTTTGGTTATACAATCCTCAGCGAAAGAAGGGACAGTCACCGAAGCTGCAGAGCCCATGTGATGGGTCTTACACTGTGTTGGACCGCCTATCAGATGTAACATATCAGATTTTGGGAGGCAGGAAGTCTCGCCCAAAGGTGGTATACTTGAACCGTCTGTGGCAGTACCATGGGCCAAGACAGTACAGCTGGGACATCTCCAAAGAACTGTGCTCACCAACAGCCAAGGATGTTGAGAAGGACAAAGGAGCTGAAGTAGAAGAGGATGGTGACAGTTCCACAAGAAAAGAAGCGAACCAAGAAGAGGACCAAGACCTTCATGGAGAAATGGACTGTGTGGAGGAACAAGAACATTGTCAGAAGCGGAATAGAAGAAGACCTGATAAGTTGAAGGATTATTTTATGTATAATTAGATGTTTCACTAGGATTAATTGCGTTTGCATAGATTGTGTAGTTTTGTCGGGACGACAAAGAACTAGGGAGGTGGTAGTGTTAAGAAGTGAGATCTCCCCGTTAGGTAGCCGAGATTTTTCTCGACGTTTCCTGAAGTTTACGGTAGCTAGTTCCGGTATGAGTCAGAGTTGCCAGTTTCCCTGTTGTTTGTGAGTGTAGCTGTTTCGTAAGTTGTACATTATCTTTTGTGCTCTTTTTTTCTCTGTAATGTTTTATTTAAATGATTACTTGTTAAGTTATGTAGTTTAAGTTCGTAAGGTAAAAGATTTAGTGTGTTATGTAATGTGAGACAACATTGGCATGTTTTGGGCTGTTTCCAAGTTGGCAACTGTACTCATTCTCAAGAATACACCAGAAATGTGGAAATATGTAGACGCTTCTCGAATAATGCAAGCTTATATAAGGATGGGGTAGAGACTGTTTTGAGTTTAGTCGGGTTTCAGTTCAATTTAAGTGAAGTGCAGTTGGTTTTGGTTCAGTTTCAGTGAAGTGTAGTGTCAGTGCAGTGCTGTTAGTGAAGTCTGTGAAGTGTTGCCGGCAAACATTAAGTGTAATTACTGTCAGTGAAGATTATTTTCGGTACTTGTGTAATAAGTGAAGTGTTGGCAAACATTAAGTATACTAACAGTAAAGTGTTGTCAAGCATTAAGTGTAATACAAGTTGGTAAAGTGTGTATAGCTCCAGTGCTGGTGAGAACAGTGACGTTGGAAAGCATTAAGTTAAATTATTTGGAAAATAAAGACAGTGAACTTTAAGGAGTCAGTGTTTATTTTCGCCTCAGCTGATCTTGTGTACTGCACACGTAAAGGCTGACCATGGGAAGAACGACTCACTGGGCAACGTCCTTCCTGTGCTGAACTACTGCTGTTGGAGCCTGTGGCAGTTAGGGGTGAGGACGTAACAATGCACCTACAGTTATGTTTAGCCGATTTTAGAGATATGCAATACCGTTTTTTTATATATTATATAAATGTGTATGATTTTGGGTTGATTTTGAAATATTCATAGTTTTAAACTAAAGGTTTAGAGAAAAATTGGTTAATCAAAATTTTTCTAGTATAAATCTAGGGTGTACATACCATATCTGAAAGAAAACGGAGCATGGGTAACTGAGATTATAAACATTACATAATAGTATAAAAATTTTGTATTTGGTCATAACTTCAAAATTGTCAAAGATAAATTTGCTAAAGTTGGGTGACATCTTTCTCTTATATATCTGCATACACCCTCCAAGTTTCATTGAAATCGACCGGCACATAAGGACCCACCCCCCCAAGCCATCCCTACATTTCAGCACATCAACCTAATCATGTTGTTTACATACTTGCCACAAGTTGAGTCTACTACCTTCCTCCTTTTTGTTCTCTGTTGGTTATATACCACTTTTGTACCTGCAATCCAATTACTTTGTTAAAAAAAAAAAAATGTACTCCTCCCCTGATCTTTCCTTATTCTTTGTTTTTGCCTCCTCCCTCTTCTCTTTTAGTATTCCCAATCCCTCTTGATTTAGGTATCTTTTTATCCATCCTTTTTTAAATTCCTCTTTTCCCATGAGTTTGTTTGCATCTTTAGTATCTCCTCCACAGTGTTCACATTCTGGAAAGTTACTTCCATGGGGCCTTGACTTATTTCTCTCATATTTCCCTAGCCTTTTGTGTTCCTCTGTGTCTTTATTAAAGATTTCTTCTGATACTTCCTTCAATATGTTCATCATATTTGCCACCTCCTTTTTGTCTCTCAAAATCTTTTTTATTTCTTCCTCGCCTATACCAGTAATTACTATAGATTTGTTGATATCTGCTGAATCTTTGACCAGTCTTGGGTTGTTTTTTATTATTTTTTTTTTCACATCCTTTCTAATGCTTTTTTCTCCGACTCTTGTTTTTCTTTGCATTCACCATTTCAGCATATGTAGTTTCCACATCATCTTTGTAACTTTGCGGCACTTCATTCACCTGGGTTATCTTCTCTTCAGTATCACTGCTACGGTCTATCAGATAATTGTCTCTGTATCATTTCTGATCTCCTCCATAATACTTTTATGGCTGACAACTGTGCTTGCCATTTCACTAATCTTCCTTCTAAGTGAACCCACCTCAACTGACTGCTCGTCTACTGTGTCATTCTTATTTAATTTCTGTACTAATTTTTCATTTTCCTCCTTCTGCATGTACAATTGTTTCTTAATTTCATCCATTTCACTCTGAAATGCCTTCTCCAATCTGTACACCCTCTCTAATAGTTTGTTAGGCTTTATGTTTCCATTTAAACAAGTTCCTGGTAAAAATGATCATCCCGTTTTTTACCTTTATCCCCTTTCTTAACTCCTTCCATATTTGCTTTACTTAACATGGTGATCATCTTGTTGTACTGAGAAAAAAATCTACTACAAGTATGCCAGACGAAACAGCTTTTGAAGCTTGATCAGCACAGTCCTGCACTAATTGACTGTATTCTGTTATTTGGACAACACTTTTGCTTAAACTTCCTCTACTGTATTAGAAAACAATTTAGTTTAAATAATACAGAGCTTGACTCATATAAAGATACTGTACTATTTAGTTATGGCCAACAGTGGCCAGTGAGGAGCGAGGGGATATGCGTGTTGTCTCTCTGACACCTCATTTCTGTATGTGTGTGTGTGTGTGTGTGTGAGAGAGAGAGAGAGAGAGAGTGAGACAGAGAGAGAGATAAAGACAGAGAGTGAAAACACAGTACTGCTAGCCCGAGTCTTATCTTTTTTATATTTATGCTGAATGTTTTTTTTTAAATAAGCACTGCAGTACTATAGTAATATAAGGTCAGGTTAGTAGTATATGGAATATGGTTATTGAATTGACATTTCCCAAATTAATGTTCATTTTTGTGTAATGAATTGTTATCCAGGGTGTTTTTAGTCCGACCTCTCATCCTAAAAACGTCCGCGACTGAGCGGGGTCCTCTTTCCGGACCGGAAGTAAAGCACCAACAGAGGAACAGGGCATAAAAACTCGGCAGTATACCTTAACACATCTATTGTACTAGTTCAATACACCTTACAATATAAAAACAGAGAGACACTGGATATGCCATGGACAGGAAGACCGAGTTGATTTTCTAACACACAATGTACACAAATACACACAAGGATGTCAAGGGCAGAATTCATATATATATAGATGATGATACTTACTAGAACATGGCATCGGTATTATAAGCAGTGTATAATTGTCATTTAGTGTTCGGGGCCGGATGCACAATATATGGTTGGAACAAAGGGTCAGGTTGGTTTGTATTTCCATACATTTGTTATAGCGCGTGGCACGGCACCAGGAATTGTCACTTAGCCGCGGCGACAGTGTTGCACTGGTATTCTCGTTCTTTTGCCACTGTGAAGTTTCCTTACATCCAGTCACCTTACTATGCATGTTCACTGACCCTTGTTTTCTGCCTTGGTGTTCACTTATATAGTGTGTTACTTTATATTATTTCCCTCACTGTTTCACTGTCCTTTCGTCACTGTCTCTGGGGTTTACACTTATGCGCGATGTGCGAGATGCGTTGAAGTCGCCACTAAGTCCCGGGTCCCTGGGCTAACAGAGGAGGCGCCCGAGCGTGGGAGGGGGCCCTACTGGGAAGCCCTCCTGCAGGAGGCAGTGGACCACCCGCAGGGACGTCATCGCAGGGCCTGCTTCAACAGGGGGGTGCAGGGAGGCCCTTCCGTCTGGGGTCCTCGACCTGATAGGTGGCCCTCATGTTGGGGCCTCGTCGATGGGGTGCAGGGAGGCCCTCCTGTCTGGGGGCCTCGACCTCATAGGTGGCCCTCAGGGCTGGGGCCAAACAACTCCAGCAGCTGGGCCTGCCGCCTCTTACTCCTGGCGGAGGGCCGTGGGGGAGTGGGGACCAGACGGCCCTGGTCTGGGGCCTGCTGACTGGCCCTGGGGGTCCGGGTGCTGCGGTTGCCTGCAGGGCAGGATGCCATCAGGAGTGAACTGCGGGACCTCTTCTGCAGGGCGTCCGTCAGGGGCCGGGGTCATCCAGGGGTTGGTTGCAGGACTGGGACAGGACCACACCACCACACTAGGAATGGCAGCACCTCCGGGGAACCACACCTGGAGGGAGAGAGACAAGGGCATCCCGCGCAGCTGAGAGGCAGTGGGCCGGCCGCGCAAGGGACCTTCCCCTGCGGGAGAACCCTAGGAACAACGGATGACGGGCGTACAATGGCCGCTCCTTCCCCCACACATACAATGGCCATTGTGGCGGTTCCTTAGCTCCTAAGGGCAGCAGCTGAAAGGTGTATGGTGGCCGCTCCTTCCCCACATGTACGATGGCCTGTGACGGTGCTGCTCCCAAAGGAGGAAGAGGCAGATGAGGGGCGTACGATGGCCGCTCCCTCCCCGGTACGTACGATGGCCGTTACCGCGGCTCTGCCTGCCCGACGGGAAGAAACTGAAGGGCGTACGTTGGCCGCTCCTTCCCCCACATGTACGATGGCCGTTGTGGCGGTGTTACTCCCGTAGGAGGAGGAGAAAGTGGATGAGAGGCGTACGGTGGCCATTCCCTCCCTGACACGTACAATGGCCGTTGTCGCGGTTCCACTTCTCTTTCCTTTGCCTGTCAGTGTGCGCTCAATAGCTGCTGCACCAAGGCTGTCTCCAGATGGGTCTGTAACTGAAGGGCGTACAATGGCCGCTCCTTCCCTCACACGTACAATGGCCGTTGTGGTGGTGTTACAGGGGGAAACAACTGAGAGGCATACGATGGCCGCTCCCTCCCTGGTATGTACAATGGCCGTATCCGCGGTGTTGTTTGGGACTGTTTCTTGAGCAGACCCACCCCAAACCTGGTGAAGGCTGCTCCGCTCGCAGGGTCATCTCTTCTTCCTGCATGCTTGTTGTTGGGCCAATTGCACGGAAGAGGGACTCAAGATAGGAGTGCCCCGGCGCCCTTCTCACTCCAGGTCAGTCTCACCCTGCCCTGGCCTGCAGTGTTGTCCTTCTGGGGTGGCGGTGGGGCTGGGAGTTGGCAGTGGGGTGGGGGGTGGTGGGGTGGTTGGTTCGGGGGCGGTGGAGGTGTGTATTTTACCACCTTCCGTGGTTCCCTGTAGTCTGACGGGTGGGCGGTTGTGTGGGCGCCATAGTATCTGGTCAATTCTCATCTCTGGAGGTGGTGCTTGGTGTAGAGGTAGAGGCTGTTTGCTGGAGAGGGATGAGGGGTTGGGCTTTTTATGTGGGAGGATTTGGTGGGAGGAGCATTGTCATTTGGGGAATTGGGAATTGGGAACTTTCCACCTTGCTTGATGGATGGGGAGCGTGATGGGGGAAGTGTTGGTGGTATGGGTGGTATGTGTTGGGGAATGTGAGGTAGTAGGGGAGGTACGGGTTGGTGTAGGGTGTATTTTGATGGTGGGCGTGAGAAGCGTCCTGATCTGGTGGTAGTGGTGTTGAGGGTGGGTGTTGGTGAAGGTGGGGAGGCACGTGGTGGTGTGGGCATTCTATTTTGGCTAGGGGCGGTTGTTGGTGAGAGTGTGGGGTGTCGTGTGTAGTGAGAATGGTCAGTGGACAAGGGGTGGGCAGGTGTGGGTGCGCGGTTGGCGCAGTTGGCAGGTGGAGTGTGTGCACATGGTGGGTCAGTAGATGGTGTGTTGAGTGGGGTGGTGCATGGAGGGGTGCAGGAGGAGTGTAGAGGTGGTTGTGGGGGTGCGGTGGTGTTGGGTGCGGTTTCCTTCTGGTGATGGGGTGTGGGGTGGGTGGTGGGCACTGTGAGTGGTGGTTGAGTGGTGTGGTGGAGATGGTGGAGTGGGAGTAGGGGAGTCATGGATAGTTGGAGGTGGTGAGGGGTCAGGATCGGAGAGAGTTGGTGATGGGTCGAGTGTTGGCATAGGGGGCGAAGGTGTGACAGTGGGTGAGGTGGAGGGGGGGGTGAGAAGGAGTAGGTGTATGAATCGGAAGGGTGATTCTCGGAAGACGCCGAGGTGGGTGGTGTGCGGCGGGAGGTGTGCGGTGCGCGGCTGAGTGTGGGTTCATTGTTGGTGGGATGGGAGCACGTGCCAGTTGCGGTATGTGCATGTTTGTCCTTGGTGATCGATAGTGACTTGGTAGGGGTTAGGGATGTTGGTGATAGTGAAGGGACCGTCGAATCGGGGGAGGTTTTGCCGGGGGTTGGCAGACGTGCCATGACGACGGAATCTCCTGGTTTGTAGGGGTTGGAGAGGATTGTGTCGGGTTGTAGGTCCTGTTGTGCTTGGAGGTGGTGGAGACGTTTTTTGAGGTGGTGTAGGAGGCCAGTGGTGGAGGGTAGGGTTGGGGGTTGGAGGTGTTGACGGAGGGGTAGAAGGAGCGAGGCTTCCCTGAAGACTCGCTTGTGGGGTGTTATGCCATCATCTCTGGAGAATGTGTTGAGGCCCCACTGCGCAATTTTGACGTAGGCCGGCCAGTTGTCGTTGCCCATTTGCACAATTCTGGTTCTGACTTGGTTTAGGAGGGATCTATGACTTCTTTCGCAGACACTATTTTTCTGTGGCCAGTATGGAGATGAGTGGGAAATATGGTAAACAAAGATTGTTGTGAGTTCCTCCCAGATCTTGCCCGTGAATTCTAGGGCGTTATCTGAATGTAGGGCTTGGGGAATCCCGAAGTAGGAAAAGACATGGCAGACTAAGGTGTCGGCAACTGTGACGGCGTTGTGGTCTTTAGCGGTGCAGGCGATGATGAATTTTGAATAAACATCAACGAAGGTGATGATGTATTTGTATCCCGCTTTATGTGTGAGAGGGCCGACGACATCAACTGACAGTAGCTGCCATGGTTTTTGAGCCACAAGTTTCCCTGATGGTCCAGGTGTGCGTGTGATATCTTGCCTAAGGCACAGGTTCGGCATGCTTGAATGATGTTTTTGGCGATGTTTGAGTGGTTTGGTGTCCAATATATGTCATTGAAGATTTGTATAAGTTTTTTTGTGCCGAGGTGGATGCCATTGTCGGTGTGAAGGTGGAGCATGGCATCGTGTGCAGTGTCAGGATCAAGGACGATGTGGCCGTCTGGGTTGAAGAGTTGATCGCCATGCTGGTGCAGTTTGGTGAAGGTACATGGCAGGATCCAGGTGGGGCATTGTTTATTCTGCCACATTTGAATTAGGTCAGTGTTGGCACAAATAGCGTTCATGGGGAGGGAAAGGGCATCGGTATTGGTGAGTAATTTCCCAGGCCTGTAGGATATTTCGAAATTGAATTCCTGCAGAGCCTCTCGCCATCGAATGAGGTGGATCGGGAGAGATGCCCTCGGCTCCGATCACGTGCGCTAGGGAGATGGATCTTTCGGCTAGGATGCATTTGGATGGTTTCAGATTAAGTCTGGCCTGGCGTATACGTATGAAGACTTGTTTGAGTGTGGTGGAGGTGGTCGGCCGAAGTACGGCTGAATACTATGACGTCATCGAGATACGTCAGGCAGATCTCCCAGGTAAGACTGCTCAAGACTGATTCCATGAGATGGGAGAATGTAGCTGGGGCATTGCAGAGTCCGAAAGGGAGGACGTTGAACTCACAATGTTTGCCATTTGAGGTTGAGATAGCTGTTTTTTGTTTGTCTTCTGGGTGGATGGGGACTTGCCAGTAATCCAATTGCAGGTCGAGGGTGGAAAACCATGAGGAGCCGTGTAATGAGTCGAGGGAATCGTCAATTCTGGTTAGGGGTGTGGCGTCCTTGGTGGTGACATCATTGAGTTTGCGGTAATCCACAGAACTGCATGGTGCCATCTTTTTTTCTAACTAGCACGATGGGGGACGACCACGGGCTGGTGGAGTTAGAAATAACGCCGGCATTGAGCATGTCCTGGACCTGCCAGTCTTCCTCTGCTCACTGTTTGGGGTTTTTGCGGATTGAGGGTTGACGGATGGGTGGGCCAGTGGTGTGGATTTCATGGTTGAGGTAGGTATTGTGGTCGATGTCTGCTGGGCCTGATGAGAAAAGGTCTTGAAAATCCAGGAGTAACTGTTGGAGGCTGTTAGTTTGGGAGGTGGAGAGGTGGGAAGGTAGAGTAGGTAGAGTGGGATGGGTGGAGGAAGGTGATTCACAGGGTTCTGCCTCCTCCATGTTGCTTACGATCAATCCCCGTGGTAGGGTAAGTGGTGTGGCGGCGAGGTTCGCGATGCGACCGCATGGACATGGGGGGGAGGAAGGTTGGGGACACTAAACAGGATGAGAGAGGTCCAGTTGGTAGGGCTGGGAAGAAGAGGATGGAGGTACCGGAGGGTCTGTTTAGTTGTAACCAAGGCTCATGGTGGGGTGGAATGGTGATAGCAGAAGTGATGGTGGCGAGAAAAGTTGGAGATGAAGGTGGAATAGGTGAGGGAGAGCATGAGGGGTGGGGGTGAGGAGGTGAGGTGTGGGGTGATGGGATTAGTGGGCTGCATGTGCAGAGTGGTTGGAGGAGATGAGTGGTGGGTGATGATGATGTGTATGTGGAGTATGAAGGGTTATGTTGTTGGTGTTTTTTTTTTTTGGGGGGGGGGTGTTGGGGGCTGGACAGAAGTGGAGGTGGTGTTGGTAACAGTCGATGGTGGTGTGCAGCTTCTGTAGGAGGTCCAGCTCCAGGTACCCGTTGTATGCACAGCAGGTGGAGTCAAAGACGATGAAGAGATGTCTGGTGGAAGCTTGTTGGTGAGTTTCAGTCCGCAGGGCCTGTTTTTCTCCACAGATAGGCAGGGGGCCATCCCCCGCGTCTACGAGGTTGGCTGAGTTGAGAGAAGGGGGCCAAAGGCGGAACTGTGGCGGGAGTAAAAATGTGAGTACAGGCATGACCAGGCAGCTCCCACATTCTCCAGTAGCCTTGCCTTGACCTGTTCAGGCGTATTTTGTCGTAAACTGAGGGTCTATTCTTGTGTGAAGTAGCCCTCGCCACCATGGGGAGGTGGGAGGGGAGGACCTAAAAATCCATCTGATGAGTGTGGTCTTCCTCGTCAGGCTCCTCGTCGCCTGGTTCTGAGTATATTATGGGTAGGGCGTCATCCTGTGGGGCATCGTCTTCCAGGGAGGATACCTTTCGGTGCCCTTGTGTGAAGGGCCTGCGTCGGTTAGCTTTCATTTGTTCCCTGATGTTGTGCAGGAGGCAGGTGCGACTGCAGGCTGTAAATTCCCAGGGGTTGATGGAAATGAGATGGTGGTTTTCCCTGGGGTTAGGACTTTTCTTCTGGGAGTGGGCCCTGGGGATGGTGGTTGATGGCTCCATAGTAGGCTGGGTAGGCGGTATCCTAGGATTGGGTGGTGGAGCTTTGGTGGTGGGGAATTTGCTCACAGCGTGGATAGCTGAGGCGTGGGGCATTGGGCGGGCAGCGAGGAGGAGTCGTACAAGTTGTAGATCATGGTTCATATTGCCAGAGGGATCATGGATAGTAAAATGCTCCTTGACTGTGCTTGGGAGGATTCTGAGCAGGATATTAAAGGTGTGTTGATCCCGAGTGGCTGTGGTTGCTTTAGGATAGGCGGCGATGACGAGTCGCCATGCCTGGACGAAAGTGTCGTCTAGGCTACTGTCACAGGTGAGGGCGTCGAGTTGCGAAAGGGCGACAACTTTGCCCAGTGAAGGCATGGCAGCCTGTTTCACAATGTGTGAGAATTGGTCCCATGTTAATTCTGGGACGATTTTTGAGCCAACAGTTGCAATTACTTTACTTTGCCCAGGCTGGGTAGTGTGAGTGCTATTTTCTCTCTGTCAGTGTCAAACTCAATATCTAAGAGAGGTTTTACCATATCCAACTAGACGTCAATGTCATATTGTTCAGGATTGAACCTTGACAATTGGATGTGTGGTTTGGCTGCCACTGTGCAAGTATCCCTTATTGTGTTCCTCCATGCTTTAATCTGATCCAGAACCACCGCTTGCCACCAGTGTTATGCGGGGTGTGTTTAGTCCGACCTCTCGCCCCAAAAAAGCCTGCGACTGAGGGGGATCTTCTTTCTGGACCGGAAGTAAAGCACCAACAGAGGAACAGGACATAAAAACTCGGCAGTATACCTTAACACATCTATGGTACTAGTTCAATACACCTTACAATATAAAAACAGAGAGACACTGGATATGGCATGGACAGGAAGACAGAGTTGGTTTTCTAACACACAATGTACACAAATACACACAGGGATGTCAAGGGCAGAATTCATATATATATATATAGGCATTGATAATTACTAGAACATGGCATCGGTATTATAAGCAGTGTATAATTGTCATTTAGTGTTCTGGGCCGGATGCACAATATACGGTTGGAACATAGGGTCAGGTTGGTTTATATTTCCATACACTTGTTATAGTGCGTGGCACAGCACCAGGAATTGTCATTTAGCCGCGGCGACAGTGTTGCACTGGTTTTCTCATTCTTTTGCCACTATGAAGTTTCCTTACAGCCAGTCACCTTACTATTCACGTTCACTAACCCTTGTTTTCTGCCTTGGTGTTCACTTATATAGTGTGTTACTTTATTTTATTTCCCTCACTGTTTTACTGTCCTTTCGTCACAGTCTCTGGGGTTTACACTTATGCGCGATGTGCAAGATCCATTTATGTCGCCACAAAGTCCCGGGTCCCTGAGCTAACAGAGGTGGCGCCTGAGCGTGGGAGGGGGCCCTACTGGGGAGCCTTCCTGCAGGAGGCAGTGGACCACCCGCAGGGGCGTCGTCGCCGGGCATGCTTCGACAGGGGGGTGCAGGGAGGCCATTCTGTCTGGGGAGCCTCGACCTGATAGGTGGCTCTCGCGTTGGGGCCTCGTCGGTGGGGTGCAGGGAGGCCCTCCTGTCTGGGGGCCTTGACCAGATAGGTGGCCCTCAGGGCTGGGGCCAAACAACTCCAGGAGCTGGGCCTGCCGCCTCTTACTCCTGGCGGAGGGCCGTGGGGGAGTGAGGCCCAGACGGCCCTTTTCTGGGGCTTGCTGACTAGCCCTGGGGGTCCGGGTGCTGCAGTCGCCTGCAGGGCAGGACGCCATCAGGAGTGAACTGCGGCACCTCTTCCGCGGGGCGTCCGTCAGGGGCTGGGGTCATTCAGGGCTCGGCTGCAGGACTGGGACAGGACCACGTCACCACACTAGGATTGGCAGCACCTCCAGGGAACCACACCTGGAGGGAGAGAGAGAAGGGCCTCCCGTGCAGCTGAAAGGCGGTGGGCCAGCCGCGCAAGGGACCTTCCCCTGCGGGAGAACCCTAGCAACTATGGATGACGGGCGTACAATGGCCGCTCCTTCCCCCACACGTACAATGCCATTGTGGCAGTTCCTTAGCTCCTAATGGCAGCAGCTGAAGGGCGTCTGGTGGCTGCTCCTTCCCCCACACATATGATGGCCTGAGGCAGTGCTGCTCCCAAAGGAGGAAGAGGCAGATGAGGGGCGTACGATGGCCGCTCCCTCCTCGGTGCGTACGGCTCTGCCTGCCCGACGGGAAGTAACTGAAGGGCGTACGGTGGCCGTTCCTTCCCCCACACGTACGATGGCCGTTCTGGTGGTGTTACTCCCGTAGGAGGAGGAGAAAGTGGATGAGAGGCGTACGGTGGCCATTCCCTCCCTGACACGTACGATGGCTGTTGTCGCGGTTCCACTTCTCCTTCCTTTGCCTGTCGGTGTGTGCTCAATAACTGCTGCACCAAGGCTGTCTCCAGATGGGTCTGTAACTGAAGGGCATACGATGGCTGCTCCTTCCCCCACATGTACAATGGCCGTTGTGGTGGTGTTACAGGGGGAAACAACTGAGAGGCATACGATGGCCGCTCCCTCCCCGGTATGTACAATGGCCGTATCCGCGGTGTTGTTTGGGACTGTTTCTTGAGCAGACCCACTCCAAACCTGGTGAAGGCTGCTCCGCTCGCAGGGTCATCTCTTCTTCCTGCATGGTTGTTGTTGGGTCAGTTGCACAGAAGAGGGACTCGAGATAGGAGCGCCCCGGCGCCCTTCTCGCTCTGGGTCAGTCTCACCCTGCCCTGGCCTGCCGTGGTGTCCTCCTGGGGTGGCGGTGGGGCTGGGAGTTGGCAGTGGGGTGGGGGGTGGCTGGGTGGTTGGTCCGGCGGCGGTGGAGGTGTGTATTTTACCACCTTCCGTGGTCAAGAAGTCACGGCCCCGTGACTGGAGGTGGTATGTGCTGGTGGTGGACGTCTGGTGGGCCGGTTTGATGTGCTGGAGGAGGGTGGTTCAGTGGTAAGTGATGGTGTTTGGCTCTTGGTGGGGGTTGAGGGTGAGCCAGAGCGACGAAGGTTGTGTGGTGTGGCGTAGGATACGGAGGAGTTGTTAGGTTCCCCGTAGTCTGACGGGTGGGCGGTCGTGTGGGCGCCATAGTATCTGGTCGATTCTCATCTCTGGAGGTGGTGCTTGGTGTAGAGGTAGAGGCTGTTTGCTGGCGAGGGATGAGGGGCTGGGCTTTTATGTGGGAGGATTTGGTGGGAGGAGCATTGTCCTTTGGGGAATTGGGAATTGGGAACTTTCACCTTGCTTGATGGATGGGGAGCGTGATGGGGGAAGTGTTGGTGGTATGGGTGGTATGTGTTGCGGAATGTGAGGTAGTAGGGGAGGTACGGGTTGGTGTAGGGTGTATTTTGATGGTGGGCGTGAGAGGCGTCCTGATCTGGTGGTAGTGGTGTTGAGGGTGGGTGTTGGTGAAGGTGGGGAGGCACGTGGTGGTGTGGGCATTCTATTTTGGCTAGGGGCGGTTGTTGGTGAGGGTGTGGGGTTTCGTGTTTAGTGAGAATGGTCGGCTGATAAGGGGTGGGCAGGAGTAGGTGCATGGGTGGCGCGGTTGGCAGGTGGAGTGTGTGCACATGGTGGGTCAGTAGATGGTGTGTTGAGTGGGGTGGTGCATGGAGGGGTGCGGGAGGAGTGTAGAGGTGGTTGTGGTGGTGCGGTGGTGTTGGGTGCGGTTTCCTTCTGGTGATGGGGTGTGGGGTGGGTGGTGGGCGCTGTGTGTGGTGGTTGAGTGGTGTGGTGGAGATGGTGGAGTGGGCGTAGGGGAGTCATGGATAGTTGGAGGTGGTGAGGGGTCAGGATCGGAGAGAGTTGGTGGTGGGTCGAGTGTTGGCGTTGGGGGCGGTGGTGTGACAGTGGGTGAAGTGGAGGCGGGGGGTGAGAAGGAGTAGGTGTATGAATCGGGAGGGTGATTCTTGGAAGACGCCGAGGTGGGTGGTGTGCGGCGGGAGGTGTGCGGTGTGCGGCGGGAGGTGTGCGGTGTGCGGCTGAGTGTGGGTTCATTGTTGGTGGGATGGAAGGGAGCACGTGCCAGTTGCGGTATGTGCATGTTTGTCCTTGGTGATCGATAGTGACTTGGTAGGGGTTAGGGATGTTGGTGATAGTGAAGGGACCGTCGAATCGGGGGGGGTTTTGCCGGGGGTTGGCAGACTTACCATGATGACAGAATCTCCTGGTTTGTAGGGGTTGGAGAGGATTGTGTCGGGTTGTAGGTCCTGTTGTGCTTGGAGGTGGTGGAGACGTTTTTTAAGGTGGTGTAGGGGGTCAATGGTGGAGTGTAGGGCGGGGGGTTGGAGGTGTTGACGGAGGGGTAGAAGGAGCGGGGCTTCCATGAAGACTCGCTCGTGGGGTGTTATGCCATCATCTCTGGAGAATGTGTTGAGGCCCCACTGCACAATTTTGACGTGGGCCAGCCAGTCGTCCTTGCCCATTTGCACAATTCTGGTTCTGACTTGGTTTAGGAGGGATCTATGACTTCTTTCGCAGACACTATTTTTCTGTGGCCAGTATGGAGATGAGTGGGAAATATGGTAAACAAAGATTGTTGCGAGTTCCTCCCAGATCTTGCCCGTGAATTCTGGGGCGTTATCTGAATGTAGGGCTTGGGGAATCCCGAAGTAGGAAAAGACATGGCGGAATAAGGCGTCGGCAACTGTGACGGCGTTGTGGTCTTTAGCGGGGCAGGCGATGATGAATTTTGAATAAACATCAACGAAGGTGATGATGTATTTGTATCCCGCTTTATGTGTGAGAGGGCCGACGACATCAACTGACGGTTACTGCCATGGTTTTTGAGCCACAAGTTTCCCTGATGGTCCAGGTGTGCGTGTGATATCCTTGCCTAAGGCACAGGCTCGGCATGCTTGAATGATGTTTTTGGCGATGTTTGAGGGGTTTGGTGTCCAATATATGTCATTGAAGACTTGTATAAGTTTTTTTGTGCCGAGGTGGATGCCATTGTCGGTGTGAAGGTGGAGCATGGCATCGTGTGCAGTGTCAGGATCAAGGACGATGTGGCCGTCTGGGTTGAAGAGTTGATCGCCATGCTGGTGCAGTTTGGTGAAGGTACATGGCAGGATCCAGGTGGGGCATTGTTTATTCTGTCACATTTGAATTAGGTTAGTGTTCGCGCGAATACCGTTCATGGAGAGGGAAAGGGCATCGGTATTGGTGTGAAGTTTCCCAGGCCCGTAGGATATTTCGAAATTGAATTCCTCCAGAGCCTCTCGCCATCGAATGAGGTGGATCGGGAGAGATGCCCTCGGCTCCGATCACGTGCACTAGGAAGGAGATGGATCTTTCGGCTAGGATGCATTTGGATGGTTTCAGATTAAGTCCGGCCTGGCGTATACGTATGAAGACTTGTTTGAGGTGGTGGAGGTGGTCGGCCCAAGTACGGCTGAATACTATGACGTCATCGAAATACGCCAGGCAGATCTCCCAGGTAAGACAGCTCAAGACTGATTCCATGAGACGGGAGAATGTAGCTGGGGCATTGCAGAGTTCGAAGGGGAGGACGTTGAACTCATAGTGTTTGCCATTTGAGGTTGAGAAGGCTGTTTTTTGTTTGTCTTCTGGGTGGATGGGGACTTGCCAGTAATCCAATTGCAGGTCGAGGGTGGAAAACCATGAGGAGCCGTGTAATGAGTCGAGGGAATCGTCAATTCTGCTTAGGGGTTTGGCATCCTTGATGGTAACATCATTGAGTTTGCGGTAATCCACAGAACTGCATGGTGCCATCTTTTTTTCTAACTAGCACGATGGGGGACGACCACATGTTGGTGGAGTTAGAAATAACGCCGGCATTGAGCATGTCCTGGACTTGCCAGTCTTCCTCTGCTCGCTGTTTGGGGTTTTTGTGGATTGAGGGTTGACGAATGGGTGGGCCAGTGGTGTGGATTTCATGGTTGAGGTAGGTAGTGTGGTCGATGTCTGCTGGGCCTGATGAGAAAAGGTCTTGAAAATCCAGGAGTAACTGTTGGAGGCTGTTAGTTTGGGAGGTGGAGAGGTGGGAAGGTAGAGTAGGTAGAGTGGGATGGGTGGAGGAAGGTGATTCACAGGGTTCTGCCTCCTCCATGTTGCTTATGATCAATCCCCGTGGTAGGGTAAGTGGTGTGGCGGCGAGGTTCGCGATGCGACCGCATGGACATGGGGGGGAGGAAGGTTGGGGACACTAAACAGGATGAGAGAGGTCCAGTTGGTAGGGCTGGGAAGAAGAGGATGGAGGTACCGGAGGGTCTGTTTAGTTGTAACCAAGGCTCATGGTGGGGTGGAATGGTGATAGCAGAAGTGATGGTGGCGAGAAAACTTGGAGATGAAGGTGGAATAGGTGAGGGAGAGCATGAGGGGTGGGGGTGAGGAGGTGAGGTGTGGGGTGATGGGATTAGTGGGCTGCATATGCAGAGTGGTTGGAGGAGATGAGTGGTGGGTGATGATGGTGTGTATGTGGAGTATGAAGGGTTATGTTGTTGGTGTTTTTTTTTTTGCGGGGGGGTGTTGGAGGCTGGACAGAAGTGGAGGTGGCGTTGGTAACAGTCGATGGTGGTGTGCAGCTTCTGTAGGAGGTCCAGCTCCAGGTACCCGTTGTATGCACAGCAGGTGGAGTCAAAGACGATGAAGGGATGTCTGGTGGAAGCTTGTTGGTGAGTTTCAGTCTGCAGGGCCTGTTTTTCTCCACAGATAGGCAGGGGGCCATCCCCCGCGTCTACGAGGTTGGCTGAGGTGGAGAGAAGGGGGAGAAAGGCGGAACTGTGGCGGGAGTAAAAATGTGAGTACAGGCATGACCAGGCAGCTCCCACATCCTCCAGTAGCCTTGCCTTGACCCTGTTCAGGCGTATTTTGTCGTAAACTGAGGGTCTATTCTTGTGTGAAGTAGCCCTCGCCACCATGGGGAGGTGGGAGGGGAGGACCTAAAAATCCATCTGATGAGTGTGGTCTTCCTCGTCAGGCTCCTCGTCGCCTGGTTCTGAGTATATTATGGGTGGGGCGTCATCCTGTGGGGCATCGTCTTCCAGGGAGGATACCTTTCGGTGCCCTTGTGTGAAGGGCCTGCGTCGGTTAGCTTTCATTTCTTCCCTGATGTTGTGCAGGGGGCAGGTGCGACTACAGGCTGTAAATTCCCAGGGGTTGATGGAAATGAGATGGTGGTTTTCCCTGGGGTTAGGACTTTTCTTCTGGGAGTGGGCCCTGGGGATGTGGTTGATGGCTCCATAGTAGGCTGGGGAGGCGGTATCCTAGGCTTGGGTGGTGGAGCTTTGGTGGTGGGGAATTTGCTCACAGCGTGGATAGCTGAGGCGTGGGGCGTTGGGCGGGCGGCGAGGAGGAGTCGTACAAGTTGTAGATCATGGTTCATATTGCCAGAGGGATCATGGATAGTAAAATGCTCCCTGACTGTGCTTGGGAGGATTCTCAGCAGGGTATTAAAGGTGTGTTGATCCCGAGTGGCTGTGGTTGCTTTAGGATAGGCTGCGGTGACGAGTCGCCATGCCTGGACGAAAGTGTCGTTTAGGCTACTGTCACAGGTGAGGGCGTCGAGTTGCGAAAGGGCGACAACTTTGCCCAGTGAAGGCATGGCAGCCTGTTTCACAATGTGTGAGAATTGGTCCCATGTTAATTCTGGGACGATTTTTGAGCCAACAGTTGCAATTACTTTACTTTGCCCAGGCTGGGTAGTGTGACTGCTATTTTCTCTCTGTCAGTGTCAAACTCAATATCTAAGAGAGGTTTTACCATATCCAACTAGACGTCAATGTCATATTGTTCAGGATTGAACCTTGACAATTGGATGTGTGGTTTGGCTGCCACTGTGCAAGTATCCCTTATTGTGTTCCTCCATGCTTTAATCTGATCCAGAACCACCGCTTGCCACCAGTGTTATGCGGGGTGTGTTTAGTTCGACCTCTCGCCCCAAAAAAGCCTGCGACTGAGGGGGATCTTCTTTCTGGACCGGAAGTAAAGCACCAACAGAGGAACAGGACATAAAAACTCGGCAGTATACCTTAACACATCTATGGTACTAGTTCAATACACCTTACAATATAAAAACAGAGAGACACTGGATATTGCATGGACAGGAAGACAGAGTTGGTTTTCTAACACACAATGTACACAAATACACACAGGGATGTCAAGGGCAGAATTCATATATATATATAGGCATTGATAATTACTAGAACATGGCATCGGTATTATAAGCAGTGTATAATTGTCATTTAGTGTTCTGGGCCGGATACACAATATATGGTTGGAACATAGGGTCAGGTTGGTTTATATTTCCATACACTTGTTATAGCGCGTGGCACAGCACCAGGAATTGTCATTTAGCCGCGGTGACACTGTTGCACTGGTTTTCTCATTCTTTTGCCACTATGAAGTTTCCTTACAGCCAGTCACCTTACTATGCACGTTCACTGACCCTTGTTTTCTGCCTTGGTGTTCACTTATATAGTGTGTTACTTTATTTTATTTCCCTCACTGTTTTACTGTCCTTTCGTCACAGTCTCTGGGGTTTACACTTATGCGCGATGTGCAAGATGCATTTATGTCGCCACTAAGTCCCGGGTCCCTGGGCTAACAGAGGTGGCGCCTGAGCGTGGGAGGGGGGCCTACTGGGGAGCCTTCCTGCAGGAGGCAGTGGACCACCCGCAGGGGCGTCGTCGCCGGGCATGCTTCGACAGGGGGGTGCAGGGAGGCCATTCTGTCTTGGGGGCCTCGACCTGATAGGTGGCTCTCGCGTTGGGGCCTCGTCGGTGGGGTGCAGGGAGGCCCTCCGGTCTGGGGGCCTTGACCAGATAGGTGGCCCTCAGGGCTGGGGCCAAACAACTCCAGGAGCTGGGCCTGCCGCCTCTTACTCCTGGCGGAGGGCCGTGGGGGAGTGGGGCCCAGACGGCCCTGGTCTGGGGCTGCTGACTGGCCCTGGGGGTGCGGGTGCTGCAGTCGCCTGCAGGGCAGGACGCCATCAGGAGTGAACTGCTGCACCTCTTCCGCGGGGCGTCCGTCAGGGGCCGGGGTCATCCAGGGCTCGGCTGCAGGACTGGGACAGGACCACGTCACCACACTAGGAATGGCAGCACCTCTGGGGAACCACACCTGGAGGGAGAGAGAGAAGGGCCTCCCGTGCAGCTGAGAGGCAGTGGGCCAGCCGCGCAAGGGACCTTCCCCTGCGGGAGAACCTTAGCAACTATGGATGACGGGCGTACAATGGCCGCTCCTTCCCCCACACGTACAATGCCATTGTGGCGGTTCCTTAGCTCCTAATGGCAGCAGCTGAAGGGCGTCTGGTGGCCGCTCCTTCCCCCACACGTATGATGGCCTGAGGCAGTGCTGCTCCCAAAGGAGGATGAGGCAGATGAGGGGCGTACGATGGCCGCTCCCTCCCCGGTACGTATGGCTCTGCCTGCCCGACGGGAAGTAACTGAAGGGCGTACGGTGGCCGTTCCTTCCCCCACACGTACGATGGCCGTTCTGGTGGTGTTACTCCCGTAGGAGGAGGAGAAAGTGGATGAGAGGCGTATGGTGGCCATTCCCTCCCTGACACGTACGATGGCCGTTGTTGCGGTTCCACTTCTCCTTCCTTTGCCTGTCGGTGTGTGCTCAATAGCTGCTGCACCAAGGCTGTCTCCAGATGGGTCTGTAACTGAAGGGCGTACGATGGCTGCTCCTTCCCCCACATGTACAATGGCCGTTGTGGTGGTGTTACAGGGGGAAACAACTGAGAGGCATACGATGGCCGCTCCCTCCCCGGTATGTACAATGGCCGCTCCCTCCCTGGTATGTACAATGGCCGTATCCGCGGTGTTGTTTGGGACTGTTTCTTGAGCAGACCCACCCCAAACCTGGTGAAGGCTGCTCCGCTCGCAGGGTCATCTCTTCTTCCTGCATGGTTGTTGTTGGGTCAGTTGCACAGAAGAGGGACTCGAGATAGGAGCACCCCGGTGCCCTTCTCGCTCTGGGTCAGTCTCACCCTGCCCTGGCCTGCCGTGGTGTCCTCCTGGGGTGGCGGTGGGGCTGGGAGTTGGCAGTGGGGTGGGGGGTGGCTGGGTGGTTGGTCCGGCGGCGGTGGAGGTGTGTATTTTACCACCTTCCGTGGTCAAGAAGTCACGGCCCCGTGACTGGAGGTGGTATGTGCTGGTGGTGGACGTCTGGTGGGCCGGTTTGATGTGCTGGAGGAGGGTGGTTCAGTGGTAAGTGATGGTGTTTGGCTCTTGGTGGGGGTTGAGGGTGAGCCAGAGCGACGAAGGTTGTGTGGTGTGGCGTAGGATACGGAGGAGTTGTTAGGTTCCCCGTAGTCTGACGGGTGGGCGGTCGTGTGGGCGCCATAGTATCTGGTCGATTCTCATCTCTGGAGGTGGTGCTTGGTGTAGAGGTAGAGGCTGTTTGCTGGCGAGGGATGAGGGGCTGGGCTTTTTATGTGGGAGGATTTGGTGGGAGGAGCATTGTCCTTTGGGGAATTGGGAATTGGGAACTTTCACCTTGCTTGATGGATGGGGAGCATGATGGGGGAAGTGTTGGTGGTATGGGTGGTATGTGTTGGGGAATGTGAGGTAGTAGGGGAGGTACGGGTTGGTGTAGGGTGTATTTTGATGGTGGGCGTGAGAGGCGTCCTGATCTGGTGGTAGTGGTGTTGAGGGTGGGTGTTGGTGAAGGTGGGGAGGCACGTGGTGGTGTGGGCATTCTATTTTGGCTAGGGGCGGTTGTTGGTGAGGGTGTGGGGTGTCGTGTTTAGTGAGAATGGTTGGCTGATAAGGGGTGGGCAGGAGTAGGTGCATGGGTGGCGCGGTTGGCAATTGGAGTGTGTGCACATGGTGGGTCAGTAGATGGTGTGTTGAGTGGGGTGGTGCATGGAGGGGTGCGGGAGGAGTGTAGAGGTGGTTGTGGTGGTGCGGTGGTGTTGGGTGCAGTTTCCTTCTGGTGATGGGGTGTGGGGTGGGTGATGGGCGCTGTGTGTGGTGGTTGAGTGGTGTGGTGGAGATGGTGGAGTGGGCGTAGGGGAGTCATGGATAGTTGGAGGTGGTGAGGGGTCAGGATCGGAGAGAGTTGGTGGTGGGTCGAGTGTTGGCGTAGGGGGCGGTGGTGTGACAGTGGGTGAAGTGGAGGCGGGGGGTGAGAAGGAGTAGGTGTATGAATCGGGAGGGTGATTCTTGGAAGACGCCGAGGTGGGTGGTGTGCGGCGGGAGGTGTGCAGTGCGCGGCTGAGTGTGGGTTCATTGTTGGTGGGATGGAAGGGAGCACGTGCCAGTTGCGGTATGTGCATGTTTGTCCTTGGTGATCGATAGTGACTTGGTAGGGGTTAGGGATGTTGGTGATAGTGAAGGGACCGTCGAATCGGGGGGGGTTTTGCCGGGGGTTGGCAGACTTACCATGACGACAGAATCTCCTGGTTTGTAGGGGTTGGAGAGGATTGTGTCGGGTTGTAGGTCCTGTTGTGCTTGGAGGTGGTGGAGACGTTTTTTAAGGTGGTGTAGGGGGTCAATGGTGGAGTGTAGGGCGGGGGGTTGGAGGTGTTGACGGAGGGGTAGAAGGAGCGGGGCTTCCATGAAGACTCGCTCGTGGGGTGTTATGCCATCATCTCTGGAGAATGTGTTGAGGCCCCACTGCACAATTTTGACGTGGGCCAGCCAGTCGTCCTTGCCCATTTGCACAATTCTGGTTCTGACTTGGTTTAGGAGGGATCTATGACTTCTTTCGCAGACACTATTTTTCTGTGGCCAGTATGGAGATGAGTGGGAAATATGGTAAACAAAGATTGTTGCGAGTTCCTTCCAGATCTTGCCCGTGAATTCTGGGGTGTTATCTGAATGTAGGGCTTGGGGAATCCCGAAGTAGGAAAAGACATGGCGGAATAAGGCGTCGGCAACTGTGACGGCGTTGTGGTCTTTAGCGGGGCAGGCGATGATGAATTTTGAATAAACATCAACGAAGGTGATGATGTATTTGTATCCCGCTTTATGTGTGAGAGGGCCGACGACATCAACTGACGGTTGCTGCCATGGTTTTTGAGCCACAAGTTTCCCTGATGGTCCAGGTGTGCGTGTGATATCCTTGCCTAAGGCACAGGCTCGGCATGCTTGAATGATGTTTTTGGCGATGTTTGAGGGGTTTGGTGTCCAATATGTCATTGAAGACTTGTATAAGTTTTTTTGTGCCGAGGTGGATGCCATTGTCGGTGTGAAGGTGGAGCATGGCATCGTGTGCAGTGTCAGGATCAAGGATGATGTGTCCATCTGGGTTGAAGAGTTGATCGCCATGCTGGTGCAGTTTGGTGAAGGTACATGGCAGGATCCAGGTGGGGCATTGTTTATTCTGTCACATTTGAATTAGGTTAGTGTTCGCGCGAATATCGTTCATGGAGAGGGAAAGGGCATCGGTATTGGTGTGTAGTTTCCCAGGCCCGTAGGATATTTCGAAATTGAATTCCTCCAGAGCCTCTCGCCATCGAATGAGGTGGATCGGGAGAGATGCCCTCGGCTCCGATCACGTGCACTAGGAAGGAGATGGATCTTTCGGCTAGGATGCATTTGGATGGTTTCAGATTAAGTCCGGCCTGGCGTATACGTATGAAGACTTGTTTGAGGTGGTGGAGGTGGTCGGCCCAAGTACGGCTGAATACTATGACGTCATCGAAATACGCCAGGCAGATCTCCCAGGTAAGACAGCTCAAGACTGATTCCATGAGACGGGAGAATGTAGCTGGGGCATTGCAGAGTTCGAAGGGGAGGACGTTGAACTCATAGTGTTTGCCATTTGAGGTTGAGAAGGCTGTTTTTTGTTTGTCTTCTGGGTGGATGGGGACTTGCCAGTAATCCAATTGCAGGTCGAGGGTGGAAAACCATGAGGAGCCGTGTAATGAGTCGAGGGAATCGTCAATTCTGCTTAGGGGTTTGGCATCCTTGATGGTAACATCATTGAGTTTGCGGTAATCCACAGAACTGCATGGTGCCATCTTTTTTTCTAACTAGCACGATGGGGGACGACCACAGGTTGGTGGAGTTAGAAATAACGCCGGCATTGAGCATGTCCTGGACTTGCCAGTCTTCCTCTGTTCGCTGTTTGGGGTTTTTGTGGATTGAGGGTTGACGGATGGGTGGGCCAGTGGTGTGGATTTCATGGTTGAGGTAGGTAGTGTGGTCGATGTCTGCTGGGCCTGATGAGAAAAGGTCTTGAAAATCCAGGAGTAACTGTTGGAGGCTGTTAGTTTGGGAGGTGGAGAGGTGGAAAGGTAGAGTAGGTAGAGTGGGATGGGTGGAGGAAGGTGATTCACAGGGTTCTGCCTCCTCCATGTTCCTCACGATCAATCCCTGTGGTAGGGTAAGTGGTGTGATGGCGAGGTTCGGAATGCAGACCGCATGGACATGGGGGGGGAGGAAGGTTGGGGACACTAAACAGGATGAGAGAGGTTTGGTTGGTAGGGCTGGGAAGAAGAGGATGGAGGTACCGGAGGGTCTGTTTAGTTGTAACCAAGCCTCATGGTGGGGTGGAATGGTGATAGCAGAAGTGATGGTGGCGGGAAAAGTTGCAGATGAAGGTGGAATAGGTGAGGGAGAGCATGAGGGGTGGGGGTGAGGAGGTGAGGTGTGGGGTGATGGGATTGGTGGGCTGCATGTGCAGAGTGGTTGGGGGAGATGAGTGGTGGGTGATGATGGTGTGTATGTGGAGCGTGAAGGGTTATGTTGTTGGTGTTTTTTTTTTTTGGGGGGGGTGTTGGGGGCTGGACAGAAGTGGAGGTGGCATTGGTAACAGTCGATGGTGGTGTGCAGCTTCTGTAGGAGGTCCAGCCCCAGGTACTCGTCGTATGCACGGCAGGTGGAGTCAAAGATGATGAAGGGATGTCTGGTGGAAGCTTGGCGACTTTCAGTCTGCAGGGCCTCTTTTTCTCCACAGATAGGCAGCGGGCCATCCCCCGCGTCTACGAGGTTGGCTGAGGTGGAGAGAAGGGGGCCAAAGGCGGAACTGTGGCGGGAGTAAAAATGTGAGTACAGGCATGACCTGGCAGCTCCCACGTCCTCCAGTAGCCTTGCCTTGACCCTGTTCAGGCGTATTTTGTCGTAAACTGAAGGTCTATACTTGTGTGAAGTAGCCCTCGCCACCATGGGGAGGTGGGAGGGGCGGACCTAAAAATCCATCTGATGAGTGTGGTCTTCCTCGTCAGGCTCCTCGTTGCCTGGTTCTGAGTATATTATGGGTGGGGCGTCATTTTGTGGGGCATCGTCTTCCAGGGAGGATACCTTTCGGTGCCCTTGTGTGAAGGGCCTGCGTCGGTTAGCTTTCATTTGTTCCCTGATGTTGTGCAGGAGGCAGGTGTGACTGCAGGCCGTAAATTCCCAGGGGTTGATGGAAATGAGATTGTGGTTTTCCCTGGGGTTAGGACTTTTCTTCTGGGGGTGGGCCCTGGGGATGGTGGTTGATGGCTCCATAGTAGGCTGGGTAGGCGGCATCCTAGGCTAGGGTGGTGGAGCCTTGGTGGTGGGGAATTTGCTCACAACGTTGATAGGCTGGGGTGTGGGGCGGGCGGCGAGGAGGCGTCGTAGAAGTTGTAGATCATGATTCATATTGCCAGAGGGATCATTGATAGTAAAATGCTCCCTGACTGTGCTTGGGAGGATTCTCAGCAGGGTAAAAAAGGTGTGTTGATCCCGAGTGGCTGTGGTTGCTTTAGGATAGGCGGCGGTGACGAGTCGCCGTGCCTGGACGAAAGTGTCGTTTAGGCTACTGTCACAGGTGAGGGCGTCGAGTTGCGAAAGGGCGACAACTTTGCCCAGTGAAGGCATGGCAGCCTGTTTCACAATGTGTGAGAATTGGTCCCATGTTAATTCTGGGACGATTTTTGAGCCAACAGTTGCAATTACTTTACTTTGCCCAGGCTGGGTAGTGTGAGTGCTATTTTCTCTCTGTCAGTGTCAAACCCAATATCTAAGAGAGGTTTTACCATATCCAACTAGACGTCAATGTCATATTGTTCAGGATTGAACCTTGACAATTGGATGTGAGGTTTGGCAGCCATTGTGCAAGTTTCCCTTATTGTGTTCCTCCATGCTTTAATCTGATCCAGAACCACCGCTTGCCACCAGTGTTATGCGGGGTGTTTTTAGTCCGACCTCTCATCCCAAAAACGCCCGTGACTGAGCGGGATCCTCTTTCTGGACTGGAATTAAAGCACCAACATAGGAACAGGGCATAAAAACTCGGCAGTATACCTTAACACATCTATTGTACTAGTTCAATACTATCTATCTATCTATTGCCAGACGCCTCAATCCCGTTTGGGGTGGCCACAAACAAATAGCCTCCAAGTCGCCCTGTCCCCCTCCATTTCACTGCCCTGCTCCCAACTCACACCCCCCTCTCTCATATACCTCTCCACCCCATCCCTCCATCTCATCCTTGGCCTCCCCGTCCCTCTTCCCCCCTCCACCTCACTCACATACACTCTCTTCGTCAGTCTTTCACCCTCCATCCTCTCCACATGGCCAAACCACCTCAGTGTGTTCTTCATAACGCTTCCTATCACATCCACATCCACACCACAACGCTCCTTTATATCCTCATTCGTCAGCCTGTCTCTCCATGTGACTCCACAGGTTCCTCTTAAATAACTCATTTCCACTGCTTTCACTCTTGACTTGTGTCCTTCCAACAACGTCCAAGCTTCACTTCCGAATGTTTGAGTTGATATCACAATACTGTCATGTAGTAACTTTTTCACTTCCATGCTCACTTCCCTGTTTCTTATCACTGCTTTCAAAGAACCAGCAACCTCTTTTCCCTGCTGTACCCTTTCAAGCACTTCACCCTCCAAACCTCCATCCTTACTCATCACACTACCCAAGTACTTAAACGTACTCACATTTTCCTGTTCCTCACCATCCAACCTAGCTGTACATTCACTGACTTCACCTCTCTCAAAGACCATCACTTTACTCTTCCATACATTCACCTTTAGATTCAGTTTCTTACAATCTCTCCACTTCCTAAACCTTTCCTCCACCTCTCTTTCATTCTCTTCAATCAACACTAGGTCATTAGCATACAACTTCTCCCACGGGAATCCATTTCTGAAGTCAAGTGAGAGGGCTTCAAGCACCATAATATCTCTGACGAAAAGACGGGAACATAATGATTATTGTGTGCGCATCACGAAAGTGATGCACGGCCGTGAGTACCCAGTCGTTTTTGGCGATTTACTCGAAAACTGTGAGGCGTATCGAAACCAGCCAGTCCTCATGAGAAAGCTCGTGAAATTCTGCATAATATTATGCAATAAAAACATAAGGTATTTGAGGAAAGCCCATCTTAAAAGCTCCCTGAATTTTTTTTCAAAAATGGCTTTCAGTTTTTGGCTATTTTCTTGAAAAGTACAAATCTTATCACAACCGGGTTTGTCTCATTAGAAATATTCTTCCTTGTGATTTTAAAAACTTGTATAGGGTGTCTTTAACTAGTACAGACCAATAAATGATGAGTATATCCAATGGAGGTACTTTATTTTATTTTTTATGTGTAACAACCCTAGATTTTTCAGGAAATTTTATAAAATTTTATATTTTCGTTTATACTGTTCAGGTTTTTCATGTAATTAAACCTTGCATAGATTCTTCGTGTAGCTGATAAAATTGGCTATCTTTTGAGTGGTAATATGTTTCCATAGGTGCTTTCCTTTAGCCACTATGGTCATCTAAAGTAACCTCACACTTCATTTTTGGGGTCATTTGCACAAAGGACATTTTTGACAAAACCACGATTTGTGAGGTAATTGCCAGGTTTCAGACTGTGCACCCTCGCTAGTATTATGCCCCAAGTGGTCATCTATCAAAATCAGAGGGGTGATCTCGGGGCCCTCTCAGTCATGAAAACACCCCTTGGCTCCAGGAGTAGTGCAGCATGTGGCAGGTTATTCACCCACTATCGTAGGATAAAGGTCCGCCATATCATCCAAGTTACCACAGTTACCTTCCCTATGTGTTACCGTAGGTACTCATTTTACCTGCCAACCCACAAAGGATGGGTGGACATTTGAGAGAAAATGACGGAGGAAAATGAAGGTTAGACAGAGATTTATGGTAGAATGAAGAGTAAAAATGAGTAAAACAAAGAAACAGTAAGAACAATAGTGGAGGAGGGTGAAGAAAGAAGAGATTAGGATCAAGGAGAGTAGAGAGTGAGATTTTGGAATAAGAAAGCAGATGGAAGTTTGAAGGGGAACCAGAAGAAAAGACAGAACAAGATTAGTAAAAAGGACGAAGATGAAAAAAACAAATAAGAGGGGAAATGACGGTAGATAAAGATTTTGTAAAATCAAGAGAGGAGGTAAAAGTGAGGAGAGGAGTCAAAGGAAGGAGGGCGAACAAGAGTGAAAGACAATGGGGGAAAAAAAAAAAAGAGATTTAGGAAAAAAATGGAAACAAGGACAGTGTAAGGAAAAGAATGAGGAAAAAGGAGAAAAAAAAAATGATGCTGAAGAGAGATTTAGGAAGTTCAGAAGAGAAGAATGCGAGGATTAAAAATGTCAAAAGCAGAGACAGGACGAAAGCGAGAGAAGGGGAATATGAGGATGAAGGCAGATATTTTCAGTTCAATCCGACTACGTATTTTGTTAGTTTAAAAAGCTCTTTCTACAATTTTCACCACAAAGTCAGAACCGATTTACACATTACATTCTCGCAGACGATAGGGGATTTTATTCAGATAAAAGAACCCCTAGGAATCCAAACGGATAAAACTATAATTTTTTTATATGTATGTCTTGTTTGCACTATTCTTCTTGGTGATCTTGTTTTGCCAAAGTAAAGCCTAGGAGAGAAGGGGTTGGAACAGAATTAATTAACTGCTTCACTTTTTTTCTTTTTTCCCTCCAAATGATTTTATTCGGATTAAAAAAAAAAAAAAAGCTGCACAGTGAAGGAGAGTGGTAAAACCGATATCTTTTAACATTTTTTTTTTCTCCAGGTGCTAATAATAGTTCTCGTAGTATTCGGCAAAACAAGACATTGGTATACGAGCAAAAAATCGCCTCCTCGAAATGAACTGCTAAAAAAAAAAAAAAAAAAAAAAGTCTTATCTAACGCTTTTCTCATACGCCTTGGCCCATATTCCCGTAAGTTTCGTAGTCTCTTCAATACAGTTTCTCTGGTGATATCTGTTGCTTATTACCCAGATTTGTGTTTTGTATTTTGTTCATTTAATTTTAATTCAAACATAAATAAAATTTAAAAATATTAACATGCCTTATGCAGAAATGTCTGTAAGAAAGAGGTTGGCTATTAGTAAGCCTCACCATTTAACGAATATGCCCATCCTTAGAGGATAGTCTCAAGCATTTGGAAATGACGAACTGGCGGGACGCAGGAGCCAAGGAATTCTCTAGACGAGAACGAATATATCCTGGTAATTGGTTGTGTCTCTGACGCCACTTCTCCACGTGCTCACAGATTCGTTAAAAATGTAGGCATTATTTGCGATGAGGAGAAAATAGAAAATGTGAGTGCGTTTAAGTACTTGGGTAGTGTGATGAGTAAGGATGGAAGTTTAGAGGGTGAAGTGCTTGAAAGGGTACAACAAGGAAGAAAAGTTGCTGGTTCCTTGAGAACAATGATAAGGAACAGGGAAGTGATCATAGACGTGAAAAAGTCACTCCATGACAGTATTTTGATACCAGCTCTTATGTGTGGAAAAGATGCTTGGACCTTGTTGGAGAGACACAAGTCAAGAGTGAGGAAAATGGAAATGAGTAATTTGAGAGGAGCATGTGGAGAGAGACTGACAAATGAGGAAGTGAAGGAGCGTCGTGGTGTGGAAGTGGATGTGATAGGGAATGTCAGGAGAAACACTCTGAGGTAGTTTGGCTATGTGTAGAGGATGGAGAGCGAGAGACTAACGAGGAGAGAGTATTGAGTGAGATGGAGGGTGGGAGAGGGAGGGGGAGGCCAAGGGTGAGATGGAGGGATGGAGTGGAGAGGTATATGAGAGAGGGGTGTGTGAGCTGGGAGCAGGGCAGTGAAATGGAGGGGGATAGGGCGACATGGAGGCGATTTGTTTACGGCCACCCCTTATGGGATTAAGGCGTCTGGCGATTGACAGATAGATAGATTTGCAACCGTCTTAAAAGAAAAAAAATGAGTCAATCTGCATCTCTAAGCCACATCTTGTGAGACAAGGATGCACATTGGATTCTTTTAACTTGTTCGCTGCGGTTGGTGCACCTGAGTATTTTATTCAGACTAATCCCACAAGGTTTTGCTCAGATGAGAGAAATCGTAGTAGCCAAAGGCTTCAAAAATTATCTCGAATAACCCGTTCATTGCTAATGGTACAATTGGGATTTATACGCACGCTGACACCAGAACAATTTGTTCAGTGAAGATTATTGTAGTCCTAGCTCTTTTTTTTTTTTTTTTTTTCCAGTCTTAGGCTGAGCATAACTTCCCCTAGTGAACTAAGTACAGTCTCACCGTCTGGCTTTTCACCAACACCAGTGAGTATGAAAAATGGACTGACTTTCACTTCGATTTTAATAGTTTTCGAATTCTTCTTTTTTTCTTTTTGCATTTAGTTACATGTACCGTATTTCCATTGATCTTTCTATGATTTTTTTTTTTTAATGAAGATACTGTTCAACCATCTGTTTGCCTTATTTTTCTTGTTTCTGTTCTCCATTCTTTATAGTCAGTTTCCGATAGCCCGGCATAATGCTTCGGTACAAAGACAATATACATATTATTCCTCCTTTTATTACCTTGTGCTTTTTTTTACTTCGGCGAAAATTTTTTCAGAGTGGATAAGTTAGCCTTGATCAACCCATTCGGTATATGAGATCCTTTCAAGCTGAACAGAACTGAAGAGGTGAAGCAGCCCTCCTACAACAGTAATTCTAATTTTACAGTGAAGCAGGTCTGTGAACGGTATACATTTTGACTCCTCCAAAATATATACCATATTTTTAGATGCTGATAATCATCTTATCATGTTCTGTGTGAATGACAATGCATATGAATACGGACTGAGTTGTATGAAAGTATGGGACCGAGTTCTAGTATATCATGACCCTCAAACAGTTTTGATCCGGCTTTAAGTACACAAGCTGACCGCCTGACAGTTAGCCAAAGAGATGACTTAGTGTTCTTTAAAATAAGGCCACATGACATGGTCAGATTAAACGGTTTTAATCCTATTTGAAACAAACTTATTGGAAAGACTTAGGCAAACCTAGAACGCAGGGAGTCGATTTTAAAAACAAAATGTCAAAGGTCTAGGGCGCAAGGCAAAGTCCAAGTTTGAGCAAAGTGTGTATTTGTGTGTGAACATAATAACTAAAACAGTTTTGATCTGATCAAGATGAATCTTTCTGAATATGTTGAGGGTCTGCCACAGGGCTGATCTATTAATAATTGGCAATGCTGTTTCATCAGATCGATCTGAAATGTGTGGGACTCTTGCTTGTCGTAATCTGTCGCAGCTGTGTTCCACTGGAAAGAGGCGCACCATCTACGCACGGCAGCGAGAGCCTCCCACTTAGGCTCGACCTCTCCGTGGCCCATAGTTGCGTAGCGCAATCCAACACACCCCAGTTGACGTGGGACCGATTCCTCTGTGGTCAAGAACGGATGTTGGATATACAGCCTGCAGTCTCGCGCTGGCGATCGAATCTTCCAAAGAGCTGAAGTGTTCGGCTGTATAAAAGGAAACCAGCATAGGTGTCGTTTATATGATCATGATTATGACAAGTGGTCTATTGCTCTGTACGTTGAGATTACAGATGATCCTGTATAGCACATACAAAGGCATACTGTCTAACCTTGTCTCCAGGCAAAATGGGCCATCATCATCAGCAGCAGCAGCAGGAGCAGCCTATAGCGGACTACTGCAAGCAGAAGGGCACTCCACACTATATCTAACCGTTTTTTTGTGTGACTGAGAACACCCGAGTTAAGAGCCCATTCCCTGAGGCCCAGCAGTCTTCCTGTAAACCATTCACATCCATATGACACCATTTCGGCACTAACACCCACCGTCCATATTAGGATGTTTCATACTGGTGTATTAGTATTAGTCTGGGTGTTTTTGTGACATGTCAGTAGGTCTAATGATAAATCATCAAAGTCTGTTTTTAACGAAATTCATACTCATATACTGCTCCGTGCCTCAACCAAGATACAAACCTGCGTCCATTGGAACAACAGAGCTATCGACTTTGCCACCGCCTCCCCCATTCAGTCCTAGTAAACAGATGACATTTCCCTACCAAGTTCCTCTTCCTCTTCCTCTCATTTCATCTGCAGGTTTCAGCACCGACCTTCCATTTGTTCTCTTCCTTAAAAAAAGAAGAAGTCAATTTCACCCTTATATTACTGATGATTATATCGCTCACCATTTGTGTTAATTCCTTTCCGTCATATAGAGACAGATTAATGGTAGAATAAATTTATCTAGGTTATGCATAACCGCATGACACCCTACCAACAATATATGAGGCAATGCGTTTTTGACTGAATGGCGTTAAAATTCCGCTGAATTCCCCACCATGTCTGTTAATACTGTATAACATTCATACACCATAGATGGATGATACAAGTTTTCGTGTGCCATTTATAGCTGACAATACCTTGCCTGATATTCACCTTCTCCTTCAGTAGTACAGGTATGTTGTTCAAGTATCTGCATAGATAAGGTATATTTAGTGACAATACTTTAATCTGGAAAATATATTTCACACTATGCAGCCCAACTGCATATGAACATCATGACCGTGACCAGAATCAGTAATTATGACAGTTGTCTAACAAGGTAAATTCAGTGCTTTCAGTGTTGCTGTAGACATAATGTTTAAGAATAAAACATACAACTATAAACCATTATGTATCTAATATTTAGTCCACGCATCATTTGCAACAATCACAGCCTGCAGTGTCTTTCGTTCTTCTTCTTCCCATGTGTATACCATGTTACCCCACAGGCATCCAATGGGGCTCATATCAAAACCCCGACTCGTCAAGTCCAGTAGTTCCAGGTTGGGGTGTTCGTCAAACCACCTCTGGGAGATATGGAATGTGTGCACAGGGCATTTGTCGTGGGCAAACAGAATCCGTCCGGGAAAAGGGTAGTCCTGCTTAAGGGGAAAAGGTGGAAACTCGTCTTCAAGACTTTCAAGATACTTTGTTGTTGTAAAGAGTCCGTCAGTGGGAGAGACAAACCATCCCATGGAGATATACCATCCCCATAGGTTACGCAAGACATGCCCACTACTTGTTTTTTTATACATGTTTTGATCGTTACATCTGTTATTGGGAAAACAGAAGAAATGTTATTTGGTGTGTTGTTATACCCGTGCGTGTTACGCGAGAGGGTATGTGCTTACGTAATTTTGGTTCGCTTGTCAGTCCTTCCGTATGTGGTAATATTATGGAAATCCTACTGAAGAAAATATCACAGATTATTGAATTATGGCCGAGCAAGGTCATATCTCAAGTGAGTGGTCAGTTAGCTTTTTTTTTTTTTTTTTAAAACCAGATATAGACCAAATGTGATAATAAAGTTGGGGATCAGCATAGAATGAAGTGAATAATATATTAGAACCGCTGGACAGAGGTAATGGCTATGATCTGGTCCTTTGTCTCAGCTAGTCACTCTATCTGGACAGATCCTGGGAGGGGCTAAGGTCAGACAAGGATTAAGTGATTGCATTTCGAGGACAACACTAAAGTCAGTATCATAAATAAGGTCAACCAGGACATCTATAATCAAATTCGTACCAATATTCGTCGAATGGCAGGATCCATACATAATGTAACTGGATTTTACGATACTCAGTAGAAGGTAAACGTTACAAGATAAGTTCAAAAGTTACGACTATAGACATACTGTGTGGCACGGATGTTGCACTCTGAGCTCTTCTTATTGTTTACTTTGAAACCAAGTTTGCATGCATATGGAATATGTTCTGATTTAAACAACAGGCTTAGATATGTCTTATTAAATACTAAGTGGAATACACTCATTATATTTACCTGCATATAAACAGGCATGTGTGATGCCTTTTGCAATAGTAAACCTTTTGTTATTCTCCTCCAGCAGTGTATCTTCTCGCATGTTGTTCAGGAAAATGTTTGTTGCCGGTGAATATAACACGAGCCCAGTAAATAAGATCTTCCTGCACGTGGTTCTCTGCGAATCTACAGCTGCCCTCACAATGCCTAAGTGGTATTTGCTATTTTTTTGGCCAGTGTCTTGTGCTGAACACCATCGACAACTCGCACAGTCTGAACAGTCACATCTAGCTGTAGCTGCTCTTATATTTTTTTTTTTTTTTTTTTTTTTTTTTTTTTTTTTTTTATGCGAGGAAGAAGGAACCAAAGGCCATGAGCCCGCAGTAACAGTTCCCTCCAAGAGAAAAACAAAATACAATAGAGAGCCAAATTCAAGATCCGATCATTTTGAGATGCCTGGACACACTGCGTTTGAAAGACTGGAGATCATAGGCAGGAGGAAATACAGACAGAGGGAGACAGTTCCAGAGCTGACCTGTTGCATGAATGAAAGACTGGGAGTAACGGTTAACTCTTGCATTAGAGAGTTGGACAGAAAAGGGATGAGAGTTTGCTGCCAGACGGGTGCTACGCGCCCGTCGTAGAGGTGGAGGAATGCAAGCAGACAGTTCAGAGGAGCAGTGACCATTAAAGTAGCGATAGAAAAGAGATAAAGATGCAACAGTGCGGCGAAGAGACAGAGGTTGAAGGGAGTCAGTAAGAGGAGGAGAGTTAATGAGACGAAAAGCCTTTGACTCCACCCTATTGAGAAGAGCTGTATGTGGGGAGCCTCCCCACACATGAGAGTTGTACTCCACACGGGGGCGGATAAAACCCCTGTATAGAGTCAACAATTGTGCAGGGGTAAAGAAAGAGCGGACGCCGCGTTAGTAAAAGTATTATTTCTGCAGCTTCTCGAATCTGTCGATCATCTTTGGCCATGGTCCTCCTTGGTGGTCATTCCTTTGATTCGTTGTTCAGGTCTTCACTTCATATCCAACATGTCAGCCACAATAAAACTGTTGTCTTTTATATTCCTAGGGAATCGCCAATCTTCCTTATAGACTTACCACTTTCTCGCTTGCCAGCAGCTCGACCTACTGTAGAAAGACGAGAGTATCTTTGTGCCTGTTCATAATTTATATTTCTGCTCTGTACTAAATTTGTGATAAATATAGGGAGCGTCCTAAAACTGTAATACAAACAACTTCAAACGATCATTAACCGTAAAAGAATATTCATCAAAGAGTCAGCGACTTAGAAATTAGTGGCTTCCCCTTTATCCCCGCTTCCCCTTGGAGCGCTCTCTGGCATTACGGACTGGTGACACACAGCTTGGGAAAGATCTTGGGTGAATTGGCCAGGGTGACGGAGAGAGAGAGAGAGAGAGAGAGAGAGAGAGAGAGAGAGAGAGAGAGAGAGAGAGAGAGAGAGAGAGAGAGAAACTGTCAATAGCAATGGCATAATGACAGCAGTGGGGTTATTAAGACAGATAACCACTACGGGTTTAAGATATAAGGAGAGTAGATTCTGCGAGCTTACTCCCTCAGCCAGGTGGTAGGGGGTAGAGGAACTGGCTGATTAGAAGGAGAACGGGAGAGAGAGAGAGGTAGGGGGTTCGAGGAAGGGAGTGGGGGGAGGGGAAGATGGGAGTGAGTTTCCAGCAACGTGAGTTGGCAGAGAGGGAAGAGAGGAGTATGACTTACGAAGGCAGTAGCAGCCAGTAACCACATCTTCGTGTGATTTATTAACTTTACAAACAAAAAATGTCAGAGTACAGTTTATGGAAACGATTTGATTTTTGTATCCAATAAATCATTGATGAAGAGTGTGCTCCACCATCTGGCAAGGCAAGACAGGAGCGATTGTAAGATGTGTGAACACCGGCTAGATAAGTCTGTGATACGGAAATCTCTTTATATCATTTGGTTTCATTGCAGTTGAAGTTTATTTATCAGCGGAATGACCTATGACAATAATGAAAAACACACCTACCTATAGTTATTTTTGCTAGTCTTCTAATATGTAATTCGTTGCTACATGTCAGTTTTAAGAAGTGATTGGCAACCCATTCATTCATTCTTCTAGACACAACAAATGTGTGAATACGTCACGGGCTGCATGCGTACCAACTGCCTGATCCATGCCACACTCTTATACTGTACCAGGTTCATATGATGCCAATAGTACCTCCTCCTCCAGCGCCGAGATTCGTTGTTCCAAACCACCAGCAACTGGATCCTAGATGAGGGAAATTGTAGGGTTGTTGTTTTGCATTCATTCCTCCAGTTCCATAAATTTTCGCCCCAGGCGGTCCTCTAAAGCTAAAATTCGTTGGCTTAATGTATCGATGGTGGAATACGCAGTCTTGATTTCAACATTTAATAATTCAGTTTCTAAATCCTTAGTTTTCAGCCTATCTTGAATTTTATCGATGTCAGTTTGTTGTACTTGCGGGGTGCTGTATATGCCAATTCCCGTACATTGTTTTCGACTCCCTCTCCAGTGCTGACGTCACTAGCTTCGGTGACGTTATTGTTGTCACCCGATATACTGCAATCTTCGCCCCTAGAGTCATCATTGAGGTTAACTTCCGCAGCACTGCAGTCTCTGCTTTCATGTGTGACGTCGATACCTCCGGTGTCGTTATCTGTACCCCTCAGAGTTGCCATCTTTGCGTATGATGATGCTGACATCATCACATGTAGTGTTGCCATCACTGTCTTTTATATGTTGGGTATTCTCCTTAATACTGTTAAATAACATTTCCTTATTCACCCACACATTCTTCATGACAGTCTTTATGCCTTACTTTTGGAGGTCCACTTTACTAAAATTCTTATTGAGGAATTTCCTTGTGGGTTTTATAAAATAAAGTTCACTGCCTGTTCTTACCTAATTGTTCTTACCTAATTGTATCTTTACAGGAATGAGTCAAGCTCGTACTGTCCCGTGTCTTAAATCATATTTATCGTACATATCCTTAAATTTGTGAATTGTTTTGGCACACACTATTTCATTCGGTAGTGCATTCCATTGATCAATTTGCTCTGTTTGGGAAACTGAATTTCCTTACGTCTTTATCACCTTTCTTCTTATGCAGTTTTTTGCAGTGTCCTCTTGCTGATGCTTCTCCATATGTTAAGTAATCATTTATGTCTATTTTCTCCTTCCCTGATATGCACTTATATAGCATTATCATGTCACCTCTTTTCCTTCTCTCCTGTAGTGTTGGTAGATTCAGTTTATTTAGTCTTTCTTCGTAGCTTAGGTCCCTTAAGCTTGGTATCCATCTTGTAGCGGCCCTTTGAACTTTTTCAATCTTGTCTATGTGTTTTTTGAGATGAGGACTCCAGACTACTGATGCATATTCCAGGGTTGGTCTAATGAATGATGTTATTATCCTTCTTAGCATGTCTTCATTTATGTATGTGAATGCTATTCTCATATTTGCAAGCAGTGTATACATGTTCCGTACCTTCTCGCTGATGTGGTCAGCCTGAGATAGTCTGTTATTGATAATCACACCTAGATCTTTCTCTCTTTCTGATGTGTATAGGGTTTTATTTCCTAACTTATAATCCCAATCAGGTCTTTTTCCACTTTTACCAAACTTGATTACATGACAGATGTCCACATTGAATTCCATTTGCCATGTATTACTCCATTCATGAAGTTTATTTAATTCTTCTTGTAGCTCTTTACAAGAGTCTGTGTTAGTAATTCTCCTTTGTATTTTTGCATCATCTGCAAACATATTCAGATAGCTTTCATTTCCAGTGTTACTGTTTATATCATTTATATACACTAAAAACATGATTGGTGCCAGCACTGAACCCTGTGGTACTCTATTAGTCACTTCTTTCCATGATGAGTAGTTTCCTCTTAGTACTGTTCTCATTTCTCTTTTTATGAGAAAATCTTGCATCCTACAAAACAGTTTGCCTCGAATTCCTCCTTGATGGTACAGTTTCCATAAAAGTCTTTGGTGTGGTACTGTGTCAAATGCTTTCTTGAAATCTAAATAGATACTGTCCACCCATCCTTCTCTTTCCTGTATTGTGTTTGTTACTCTGTCATAGTAGCTCAACAGATAAGTAACACATGATTTTCCTTTTCTGAAACCAAACTGTCTTTCTGTTATCATACTGTGTTCTTCTAGATGATTTACCCAAGCTTTTCTTATAAGCTTTTCTAATACCTTGCTTTCAACACTGGTCAGTGATACTGGTCGGTAGATGAGTGGATTTTGTCTATTTCCTTTCTTGAATAAGGGGACAATATTTGCTTTCTTCCAAATATCAGGTAGTTTACCTTGACTCAAGGATTTCTTGAAAATTAAAAATAATGGTTTACTTAACTCCTTTGCACATTCTCGTAGTACCCAACATGAAATTTCATCAGGACCACTTGCTTTTCCTCTGTCTAATTTACTTAACTCCTCCTGTATTACTTTTTCTGCTATTTGTATATCTGGTAGTATGTGTGGACATGCATGTTCCACATAGTCCCTCTCAAAATTTTTTTCTTCTGTAAAAACTAATTGGAAATTCTTATTCAGCGCTTCACAAATATCTTTCTCTTCTGTATAATTGATTCCCTCGTCCGTAATGGATTTTATTATATCTTTTAATTTGGTTTTACTTCTGATGTAGCTGTAAAACAGCTTTGGTTGATCACTACTTTTTTTTTATTATATCCTCCTCAAACTGTTTTTGGGCTTCCCTCCTTATTCTTGTATAATCGTTTCTTGCCTGTTTGTAATTATTATACGCCCTTTCACTATTGTGTCTCCTGTATCTATTCCACAACAAATCTCTTCTTTCTTTTGATTTTTTACATTCTGTATTGAACCATTTCTGTGTTTTCTTATCTGCTTCTTTGTGCTGTGGGATGTACTTCTGGACTCCTATTTCATAAAATTCACAGAATTTTTTATATACAGCATTTAAATCTTGTCCTCTAAGCTCATTTTCCCAATCAACTTCTAAGAAATACTTCTTTAGGTCTTGATAATTTCCCTTTTTATAGTTTAGGCTCTTTTTGTAACTTTCATTACTGTTAACTATGTCATATGCTATCCTGAAGTTGTAATTTAGTACTGCATGATCGCTTTTGCCGAGTGGAGGGTGATATATTAAACAGTCAATATCATTTTCTTGCCTAGTAAATATTATATCTAGCATTGAAGGTACATCGAGTCCTCTTTTTCTGGTGGTTTCCCTCACATGTTGCGTTAGGGAAAACTCTTGCACGAGATCCAGGAGCTTTTGGTCCCAACAGCTTTCTTGGCTAATTATATCTAGAGTATTCCAATTTATATTTGTATTAAAATCTCCAGTTAGTATAATTCTTTCCGATTTCTCTTCCATTTTATGTAGTAATGATCTTAAACTCTGAATTGTACTCTCTGCCAGGTCCTCATATTCGTCTCTTTCCCATGTGTTTGATCTGGGTGGCATGTACAAATTGGCTACAATTACTTTACCTTCAGATGTGTTGATCTCTACTGCAATCAGTTCTACTTGTGATGGTATATCTAGTTTTATTTCATTGACTTTTAGATTTTTCTTAGTTAATATTGTAATTCCTCCTTTTTTTAAATTTCCATCTCTTCTCCATATATTGTTTTCCTCTAAGTTTAGTATGTCATTGGATATCCTTGGTGTTAATTTTGTTTCAGTTAGGCATATTATTTGTGGTTCATTTTCTCTGACAAAATCATTCATCTCGAGTAATTTAGATACCATTCCATCCACATTTGAGTACATCAACTTTATCATCTTGTTTATATACTTGTCATGACATGATTCTACTACCTTCCTCCTTTTTATTCCATCCTGTTTGTGTACCACTTTCGAACTTGCAATCCTATTATTTTCTAAAAAAAAAAGGTGTTCTTCTCCTCTTCTGGTCTTCCCTCATTTTTTGTTTTTGCTTCCTCCCTCTTCTCTTTCAGTAATTCTAGTTCCTCTTGTGTTAGGCATCTTTTTATCCATACATTTTTGAACTCCTCTTTTTCCATAAGATTCTTTGCATTTTTTATTATCTCCTCCACAGTGTTTACACTCTGGAAAGTCACCTTTAGAGGTCTTGTCTTGCTTTTCTCGTATTTCCCTAACCTTTTGTGTTCCTCTATGTCTTTACTACAAATTTCCTCTGATACTTCTTTCAGTAAGCTCATTACATTTGCCATCTCCTTTTTGTCACTTGTGATCTTGTTTTTTACTTCTTCCTCTTCTATACCAGTGATTACTATAGATTTGTTGATATCTACTGAATCTCTGACTAACTTTGGGTTGTTTTGGATTATTCTTTTCACTTCCTTTTTAATGCTTTTTTCCTCCACGCATGTTTCTAAGTCTTTCTTTACTTTCACCATTTCAGCATACGTGGTTTCCACATCATTTTTGTAGCTTTGCATAGCTTCATTCACCTGTTTTATTTTCTTCTCAATTTCATTGCTCTGCTCTATCAGAGTGCTTACTTGCCTAATTGTCTCTGTATCATTTTTGAACTCTTCCATAATACTCTCGTGATTGACTACTGTACTTGCCATTTCACTCATTTTCCTCCTAAGTGTACTCAATTCCACTGTTAGTTCACTGATGGTTGTGTCTTTCTTGTTGGCCTCCCTTCCTAGTTTTTCTATTTCTTCCTTTTGCAAGTGCATCTGCTTCTTTATTTCATCAATTTCATTTTTGAAAGCCATTTCCAGTTTGTGTACACGTTCAACCAGTCTATTGTGAGTCTCCACTTCAACCAGTTCTTGGTAGAAATCATCATCTTGCTTTCTACCTTTATCCCTTTTCTTTTCCAAATATGCTTTACTAAAGTATGTGTCCATTTTGCAATACTAAAAGCACAGAGTACATGTACTTACTTTCCGCCATGCAGTTGTAGTCTAAACAAACCTCAGCTGACTGAGCGCATTCTTTCGCCTCTCGGTTCTCTTTTCTGTTTGAACAAGTCTTGTTTAAACTTCTTATTTTTTTTTCTTTTAATAATGAAAAATTATTTAGTCTAACCTGGTACAGAGCTTGACTCATATAAAGATACTAATTTAGGTAATGCCACTGGTCGTGCTGGCTCGGTATGGAGCGCTGACGACGCACATCTGTTCTCCTTGACCCTTTGTGTCGGTGGATTCGTGCGTTGCCTGCGTCACCATGTTTGTTTGGGTTGTATCTTACTCTCATCGTCACTCATTGCACTGGTTATCACCATCATTAATCATTTAAAAGATTCTCATTGATTCAGATATGCGAGGAGTATTAACAATGTTATGGCGTGAATATGGTGTAGGTGCACTGTGTGTAGGACTTAATAAAAACTATAACCGGGAGTGAGCTGACAGACGTCCACCTTTCAGTGTCGTTGCCTGGACCCTCAGATTTGTCATTTCCGCGTATGACGATGCTGACGTCACCAGATCGAGATCGAGAGAGAGAGAGAGAGAGAGAGAATCTGTGACTCCACTGGCGTTTTATTTTTCCTTGAGATCATTTTCTTTGCATGTAGTCAGGTTTGCGGTCCCTCGCCCTGCACAAAAAAAGGACAAGAAATGTGATGCCTGGGAAGGAACGAAGGAAAAAGGTAAGGGAATTTTTGTTCAAGAGAAGAATAATCGCCTTCCAGAGCAATAAATATGGATTTTGAAAGGAGAACGTGACAGGAGTGCAATGGGATGGGGAACTGTAAGAAATGAAAGAGAAAGGAGAGGAAGATAAGGGCGAGTTATATTCAGGACGGTGCCATGTGGGAGAGTTGATAAGACTGACAGATGAGAAGAGGATTGTAGGTGAGAGATAATAAGACCTTGAAACAGAAGAAATAAAATGACATAAAACTTGTTAAAAAGAAGAGTATGGTAGATGCAGTGGAAGAACGAGGAATGAAGGAACTACAAAGTAAGACTGATACATTAAAAGATACAGTATGAAGAAATACAGAAGATGGCATCGTATAGATAGCTGATAATAACGAAGGGTTTCGGGAGGACTGAAGGTGAAATACAGAAATTCCCAGAAACAGTAAAGCAGCAACAGAGTTTAGTTGGTTAATAGCCTCAGGCTTCTCTGATTATGCTGTCAGCTACATAAAATTGTCTGGCGTTAAATAAAATAGGGAACTCAATTTTGAGAGCATAAAGGGTGCTACAATAAACATTTTCAGTATCCAATATTAGGTTTTATACAGGCATTCGTATTAAATAAGAAAAAGACTAGACGAACTCCAGATGATGAAGGTGTCACGAATTCGCTGAAGCGTATTTATATAAATTCGTGACATTGTCCTTTAATGAGAAAACCACGAACTCTAGTGGAATTCCGACTGGGCATCACTCAGTTCAACCGTCCCCGTATTCACTTCGATTGGGATGGTTTTCAGAGCATTTGTCACTGTTTCACAAGTGACCATTCTTATCCACGACATTAGTGCTTTCACTGAGTGATTTATTGTGAGCCTATATCGTTCACCTTCCTTCCGCTGACCGTTGAAGTTAGGCCACACCTATTTCCGGCGAACACGGCCATCTCTCGCTCCCTCTCGTAGTTTGAAGTTAGTCAGCTCGGGATCGTCGTGAGGATAGGATCGTTTTGAGCCCAGCTTAGAGCAGCGTCTCTGTTGTACAGCGAATTCCTGAATCACCAACTAGATGGTGATTGGCGAAGCGGGCTTGGAGTGAATAGCAGCGTTGGTGTTCATCATAGGTGCCCAGACTTTCGTTTCGGCTCCCCTCCACTGACCAGTATTTCTGTTCGTTTTTCTAGGCTTAAGTTTTTTTATTTGCTTTTGAATGAGCGAGTGAGTGTATTCTCTTGTTATTTGAATTCATGAGTCCCCTAGCAACCATGAATTTCCCCTTTTGAATTTATTTTGAGATTCATATAATGTAAATTTATTTTATTGTAATCAATAAATTTACAGTTCTTTTCTTTGAGCTTAATGTAATTAGACTCGTGTTTTATTTCTCCACATTAAGCTTATTTTAGTTGCCACTCCTAGTTTGCACAAACTCTTTACAATATTCATAACTGGTACTTAGGCCAGTCCTTTTGTATCAAACTTAAATCCGTTGTGCCAGCCAGGAGTTAAGCACCGGCAAGAACCTGTTTATTATTATTAGCATTAGTTATAGATTGTCTGGGTGAAGTCACTTTCTCGAGAGGCTAACAGTACTACAAACATCACTCGTGAGTAATTAGTCTTTGCTGTGTACTGTTGAGAAAGTTTATAAATTCTCGTCTTTAGAGAATTGGTGAAGTAAGCCGGCATGAAGTAAAACCTTTTTTTTTTTTATGCGAGGAAGAAGGAACCAAAGGCCATGAGCCTGCAATACAGTTTCCTCCAAGAGAAAAACACAATACAATAGAGAGCCAAATTCAAGATCCGATCATTTCGAGATGCCTGGACACACTGCTTTTGAAAGACTGGAGATCATAGGCAGCAGAAAATACAGACAGAGGGAGACAGTTCCAGAGTTGACTTACTGCTAGATTTTCACAAGTTAATTCCTTGTCTGTATTTTCAAGTAACATCCAGTATTATTAATTCATAAATTCACATCTCCCCGTGATAGAAGGAGGCACAGATCGATATAATAAAGGTCACAATGAGAGGGAGGAAGACGGAGTAACTGTGCAGAATAGGAGGAGAATTAGATTCAGAATTTTCAGGCAACTGCGTTAGCGTTTCCTCAAAGTTTGCATCTTATGTATGTTATATACTATAATCCTGGTGTGTGTGTGTGTGTGTGTGTGTGTGTGTGTGTGTGTGTGTGTGTGTTTGTGAGTGTGTGTGTGTGTGTGTGTGTTTGTGTGTGTGTGTGTGTGTGTGTGTGTGTGTGTGTGTGTGTGTGTGTAGTGGGGCCAAAAAAAAAAAAAAAAAAAAAAAAGGATTTTGATGATACTTGGCAAGATGGTTGCAACTGGGTCACAGATGGATTAGTTTCGAAATTATGTCGAGTGATATTTTTCGAAGAGTTGTTATGGGCCCCGTTGGTGTTGCAGCACGGGCCATAGAAGAGAAAAGATACGGAGTAACGACTCAACGTTAAAACTGTGAGACCCTTACGTTCACGCCATCTAGTGAACAACCTAGATAAGAGAGAATGGGAGTGAATGAAAACGGTGATAGGGTAGACTATGGTTAGATTATGAATACCACGTGAAACTAAGTTAATTTTATTAATATATAATTATAATGTGCATGAGCATTCTTCACCATTGATACCATGTGGGTGGTGCATAGTGTCGCATGAAATGTAGTGTGAAACAAAGACTCATTCCAGTGATAATAGCCTGCGACTCGGAATGTAATGGATGTATTAATGATACAGACAAGGATATAATAGTGTATTTATTAGCTAATGGGTAGGACAGCTCGCCACATACATGTTAGGTTACATTATTATCCCGAAAACATTCAGACGGGAAACAGAAACCCATAACCACGTGTTGTTTTAGCTCTGTTAATCGTAAGTATTATGTTCGTTTAACTGAAAAAAAGGCCTTTCCATTGTTTTCAGACGCATTTCTACCACATACCTGTGGATACATTGGCAAAACAATAAATAACTCTTCCTGTGTGAAAGATACCATTTGAAAACATAAAGTTAAATGTAGCTTACATAATTCTGAAGGTGGTGATAAATGAATGCCACATTACATAATACTTTTGAGAATATGTCATGAGAACAAGCCGACCACGAGACTTTTAGGCACGGTCTCTTTTGCCCTAGCCTGTTCGTACCTAGAACTAAAACCAGGTACCCAGATGTAAAATCGACGGTTGCTTGTCGTATTCCGGGGTAATGTTTTGGAGCTTACTTTCCTTGTCTGTTCACCATTCGTGTATGTTTGTGTTGTCCCCTGGCCAGTGCAACTGCCCAAAATAACTGCCCACGCATGTTGGGTTAAGCCCCGACGCCTATTCCTTCAACTAAAATTCACTTCCTCACCAACTGATACTTCCACTGTTCCCCTCCTTCCTCTTACTTCTGATTTGTTGGTAGTAACCCCAACATTTTTGGAGCTTACTTTTTTTGCCTGTTCACCAGAACAAGCAACATTTGGCAAAACTTTTATGTCGTTTGTAACCATTATATAGCCTACAAACAGTAACAAAATTTGTGTATGCCTAAGCTCTTACGATACAAACATGCAAGGCAATTACGAAGTGTGTGATATAAATGGCATTTTTTATCATACCATAATGTTTGCAAAGGGTTATAACATTTACATTAGAAGACGAATATGAACCGTGTACAAACTAAACGTCAAATAAAACATGTTAAAATTTGTTGGTTTGCCAACGTTAATGTACCGTACGGAAAACCAAAGAGCTTGAGTTAAATCAAGTTGTGCACTAGTGCACGTATTGTAATACATATGTACGGTTGAGTTCATGTTTCTCTGGGCACATCTTAAGGTATCTGGCATCCTCTTACTACACGACGCAGTATTAATTTATGAATGAAGGCGATGATTTGCGTCGTGCCCGCCGATTGGTTAGAGGCTCAGTTCCATTGGTTACCAGTGTGAGAATAAAGAATTACATTCTAAGCATCTCTAGAATGTAATGCTGATACTATCTGTATAATGGTAATATCACATGGTTCAGTCATACTAGGTAGATGTATCAGCATTATTTACATATATCTACAGTTGCTTAAACTGCAGTGATATGAGGAACAGGAACGAATGGCAACCTATGTTACATGTAGTTGGATTCACTTCGGAGGATCGAAATATAATTCATATTGACCCCCTACCCCATTGGGGTAGGATTCTTTTTCAAGAATACTCCCCCAGTATCCTTGCTTGTCGTAAAAGGCGACTAAAAGGGTTGGCGGAGGGTTAGTGCCCCTCCCTGGAAAACAACTAACTAAAAAAAACAAACAATAAGCCTCGGACAAGGACTGACCAAACGATGACGACCAAGGACCGGACAAAGGACATGGTAATTGGAACTTGGAATGTAAAAGGAGTGAATGATGAGGTGAAAGAGAGAGAGATTTTCCAGGTGCTTGAGGGTGCGAAAGTGGATGTATATGGAATAACTGAAACAAAATGGAGAGGAGAAAGTGTGAGAGAATGGGAGTATGGATGGGGTATATGTGCAGGAGTAGGTGAGAATGAGAGGGCAAAGGAAGGAGTATGTATAGTTGTAAGTAAAAGATGGAAGAGGAGCATAAGACAGTATGGATCAGTTGGGTCAAGGATTGTGTGGGTAAAGTTGAAAGTTGGAATACAAATGTGGGCGATTGTGTGTGTGTGTATGCACCAACGCAAGATCGTGCCAGAAGAGTGAGAGAAGAGTTCTGGACAAATGTAGAAGTGTGCATGGAAAAGTTTGGAAGTTTGGAAGAGAGTGTTTTTGATTGGTGATATGAATGGTAAAGTTGGGAATGTGAAGGTGGATGGATTAGTTGGTGAGTGGGGTGTGCCTGCTGAGATAGATGAGAATGGGAGTGCGTTAGTGGACATTTGTGCTGGGAGGGGGTTGGTGATAGCCAATACCTTCTTCAGGCATAAAATGATCCACAGGTATACATGGCGAATGATGAGAAGGGTGGGTGGTGAACTGAATGAAAGGAAGGCAATGACTGATTATGTGTGTGTGGATGAAAGGATGCGAAGATGTGTAAAGGATGCAAGAGCGTATAGAGGTTGGGGGAGTGGACTTTCTGACCACTACTTGGTGGTGGCCAGAATTAGAATGCAAGTAAGATGGAGGAATAGAAGAAGGGAAAGAAGAGAGGAAGGAGTAGTTGCAAGGAGAGTGGAAAGGTTACAAGAGGATGAGAAAAAGGCAGAGTATAAGAGAGATGTGGAGGAACGATTGGGCAAATGTGAATTGGAGCAGATGGGAGACGTGGAAGGTGTGTGTAAGATATTTACAGAAGAAATATGTGCAGCATGCGATGTGGTGTGTGGAAGGAAGAGAAGACGGAAGGGGGTGCAAGGAACGGCGTGGTGGACTGAAGAGGTGAAACAGGCTGTGGCACAAAGGAAGAAAGCATACAATGAATGGATGAGAAATAGGGGCGTGGAAGAATGAGAGGCGGAAGAGAGAGTTATATGTAAAAAGAAAGAGAGAGGTGAAAAGATTAGTAAGAGAGAGTAAGAAGAGAGTGGATGAGAAATTTGGAAGGAATTTGAGTGTAAAGTGGAGGAACTGTAAGAAAATGTTCTGGAGAGAGGTGAAAAGAGTAAGACAGGGTGGAAGTGAAGTTAGCAGGGGAGTGAAAGATAAAAATGGTAGATTACTAGTGGAGAAGGGAGAAAAAGTGAGCAGATGGAGAGAAGACTTTAAGGAATTGTTGAACGTAGAGGATGGAAGTAATGCGAGTATAAGTGTCTGGGGAATGGCTGGGAGGAGGAGGGAGGTGAGAAGACAGGAAGAAATCAGTAGGATAGAAGTTGTGGAAGCAATGAAGAAAGTTAAATCGGGGAAAGCCCCAGGAATTGATGGAGTGTGTGGTGAAATGCTGAAGCATGGGGGAGATATAGTAGTAGAATGGATGTGGAAGATGTGCAGATTGGCCTGGGAGGAAGGTAGAGTCCCGGAGGATTGGAAGTCAGGTATAATTATTCCCTTGTACAAAGGAAAAGGGGAAAAAGAAGTGTGTGGTAATCATAGGGGCATTTGTCTTCTTAGTATAATAGGAAAAGTGTATGGTAGGATACTTATAGACAGAGTTAGAGAAAGAACAGAGAAATTAGTTGGAGAAGAACAGGGAGGCTTTAGGAAGGGAAGAGGTTGTGTAGATCAGATATTCATTCTTAGGTCTTTAGTGGAAAAATTTCTAGAGAAGGGAAAGAAGTTGTATGTGGCTTTCATGGACTTGGAGAAAGCATATGACAGGGTGGATAGACAAGGATTGTGGAAAGTGTTAAGAATATATGGAGTAGATGGGAAGTTGTTGAATGCTGTGAAGAGTATGTACGATGGTGCGAAGGCTGCAGTGTGTGTGGATGATGAACTAAGTGAATTTTTCTCTTTGAAAGTTGGTTTGAAACAGGGATGTGTCATGTCTCCATGGTTGTTCAATCTGTACATGGATGGGGTAATAAAAGAGGTACAAGGTAGGGTAGTGGATGTTGGAGTGGCCCTGGTGAGAGATGATAGTGTTTGGAAACACCCTGTACTGTTGTTTGCAGATGATACTGTGTTGTTGAGTGAAGACGAAGGGGAGCTACACGGCTTGGTGGATGAGTTTGAGAGAGTGTGCAAGAAAAGGAAACTAAAGGTGAATGTAGGGAAGAGTAAAGTGATGGTCTTTGAGAGAGGTGAAGTCAGTGAATGTACAGCGAGGTTGGATGGTGAGGAAATGGAAAATGTGAGTACGTTTAAGTACTTGGGTAGTGTGATGAATAAGGATGGAGGTTTGGAGGGTGAAGTGCTTGAAAGGGTACAGCAGGGAAGAAAGGTTGCTGGTTCTTTGAAAGCAGTGATAAGAAACAGGGAAGTGAGCATGGAAGTGAAAAAGTTACTACATGACAGTATTGTGATACCAACTCTAACGTACGGAAGTGAAGCTTGGATATTGTTGGAAGGACACAAGTCAAGAGTGAGAGCAGTGGAAATGAGTTATTTACGAGGAGCCTGTGGAGTCACGTGGAGAGACAGGCTGACAAATGAGGATATAAAAGAGAGTTGTGGTGTTGATGTGGATGTGATAGGAAGCGTTATGAGGAACACACTGAGGTGGTTTGGCCATGTGGAAAGGATGGAGGGTGAAAGACTGACGAAGAGAGTGTATGTGAGTGAGGTGGAGGGGGGAAGAGGGAGGGGGAGGCCGAGGATGAGATGGAGGGATGGGGTGGAGAGGTATATGAGAGAGGGGGGTGTGAGTTGGGAGCAGAGCAGTGAAATAGCGGGGGACAGGGCGACTTGGGGGCGATTTGTTTGTGGCAACCCCAAACGGGATTGAGGCGTCTGGCAATAGATAGATAGATTGCTTTTGCGTAGCTAATTGATGTTGATATATAATATTTTGGTCTGACGGTGCCTCAGTCCTCCGTTGATGTGTCCTAATACTGTTTAACCCAAGGAACACTGCATCATTCATATTGACCCTGTGTGTGTGTGTGTGTGTGTGTGTGTGTGTGAGAGAGAGAGAGAGAGAGAGAGAGAGAGAGAGAGAGAGAGAGAGAGAGAGAGAGAGAGAGAGAGAGAGAGAGAGAGAGAGAGAGAGAGTGTTGGAACTTCACTGAGAGGAGCGTCGGTTCTTTTCACACTACCGTTATTATAAACTGATCCATAACTGTAAATATTATTACGTATTTTCCATGGGCAGCTATCTGTGTTACAACAATAACAAACACATAGGGCATACAGTATAAGCAATGGGGTTTACTTTAGATAACGTCAGCGTCGCTTGCTTGAATAATTCTCCCCGTAACTGCGCAACAGTCTGGTATTTTATATCAGAATAATAGTAATTATTTGCATGTGTATGATTCACACTCAAGTTATGATTTGAACTTGAGCATTAATATACTGACCTGTGACCTCAAAAGCAGTTATCAATAATGTAACACACAGTAAGAAACGAGGTATAGAGATGCCTATCCTCCCAGGTTAGGGTCAGAGAGCACACGTTTTAAGTTACGCAGGGTTACACCAATTATGAATAATTGCTACATGAATATCGGTATGCCTGTGTAATATCCGCTGATGCTAATCAAACACTCATTCACGACGCCAGAAGGACGCAGGAACCCATCGGGTTCTAATTACTGTCCCGTACGAAAATATGTGTAAGCAAATTAAATATAAATGAAAGAAAAGCACTCGGCAGCCGAATGTTAATCGACCGCCAGAATATGCTGTTGGCCCAGTCCAAGATTTTGACCATATCTTTATACCCTGAAGGTTTTATTTTGATAGCTCAAGCCGTTCATGAGATATAATGGTGCTAAAGGCTGGCGATAAAAACTGGTTGACCTTTGACAGCCATTTTGGTGACCTTGGCCTTGACCCCGAGTGCCTATTTTCGAACTCGGATAAGATTTTTGCCATATCTTGATACCCTGAAGTTTCATGTCGATTCCTCAAGAAGCTCATAAGATATAATGGGAACACACACACACACACACACACACACACACACACACACACACACACACACACACACACACACACACACACACACACACACACACACGCACACGCACACACACAGGGTTCCCGGCCGTTAAACAGTGACTCTGTATGGAATGATGCAGTGCTCCTTAGGTTAAACAGTATTAGGACACATCAGCGGAGGATTGAGGCACCGTCAGACCAAAATATTATATGTTAAACATCAATTAGCTACGCAGAAACAATACTGTAACTTAATTTAGTCAATATGAATTCTATTTCGATCCTCCGAAGCGAATCCAACTACATGTAACATTGGTTGCCATTCGCTACTGTTCCTCATATCACTACAGTTTAACCAACTGCAGATATATGTAAATAATGCTGATACATCTACCCAGTATGACTGAACCATGTGATATTACCATTATACAGACAGTATCACGCAATACATTCTAGAGATGCTTAGAATGTAATTCTTTATTCTCACACTGGTAACCAATGGAACTGAGCCTCTGTAACAAATCGGCGGGCACGACACAAATCGTCGCCTTCATTCATAGATTAATACTACGTCGTGTAGTAAGAGGATGCCAGATACCTTCAGATGTGTCCTGGGAATCATGAACTCAACTTTACATACATACATCTGCTGAACAATATTACCTACCTATCTATATGCCTATTTTTCTATTTATCATCTAACTACCTTCATCTGCATCAGTTTATCTATCTGTCTATCTCTCTGAGAATAAATCACTTAACAACACGCGATTCATAAATATACTAATACCCACAGGGAAAAGGGAAACACGAAATATCCCATGTGCTTGGGCTATTTCGTGTTTCTTTTTCCCTGTGGATATCAGCTTTCTCTCTCCCCCCTCCCCCGCCTCTCTCCCTCTCCCTTTCCCTCCCGTTATCAGTATACGAGTAATATCCTTGAATAATAGATGGTGCATATCTTCACTGTCATTTTCACTTTCACAAAATCAATAATAGGGCAAAATATATGAATATTGTCAATATATATTTATCAAGTGAGGGTCGGTAAATAATATTCTACATTGCGAATGTAGCGGTATTGCCTCAGCAAGTTCACGTGTCCCTTATCAATGCCCAACGCACCCTTTATCATGTGTAATGAAGCATAGTAATCTTTACAGATTTCTATCTTAGGCTTACGTGCCGAGGCCCAGTTTCAGCTGTTGTGACTTCTTATTTTGCATCTACATTTATGGCCATAGTATTCTTGTTTATGCATAATAGTTTGTCACATCCACCCAGCCAATATCTACCCAGGTCCGAAGAAAGGAAGTTCGTCTGACCCCTCCAATTACAGACCAATAGCTATCACATCTTCTCTTGGTCAGGTATTTGAAACTTTATTTAATAAGCATATTGTTAAACATCTTGAATCCAACAACTTAATTAATGATAGACAATACGGTTTTCGCCACGAAAGATCCACCATTGACATACTCAATCTCTTAACTCATACCATCAATCAATCAAATGATCTTTTTGGAGAAACTCATGCAGTAGCTCTTGATATCTCTAAAGCTTTCGACAGATTATGGCACCGTTCCCTGCTGTCCAAACTCCCTTCCTATGGACTAACGTCTTTTGTTCCTTTGATTTCTTCTTATCTTAGTGACAGGAAAATAAGAGTAAAAGTAGATGATGTATATTCGAATTTCCACTCAATTAACGCCGGCGTGCTGCAGGGATCAGTTCTGGCGCCAACCCTATTTCTGGTTCATATTAATGATCTCTTATCTGTCACTCACAATCCCATTCACTCATATGCAGATGACTCAACACTACATAGTTCATTCACACTCAGACATCCATTTACAAAGTCTAATATCTCTACCTCTCAACTCAATACAGCCATCTCCATAAATCAAGATCTATCTACAATCAGTGAATGGGGACAAAACAACCTTGTCTCTTTTAATGCTAGTAAAACTAAATATATACAGTTTACTAATAGACAGATATTGTCAGATTCGTACAGTACCTTCAGTGCTACTAGTATTCCCATCTCCAAAAGTATTGAAATTCTTGGTGTCTCACTTAACAGTGCCCTCAGCTGGACCTCTCATGTCAGATCACTTGCTAAAACCGCCTCAAAGAAACTTGGATTATTGTACAGAGTCCGTAACTTCTTCGCCGATGAGCAGTTAGCTATAATTTATAAGAGTCATGTGCGCTCTCAGCTTGAATATTGCTCACCCTTGTGGAATGGTTGTGGAGAGGTTGCATTAAGACAACTAGACAAAATTCAGAACAAAGCTGTTAGAATCATTAACAACCCTGCCATTACATATAAACTACCTCCCCTGCAAGTAAGAAGGAATGTTATCTCCCTTGCATTATTTTACAGATTTTTTTTGGCAAATGCTCAGACGAAATTGTGTCCATGGTGCCACCTCTCCATGCCTTCCCTCGTGCTACACGGGCATCTGGTAGCGCTCATGACTGGAATGTCACTCAACCATATTGCAGAACTTCTGCCTATCAGAATTCTTTCATTCCCCGAACTGCATCTCTCTGGAACTCGCTTCCCCAGAGTTGTTTTCCTCCAAATTTCAACCTACAACTGTTCAAGTCTAACTGTTACAGATATTTTATGAACAGAGGACACCAGTAATCTGGTGTATGGATTATTTTTTTTCTCCATTTGTTTTTCCTTCCTCCGTTCTGTTATTAAAAAAAAAAAAAAAAAAATCTTCTGTACGCACCCCTTTTTGTCCTTTGGGAAGAAATCAAACCGTAGGTAGTTCCAGTTCGTCGGTTTTTTCCACAAACAAAGCAACGATGTCCAGCTTTCGGAGCCATGTTTACTTATACCGCCACGCCTCCTCGCATCCCCCTGTCAACTTATGTAAACAAACAGACGACACACCGGCGACCACAATGCCATCTGTTGACCAAGCCAACTCGTTACACAGGTTCGTGTTCACTCGTAAGAGTTAATACTCCAGATCTTTTCCCCTCTGTGAATAAAGGCACGTGAAGGAGGTAACGAAGCATTTCCATGGAGTTTCAGCCGTCTTTGGAGAGAGAGAGAGAGAGAGAGAGAGAGAGGAAAGATCGTACAATGAAAGACAACTATCTTCCCAGTTCCATCCAAAGATAATTTACACCTGGCGACATACAATGAAACCTCTATCTCTCCTAGCGCGTGTTACAAATGGTTCAATTCTTCCGCTATATATTCGTCAGACTTTGGGAAGATAGTTGTGTCATTCATTGTACTATTGCGGCCAGGAGTTCTTAGCCACCCTCGTCCAGCCAACCCGTGTGTGTGGCAGAGTCGCATTCACGAGCACAGAAGTTGCCTTCGATGCATTTCTGACGAAAAATATTCCTTCAGCTTTGGGCTTGTACTAATGGATAAAGAAATAGTAATATTTACTTTGAAGGTTTGACCCTGATAACACGAATATATCATACTGATTATTTAATAACTTGTTTCTCGTATAGAGCCAAGCAAGTGACAAATATGTATATTTGGTTCCACTCCACGACTTCCTGTAGGTTTGAACCAGTGAACACAGAGTGAACAAGTTCGAAGCATTCGTTTGTTAACAGAAGAGAGAGAGAGAGAGAGAGAGAGAGAGAGAGAGAGAGAGAGAGAGAGAGAGAGAGAGAGCGTGTATGGTGGGTGCCTGTGATTTCTGGAATAATGAGGTGGAGGCAGACTGGCGCAGGGAAATGCAAGGGATGAGAAACCCTGGATTCTTGTGATCCATTGAAAACAGACCACAGTGTGAATATTTCTTCCATCAGTCACTAGAACTTGCCTTGCTTTGTGATTTTTTTTTTTTTTTTTAGGATTGCTTTCGTTGGAATAATGAATTAGGAGATAAATGCTGTTGATTTAACAAAAAGTTGTGCTTAAGAAAGTAATTTGCCTCTCTGTTCAGAGAGAGATATCCAGTTAATGAGAAAAATACTCATGAGTTTGGCAAAAATCTCCAGGTGCCAACCACCAGAGAGAGAAAAAAATGTGAACATAAGGCATTTAACAGAAGTTACGCAACCCTGCCAAATTATTTGACAAAGTCAACTGGCGTTACCCAGAATAAAACCCATCTTTCATTTTGTCCGACGAGACGTTATCCTGGGAAAAATAAACTCCTTCGTCATCAGCCAAAGGAAAAATTCCCTGTTTAGCTCGAGCACTTTATTTACTCATGTCGCATAAAATTATGTGTCTGTAGCCGGAACGAAGCCCCTTATCTACTGCCTGGCAAACTCCCTGTAAAGAGTACCCGGTACTATTTTCTACCGACAGACTGAGTTAAGCGGTGAGACTCATCTTTCGTGTAAGGAAATCCACCCCGCCTCTGTGTGTGTGTGTGTGTGTGTGTGTGTGTGTGTGTGTGTGTGTGTGTGTGTGTGTGTGTGTGTTGAATTGAGAGTCATCTGACTTGTGGAGCATGGTATGCGGGTTGGTAGGTTGATGACTGGGTGGGTGGATTGGTTAGTGTAGGCTGGTTGTTTCACAGGCGGATTAGATGGAGTGAGTGGGCGAGAGGGAGGGAAAGGGTTGTTGGGCTGGTTAAGTGGGGTGGAGTGGGGTTCGTGCATTGTTTAAGTGGGGTGAGTGGTGGGGCTACCTGTAGGACAAGGCAAGAAACGGGTTTGTGTCGTCCTACTTTTGAGACATATTGTATTGAGTATGGTTGTGGGTATGTGCGTTGATGGTGGGTGTGTAGGTGGATGGACGGATTGTGGGAAAACAGGCCACTGGAGTTAGGTGATTTGAGTTAATGTCCGAGTTGGGAAAATCGGTGCACAGGGGATATTATTCTGGACTCATGCTGAAGTAGGTTTATATATCCAGTGGCTTACAACAGGTCCATCGTGTAATACGTCTGTTGGTTAAGAGGTCTGTGTTTCAACTGCAAGTATCAGTGGGTGATATAACCACGTCGAATAACAGTTTTATGGGGAAAATAGGTTCATTATGAAAAAAACATCCATGGGTATATGACCATGTAGGAAACCTGCATCCATGGAGAGATTCAAGGTCGACGGAGAAATTGGTCCCTGAGGAGAAAATACATCAGTGGGGAAAATTAGTTCGTGGGGAAATAGGTTACGTGGAAAAGTAGGCGTTTTTGAAAAAAAAAACATTAAGGAAAATAGGTCCATGGGGGATTGTGCTCCGAGTGGTGAAAATGTCCATTGATGAAAATATTCATGGGGTGAAATTAGGTCCATAGGGGCATACTCGTACTGTAAACCAACATGGAGATATTTACAATAAATGGGACCTAAAATATCAAACTTTTAACAGGGATCGTTCCCTGGAATTAGGCTTACCACTGCACACCTTGCACCAAACAACCGTTAGCCAGACCCTATTACCACTTCGTCATCCAGTTATTATATTTCATAATTTACCTTCATTTAGCCATTTAAGCATAGAAAGCCAACCGAATCGAAAGGAAAAATCCCTGTTTAACTGTGTTGAGTACCTCATTTCTCCACCTCATTCCTCTAAAATTCACAGGCACCCGCTACTCTCTCTCTCTCTCTCTCTCTCTCTCTCTCTCTCTCTCTCTCTCTCTCTCTCCTGTTAACAAATGAATGCTTCGAACTTGTTCACTCTATGTTCGCTGGTTCAGACCTACAGGAAGTCGTGGAGTGGAACCAAATATACATATTTATCACTTGCTTGGCTCTATACGAGAAAGAAGTTATTACATAATCAGTATGATATATTCGTGTTACCAGAGTCAAATCTTCAAAGTAATTATTACTATTGCTTTATCCACTAGTACAAGCCCAAAGCTGAAGGAATATTTTTCGACAGAAATGCATCGAAGGCAACTTCTTTGCTCGTGAATGCGACGCTGCCACATACACAGGTTGGCTGGACGAAGGTGGCTAAGAACTCCTGTCCGCAATAGTACAGTAATTACTCTGTGCTTTTAGTATTGCAAAATTGACACATACTTTAGTAAAGCAAATTTGGAAAAGAAAAGGGATAAAGGTGGAAAGCAAGATGATTATTTCTACCAAGAACTGATTGAAGTGGAGAGTCACAACAGACTGGTTGAACGTGTACACAAACTGGAAATGGCTTTCAAAAATGAAACTGATGAAATAAAGAAGCAGATGCATATGCAAAAGGAAGAAATAGAAAAACTAGGAAGGGAGGCCAGCAAGGAAGACACAACCATCAGTGAACTAAGAGTGGAATTGAGTACACTTAGGAAGAAAATGAGTGAAATGGCAAGTACAGTAGTCAATCACGAGAGTATTATGGAAGAGTTCAAAAATGATACAGAGACAATTAGGCAAGTAAGCACTCTGATAGAGCAGAGCAGTGATATTGAGGAGAAGATAACACAGGTGAATGAAGCTGTGCAAAGCTACAAAAATGATGTGGAAACCATGTATGATGAAATGGTGAAAGTAAAGAAAGACTTAGAAACAAGGGTAGAGGAAAAAAGCATTGAAAAGGAAGTGAAAAGAATAATCCAAAACAACCCAAAGTTAGTCAGAGATTCAGTAGATATCAACAAATCTATAGTAATCACTGGTATAGAAGAGGAAGAAGTAAAAAACAAGATCACAAGTGACAAAAAGGAGATGGCACATGTAATGAGCTTACTGAAGGAAGTATCAGAGGAAATCTGTAGTAAAGATATAGGGGAACACAAAAGGTTAGGGAAATACGAGAAAGGCAAGACAAGACCTCTAAAGGTAACTTTCCAGAGTGTAAACACTGTGGAGGAGATAGTAAAAAATGCAAAGAATCTTATGGAAAAAGAGGAGTTCAAAAATGTATGGATAAAAAGATGCCTAACACAAGAGGAACTGGGATTACTGAAAGAGAAGAGGAAGGAAGCAAAAATAAAAAATGAGGGAAGACCAGAAGAGGAGAACACATTTTTTTTTTTTTACAAAGTAATAGGATTGCAGGTACGAAAGTGGTACACAAACAGGATGGAATAAAAATGAGGAAGGTAGTACAACCATGTCATGACAAGTATATAAACAAGATGATAAAGTTGATGTACTCACATGTGGATGGAATGGTATCTAAATTACTAGAGATGAATGATTATGTCAGAGAAAATGAACCACATATAATATGCCTAACTGAAACAAAATTAACACCAAGGATATCCAATGACATACTAAACTTAGAGGAATACAATATATGGAGAAGAGACAGAAATTTAAAAAAAGGAGGAGGAATTATAATATTAACTAAGAAAAATCTAAAAGTCAATGAAATAAAACTAGATATACCATCACAACTAGAACTGATTGCAGTAGAGATCAACACATCTGAAGGGCAAGTAATTGTAGCCAATTTGTACATGCCACCCAGATCAAACACATGGGAAAGAGACGAATATGAGGACCTGGCAGAGAGTACAATTCAGAGTTTAAGATCATTACCACATAAAATGGAAGAGAAATCGGAAAGAATTATACTAACTGGAGATTTTAATACAAATATAAATTGGAATACTCTAGATATAATTAGCCAAGAAAGATGTTGGGACCAAAAGCTCCTAGATCTCGTGCAAGAGTTTTTTCTTAACGCAACATGTGAGGGAAACCACCAGAAAAAGAGGACTCGATGTACCTTCAATGCTAGATCTAATATTTACTAGGCAAGAAAATGATATTGACAGTTTAATATATCACCCTCCACTCGGCAAAAGCGATCATGCAGTACTAAATTACAACTTCAGGATAGCATATGACATAGTTAACAGCAATGAAAGTTACAAAAAGAGCCTAGACTATAAAAAGGAAAATTATGAAGACCTAAAGAAGTATTTCTTAGAAGTTGATTGGGAAAATGAGCTTGGAGGACAAGATTTAAATGCTGTATATAAAGAATTCTGTGAATTTTATGAAATAGGAGTCCAGAAGTACATCCCACAGCACAAAGAAGCAGATAGGAAAATACAGAAATGGTTCAATACAGAATGTAAAAAATCAAAAGAAAGAAGAGATTTGTTGTGAAATAGATACAGAAGACACAAGAGTGAAAGGGCGTATAATAATTACAAGCAGGCAAGAAACGATTATACAAGAATAAGGAGGGAAGGACAAAAACAGTTTGAGAATGATATAATAATTAAAAGTAGTGATTGACGAAAGCTATTTTACAGCTACATCAGAAGCAAAACCAAAGTAAAAGATATAATACAATCCATTACGGACGAGGGAATCACCTATACACAAGAGAAAGATATCTGTGAAGCGCTAAATAAGAATTTCCAATTAGTTTTTACAGAAGAAAAAAATTTTGAGAGGGACTATGTTGAACATGCATGTCTACACATACTACCAGATATACAAATATCAGAAAAAGTAGACAGGAAGAGTTAAGTAAATTTGACAGAGGAAAAGCACGTGGTCCTGATGAAATTTCATGTTGGGTACTACGAGAATGTGCAAAGGAGTTAAGTAAACCATTATTTTTAATGTTCAAGAATTCCTTGAGTCAAGGTAAACTACCTGATATTTGGAAGAAAGCAAATATTGTCCCCTTATTCAAGAAAGGAAAGAGACAAAATCCACTCAACTACCGACCAGTATCACTGACCAGTGTTGTATGCAAGGTATTAGAAAAGCTTATAAGAAAAGCTTGGGTACATGATCTAGAAGAACACAGTATGATAACAGAAAGACAGTTTGGTTTCAGAAAAGGAAAATCATGTGTTACTAATCTGTTGAGCTACTATGACGGAGTAACAAACACAATACAGGAAAGAGAAGGATGGGTGGACAGTATCTATTTAGATTTCAAGAAAGCATTTGACACAGTACCACACCAAAGACTTTTATGGAAACTGTACCATCAAGGAGGAATTCGAGGTAAACTGTTTTGTTGGATGCAAGATTTTCTTATAAAAAGAGAAATGAGAACAGTACTAAGGGGAAACTACTCATCATGGAAAGAAGTGACTAGTGGAGTACCACAGGGTTCAGTGCTGGCACCAATCATGTTTTTAGTGTATATAAATGATATAAACAGTAACACTGGAAATGTAAGCTATCTGAATATGTTTCCAGATGATGCAAAAATACAAAGGAGCATTAGTAACACAGACTCTTGTAAAGAGCTACAAGAAGAATTAAACTTCATGAATGGAGGAGTACATGGCAAATGGAATTCAATGTGGACAAGTGTCATGTAATCAAGTTTGATAAAAGTGGAAAAAGACCTGATTGGGATTATACGTTAGGAAATAAAACCCTATACACATCAGAAAGAGAGAAGGACCTAGGTGTGATTATCAATAACAGACTATCTCCGGCTGACCACATCAGTGAGAAGGTACGGAAGATTTATACACTGCTTGCAAATATGAGAATAGCATTCACATACATAAATGAAGACATGCTATGATTACTTAACATATGGGGAAGCATCAGCAAGAGGACACTGCAAAAAGCTGCATAAGAAGAGAGGTGATAAAGACGTAAGGAAATTCAGTTTCCCAAACAGAGCAATTGATCAATGGAATGCACTACCGAATGAAATAGTGTGTGCCAAAACAATTCACAAATTTAAGGATATGTACGATAAATATGGTTTAAGACACGGGACAGTACGAGCTTGACTCATTCCTGTAAAGATACAATTAGGTAAGAACAATTATGTAAGAACACATACACGCACACACACACACACACACACACACACACACACACACACACACACACACACACACACACACACACACACACACACACACACACACACACACACACACACACACACACACACACACACACACAAAATTCCTGCCCTTCCTCGTATAATGGGTAACGAGACCTGATACTGACTTCCTTATCATATCTCATCACTGTGACGAGATTGGGGCCTTATCAATGACCTTTTGTAAATCTGCTAGGTGACGTGGGGCAGCTTCAGAACCCGTGGGTATTTTGCCTAAAGTGTGGTGCTTGGGTTTTACCATCCAGGTGCTGGTGCACCAATGTTGCATATGTTTAATTGGACGTTCCAGCAGTACTTAACCTTTATCCTACCGTAGGTCAAGCTTATCCCTTGGCTGTGTTATCCTGTTTAAGCCTGAATGATGACGCGGTGCATAAAACACTCCATACTTACATAGAAAATTGCATTGTTCACTGTATTACTTAATGTTTCTTTTGGCTGAAAACAGGACGTCATTCAGACTGCTGGGAGGTGAATGCGTGTCCAGTGGTCAATCAGTATAGTCACCCAAAACGCGACTTTGGCTGCTATCTTGGCATGAGTGTGAATAAGTCGGTGAAGTGTATCACCAGACTCCCTCCACAAATACGCAATATTATACCCTCCCAGCAGCTCGACGCCACCGATATATTTTGTGTAGCCATAGCCACATACTAAAACTTTGTGCTATAATGGGAGACAAAGGACAGACATGCATGGTAAAGGAAATATTGCTCCCTCTGGATGAACAGTGTGTGAGTGTAGGCACACAATTAAATAGTATAATGTGTCTGGAGCTAAGGAGGGCTTGAATGTGCAATACTTGTATGAAAACAGTATATGAATATTTTAAAGAGAGTATAATAAACGATGATCATTGACTGTGGATATTGTTTCACAGCCATCCAGACTAATGAAATAGCACCTCCAAGAAAGCGGTATCATTTGTGAACTGAACATCCACAATACCTTTATTTCAATTATTGTAATACAAGATATGCATTCATTATCCACATACAGTATGTCTTCATCTCCGCGTGATCCATCAGTATGATGACTGCACAACATTTTTTCACACGCCAATAGCAACAGGACACCTACTTATTCCATGGTTTGTGAATATGATGATTGTTTTTGCTCACAATAAAACAGACTGGATGATGCACAATAAGGCATGACCGATGTGTCACATGCATAATCATGAATCATTTATAGCCACCCTGGTTCAGCCACAAAAATATTACAGCAGTTGAGTCGCACAGTCACTAGACTCAGGTGAACAATTTCGAGACACTGGACATCACACCTTCATACATTTATGCTCAACTACAGTTGTTCACCACATTGTATGACGAACATTTAGACTCCAACATTCATCCCATACACGTTAATGCATACGGAGTTACAGATCACCTCAGAACATCTGTATAATCACACCCTTCATCATTCTACACGAAACACGGCAAAGTTTCGATACATGCTCCCCGGCTACCTGTTCCCCCTCCCCTCCATTCCATTTCGCATCACAGTCATCTCCTGTCAGGGAAACAATGGGATCCAGTGGCATTACTATTTGTTTTTCTCTTTACCTTCCACTATTCATACGTGGCGAACACTTGTATTTGCAGACAGTATGACTTAATAGAATACTGTTTTTGTGGATACTAGATACTGTAGCGGAGGGGAAGCTCTGCCGGGTCTTTTTTTTTTTTTATGCGAGGAAGAAGGAACCAAAGGCCATGAGCCCGCAATAACAGTTCCCTCCAAGAGAAAAACAAAATACAATAGAGAGCCAAATTCAAGATCCGATCATTTTGAGATGCCTGGACACACTGCGTTTGAAAGACTGGAGATCATAGGCAGCAGGAAATACAGACAGAGGGAGACAGTTCCAGAGCTGACCTGTTGCATAAATGAAAGACTGGGAGTAACGGTTAACTCTTGCATTAGAGAGTTGGACAGAAAAGGGATGAGAGTTTGCTGCCAGACGGGTGCTACGCGCCCGTCGTAGACGTGGAGGAATGCAAGCAGACAGTTCAGAGGAGCAGTGACCATGGAAGTAGCGATAGAAAAGAGATAAAGATGCATCAGTGCGGCGAAGAGACAGAGGTTGAAGGGAGTCAGTAAGAGGAGGAAAGTTAATGAGACGAAAAGCCTTTGACGCCACCCTATTGAGAAGAGCTGTATGTGGGGAGCCTCTCCACAAATGAGAGTTGTATTCCACACAGGGGCGGATAAAACCCCTGTATAGAGTCAACAATTGTGCAGGGGTAAAGAAAGAGCGGAGTCGGCTTAGCACACCCAATCTCTTGGAGGCAGATTTTACAAGAGATGTAATATGCTCTTTCCAAGATAAGTCCCGAGTAAATGAAACCCCAAGCATGTTCAAGGATGATGCAGGATTAAGCTGAATATTATTAAACATTAGTGGGTATACCTGTGGAAGACTTTGTCGGGTTGATAGGTGTAAGAACTGGGTCTTAGATGCATTAAAAACAACCATATTATTTTTACCCCAGTCAGAGATACGAGCCAAGTCAGATATTAGGTGTGCCATAGCCTCATCCCTTGTTTGTTGAAGTAACTGTTGAGATGGGCGTTGCGGGAACCGAATGGAAAGGTGAAGGGTGGAGTCATCAGCGGCTATAGAACGACCAGAAAGGAAGCTAGCGATGAAGGCACAGATAGAAGGAGAGAAACCGTAGGAGGGCAGTTTGGAAATTAAAGATTTATGCCAGACTCGATCGAAAGCCTTTGAGATGTCAAGTGCAATGGCAAAGCTTTCGCCAAAGTCCTGAAAGGAGGATGACCAGGAGTCTGAAAGGTAGGTGAGAAGATCGCCAGTGGAGCGTCCCTGACGGAACCCATACTGACGATCGGAAAGAAGGTTGTGATAGGAAAGATGCCCATTCACATACTATTACTACGATGTAAACAAACACACTGGTGCCACAGTTCACCAAACACACCACCTGCTGTACTCGTTAGAAGTGGAGGTAACTGTACCTCTCTACTGGATATGTCTTTTCCAATAAGGTAGTGGTTTCCAACCTTTTCTAATTCTCGCCCCCTCCCCTCACTGAATGACTGTATTTCTAATTCTCGCCCCCTCCCCTCACTGAACGACTGTATTTTACTGGCATAGTTGGCACATGTCAATAAATATCATACATTCTTAATCTTTGAAATTGTTTATATATTCAGATAAGTATATTTCTTATTCATTTCTGAAATATTTCCTCTGTATTTAGAAATTACTGACTTCCATCATAATTCAGTTTTCAAATATAATTACCCTCTTTATCAAGCCTTCCAGTCCCCCCAGGCCCCCTCAAGGGAGGCGCTCCCCACAGGTTGGAAACCACTACAATAAGGAATGTCTTCCTGTACAAATTATCATTGTCTAACATAGGACCATCAACTGGCACCGTCAGAGGAGGTAGGGTTGAAGCATCTCCTGATTCTAGGAAATAAATAACTTTGGACCACAGAGGGTCTGTGCGCTGACAATTACAAACTACATCTGAGGTTAGAAGTGGTGTAAGGAGCATCACGGGCTGGCATGGTGAGACTGCCGCGGTTACGTGACATGAAAGTACATCTGGAACTACATATGACTTACCTGGCACGTACTGAAAGGTTGGGTTAAAGTCTTGGATAATAACTGACCGTCGTGCTGGGTGGCCTGTAAGATCTCTTCCTTTGAATAAGTCATTAAGTGGGAGATGATCTGTTTGGATATGAACTGGATATCCGTATAATATATCTCTGAAATGTTTGAGAGACCAAACAACTGCTAAAACTTCCCAGTCTGTAACACTTGCCCAAATATTGGGGTAAACATAACAGGGTCCCTTGTCCAGTAAGCAGGAATTCTGTTCTTTCGTATAATACCCATCAAAAGGACCAAGGCAAAACATAGGAACATTTCTGAAAGGGAGACAGGGTAATCATATATGATAGAATGCCAGCTCCTTGTTCCCAATCTTTCACTCTCAAGGCACTGGGTGCTTGCAAAAAGGTTGGTTTCATATACAGTCTGCTCCACGAATGCCTCACTAAAAAACAGGTGGAAAAAATCCAACATGGTGGAATTACAGTGAATTCCGGGAGCAATGCAGCCAGAGCGCCCCCTCCTCAGTGAAGGGGTGAATGAGGGGAGAAAAATCACTCCCATCCTCCCAATTCCATCCCACAAATCCCTCGTCCCCATCATCCCCATCACCACCTTCATCTGGATGGGGAGGAGATCCTGGTGGGGGAGGTGGGGGAGAAGGAGTGCGGAGGGCTTCCCCACTGTCGCTCCTCTTCCCTCTGCCTTTACCCTTTCCCTTTCCCTTACCCTTACGGCCTTGAAGAACATTAGGGGGCTGTGGGGATGAAGTAGTGGAATATTGGGGAGCATAAGACGTGCTGGGGAGTGGTTCCTCCTTACCTTCCCCCTCCATGACAACACCACGTGCTTTCTCACGCACCCTAGCTCGACCACGTGTTAGGGGATATTGGGGAGCATAAGACGTGCTTGGGAGTGGTTCCTCCCCACCTTCCCCCTCCATCACAACTCCACGTGATACTGAATGCACCTGTACTCGCCCACGTGATACACTACGCCGCCTCACACTACCTAGGGAGAGCAATGACTCACCCACGTCACTCTCACTTTCCCTAATCCTCCCTGCACTTTCCCTTTCACTCCCCACTCCCTCCACGGCACTTCCTAACTCCCCAAACAAAATACTAGGCCCATACCTGCTCATCCGATGTGGTGTGCGCTCTGGGCCATGATGAGTGATTACCTCACGTCCATACCATGTGGCAGCATGTCCCACGACTCCATCCTCGTCCTCGTCCTCGTTCTCGTCATCGAAATCTGGTTCCAAATCACGTTGGGGATAGGCATAGGATGTTCCACGTGGTTTCTTGGCCGGCTGCCCCTCTCTAGCAGCATGGTAAGTCACGTACTGCCACTTCCTGGGAGACGGGACTTCTTCATCACTGCTGGTGGTTTCTTCCTCCTCTGGCTGCACATAATCTTTATCCACAACCTCGTCATCCAGTGGGGAATCACTGTCGCCTGTAAAGGCGTCCAGGGCGGCTTGAATTTTGCCCTCTGAGAGACCTCTCTTAGCCATGTCTGAGCAGGACCATTGCTACCAGGTGAGTGGACGAGTGGCGGGTTAGCGCAGGTCGTGCGGGGTCGCCGAGTGTCCCCGCCTGGTGGCAGGTAGGAGAAGGTCATGCGAGGATACGTACCGCAAATCAAGCGTGAAATTTGAAAATTGTCGAAATTATGCACTTTGCAATTGCACGACATATCGGTACGTCGCCGGGACTGGCAAATGCAAATCGTTGCAACGTACCCATACGTCGATGGGACGGGGTGGGTTAAGTGGAAATTGAGAGGCAGAAGTGGCAAGTAAGGTGGTAAAGGGAGTGAGTGATGATGGTGGTGGAGTAGTGGTAGTGGTCACTTAAGAGTATCAGTTTGTGAACGAGAAGAAAGAAGATCGGAAGAGACACTTTGGGAAGAAAGAGTAAGAGTATCTGGCTTATAATTATCTGGATTCTCTACAACAGTAGTAGTAGTAGCAGTAGTAGTAGTAGTAGTAGGTGTTGTAGGGATAGTAACAGGATGATGTGTTATAAGAATTGTATCAGTAACAGCGGTAGCAAGATTGGTTGCGTGTAATTTTGCATAAGATTCACCGCTAAAGAGCAAAGTTATACAACTGTCATCACCACAATCATTATCTTCACTACCATCCGTAGTTAGCTGCCAAATAGGAGAGAGGTTAACTTTAGAAAAGTATGTCATGAGTAAATAAGGAGTATGAGGAGAAGGAGAGAGAAAAAAAATACGCAGTTACAAATATACATGTGAAAATGAATTGTATACAATGAATAATATATTAAGGAGCATGAAAGATATACAATGAACATATGTGGAAGAAAATGAATTATGTACAGCACCATGAAACCTATGTTTTAAAAAATTGCAATTTTATGAAGAATCAATAAAGAGAGAGAGGAGAAAAGATGAATAAAAATGGAGACCGTAATATACTGAATAATATCAGAAATGAATATTAATCACAATTTTTAAAGAAAGTGACATTCTCTAAAGAAAGTGCGAAGAGAACAGGAAATAATCATAAGTGTACTCGTTAACGGTGAAACAGTCGGTGGTAAGGTAGTTGTTTTCTCCGCCATGACATGGAGGAGAATGAAGCTGTAGGCTCCTCCCGTGTGAGAGAGGGGACGCCTTGATTTGAGAAAGTGGGATGATGCAAGTTTTGACATGGCCAAATGTAAGCGGTGTAGCCTCTCTTACCAGGCAGAGCTACTGAGTTGATCTGAGAAGTCTAATGATGAAGAACTGTGATGTGATATGTTGGCTGGTCACACACCCGCCACTGGATGACGTGGCTATGTCGTGGAGTCTCGATAGGGCAGGACAGTGGGTGGTGACATAATGCTTGCCCATGGGTGGGTTGCTAGGCAGTGGGAGAAGGGTAATTTTCCACCAGTGGGCAAGGGCAGAAGCAAAAGACCGATGGCAATTCACCCCACCATAGATGCAGGACACACACTCCTCAGTTCCACACACAAAAAAGGCAGGAGGTGACGAGACGGGGAGAACATGCAGGTGTGGGCCTGGAGAGATGTAAATTCAGCTGATCACACTGACAACGAAAGCTGAGGGTATGTAGTGTTATGGTGGGCACTGTTAGATGGTCTCTTCAGGGTGTGTGGCAATGCAGAATGAAAACCAGGCAGTTTGTACTGGCAGGGAGTGGCAGAACGGTTGTATATAAAACATTATGTGGCTCACGGACGGAGTTTCCGACAAAGTTTGCTTAAGGCATGAAAATGCATCTCGAAGCACTACACTGCCATCAAATTATAACAACCAAGGTAAGAAGGTTGTGGCCAAAGTCCATTGCGCTTTTATGGTTTTTATTCTTGACTAAGTTAAAAATGAGCCCTGCCCGGGACCTGCTAACAGGCTGTTTTTTGTGTGTCCTTCTTTGGACATAGGCTTTACAGCATGTTCCCAAGGCTCAGTAGACCTACTACATACCCATACACCTCCACATGTCACCACTTTGGCGTTAACACCCACCGTCCACATTGAATACATGCTATGGCTGTCGCATATAGGACTGGTGTATTGGTATTAGCGGGGGTATTTTTATGACATCTCGGCGGGTCTTCTGATAGATCAGTAAATTCTGCTTGATGAAATTTAAGACTACCCAGCCAGCATTAACATCCTGGCGTACCTATGCGTCGTTCTTAACACATTGACAGCCTTCATGGTGTAACAGTCGGTGTCAGGAATAGAGATAATGTTTTGAGAGATGGAAACATGTGATCAAACTGCCACAACGGTGAATGTATCACTGGCAGATATTCTCAGAGTATTGAGAGCACACAAAGAAGAACAAAGGAAATATTAAGAGCACTGCACGAATAAAATAAAGATACGCTTGCAGTGCTGAGAACATAACAACAAGGAGAGAAATATCAAGAACAGAAGGATGTTCAAGCACTACATTACACAAGACTAGCAGAACAGCTAAGTGGGCAGACAGGAACTTCACCAGCTACAAGAGGAATTTGAAGAGAGGGAGCAAGTGTGGCTTTACAAGTCCCAGAAGAAGAAAGGCCAGTCTCCCAAACTTCTGTGACCCTGAGAAGGACTATACAAGGTGGTGAACCATCTCTCGGACTTGACTCACAGGATCAAATCAGAGAAAAGAACCAGGCCGAAGATCGTTCATGACAATCATCTGTGGAGATATCGTGGACCTGGGAAGTACATGAAAGTGATGTCACTGACAGTACTGGCTATCCCAGTCTTTATATTGAGAGAACGAAGTCGGGCAACCTTCCCTTACACGACACTCAGGATGCTGCAGTGACCCAGAATAACTCAATGGATGGTTCAGAGACAGAGTGTGCTCTGGACGCTGTGGGACTTAAATGGCAGACACAGCAATGGCGACCCATTAGACTGGAAGATTATCATGTGTATACTTGGAAATAGGTAGGATTAGGTGGTAGTGTCAGGGATAAGATTTTTGAGGGAGGGGCAGTGTTATTCTGGTGGGATTAGGTTTGTGGTTTTTATGTTGAAGTGTAAGTAACACTCCAGTAATAATGTGTTACGCATTATAATGAGGTTAATATTCATATATGGAGATGTGGGGATCATTCTGGGGATTTTGGCATGTCTGCTTGATTTTGTTTCTCACTTACCTTAGGAGTTATTGGCATTATTGTTAATGTGTTTGTTAATTTATGTGCATTAATGAGTGAGAAAATATAAGTTCTCTCCTAGACTCTAGAATATTCTGGGCTGCATTAGTAGGTGGTGTCAAGGGAGAGGTACAGTATTTAGGGAGATTGTTCCTCTGCTGAGACAGTTTTAGTAAGCAAGAGAGTTCAGTGAATAATGAACAGTGACAGAGTTGAGTCACTGGCAGACAGACAATGACAGAGATCAGTGACTGAGTTAGTGATTCAGACAGGAGGAGCTTATCAGTGAAGGATGGAGTAGTCAGCCCGAGTCAGTGAGAGACTGTCAGACAGTCAATGAACGGACAGTGAGAGAGTAGTAGTGAGTGAGGTAGTGGGGGTGAGAAAAAAGCCACGGTGTTTTGCAAGTGTACCCCGGGTGTGACTAGAAGGAATAAAACCTTGAAGTGCTAAACAGCCTTTGATTAACCCTTCCCTGGCCGAGGGTCCGGAATTTTCTCTGCACTCCAGGCTGATGCCGGGGCCATTTTCTGAAGCTTCGAAAATTGAGTTTTTTTTCTTCCCATATTGAAGAGAAAGTTCAGATGCACCTAACAGTGCAAATCCCAGCTTCCTAGACTCATCCTGTGGCTTGCAATGGAGCGCGAAAGTTGCAGAAATATCGGCAACCAATATACGCCGCCGAGAGGTGGTGCCGCAGTGCAACTTCGCAGGTATTATAATTTTTTTAAATCCAAAACTAAGTGAATGTGCTTAAATATTGCTCATATATGAGATATGATGATATCGTACGATTTCAGTACATAATATGTTAGGAATGGCTTGAAAAAAATAATTATAAATATTTTTTCACCTTTTTGATATAAAATATCTTTATGGTAGTTTCAAGTTATTTTTTAAGTTATCGTTGTGCCCATGCTTGGAAAAGGGAGTGGAAGGGTTGAGTTTTCAGTCCTAATGAGAAAATTGTCCGTTCCCCAAGGCTAGGCTCTCCCATGGGAGATGAAAGTGGAGGGTTAGATCCGATTAACAATAGGAAGTTGAGTCACAACTTGCCGCTCCCACACAACGTGCATGGCTATAAATAGAATCGTAATGCAGTTTTAAAACTACGAATGTCTAATTATTACGAATAGACAAAGCAGAAATAAATACGTTTACAGATGGGGGAAAACGTGTTTGTTTCCCTAATAACACGTTCACCTTTCTCTATCATTTTACCTTGTTATTTTTGCAATGTATGTTGCTACCTGTCTTTCGTGAGTATGGGAAAGTATGATATTTTCTTCCTGGGTTGAGATAATGGGTGTAACTATGTGTGCTTAGGCATGGCCACGAGCAAAAAGATTGTACTGTACAACCACTCGTCACGACAGCAGGTGGTGAACTGACAGATGAGGTGTGAGAGTGTAAAGTGAAGGTCAGTCTCGTGTCCCACACTGTTATGCGCTGTGTTTTTAGCTCGACTTCTCGCACTAAAAAACGCCTGCGACTGAGCGGGGTCCTCTTTCCTGACCGGAAATAAAACACTTACAAACGAACAGGGCATAAAAACTAGACAGCACACCTTAACACATCTACTGGCTTATTTCAATACACTGTTACAATAAAAACAGAGTTACAAGATATGATGGAGACAGGTTTACAGAGTTAGCTTCCAAATATTATGTGTCACACACAGCACAGGCAGAGAGTAGAGTTCTGCAATTATATCTCGATGGTGAGTTGTAAGTTATATATACCCATATTGTGTCTATAGGCAGAGTTAGTATTTAATAGTCTCAAACAGATGCACTAGGGCCAGGGGTCGAGAGAGTGAATATTACTATAATTGATCAGAACGCGAGTCGCGACACTCAGGATAGTTACTTAGTCGCAGAGACACTGTTTACAGACTTTTGGCTTTTCCTCGCACTCGTGCTGTTTTCATATGGCTCTATGTCTGTGCTCACTAGTCTTTTCTGTTCTGTCTGGGTATTTGTCTCACTGTGTGCTACTTATATTATTCTGGCCTCACTCTTTCACTGTCACTGTTCACTCCCATCTCTGTGGTATTCCAAGGCACACGAGATACAGTCACTGTTGGCCCTTGTTTCCTGGGCTTAACACAAGAGGTGCCCGGGCGTGGAAGGGGGCTCTACTGGGGAGCCCTCCTGCAGGAGACAGTGTACTACCTGTAGGGGTGTCACTGCCCGGGATTTCTTCGTCAGGGGGGTGCAGGGACGCTCTCCCGTTTTGGGGCCTCGACCTGAGAGGCCCTCGTGCTGGAGCCTCGTTGGTGGGGTGCTAGGAGGCCCTCCGACCTGGGGGCCTCGACCTGAAGGGCGACCCTCGGGACTGGGGCTGAACAGCTGCAGGAGATGGGCCTGTCGCCTCTTCTTCTGGGCGGGGAGCCGTGGAGGAGTGGAACCCAAACGGCCTGGCTCTGGGGCCCACCGGTCCAGTCTGGGAGCCTGGGTGCTGTGGTCGCCTATAGGGAACGGTGCTGTCAGGGGTAGACTGCGGCACCTTTTCTGTCTGGCATCCGTCAGAGACCAGGGCCAACCAGGGGTAGGCTGCAGGGCCGACACAGGGCCGCGCCATCACTCCAGTAGTACCTCAGGGGAACCACACCTGGAGGGAGTAAGAGAGGGGCGTACCACGCAGCTGAGAGGTGGAAGGCCGGCTGCACAAGGGACCTCCTTCTCCAGGAGGACCTCAGGGATCACGGATGAAGGACGTACAGTGGCCGTTCCTTCCCCGACACGTATAGTGGCCGATGTGGCGGTTCTGTAATCCCCAGGGTCCACAGCTGAAGGGCGTACAGTGGCTGTCCCTTCCCCCCACGTACAGTGACCGTTGTGGGGGTGCTGCTCCCATAGGAGGAAGAGGCAGATGAGGGGTGAACAGAGGTTACTCCCTCCCCGGCACGTACAGTGGCCGTTACCGCGGGTCTGCCTGCCCCATGGGAAGTAACAGAAGGACGTACAGTGGCCGCTCCTTCCCTGGCACATACAGTGGCCGTTACCGCGGTGTTACTCCCGTAGGAGGAAGAGGTAGTGGATGAGGGGCGTACAGTGGCCGAACCCTCCCCGACACGTACAGTGGCCGATATCGCGGTTCCACTCCTGCTTCCTTTGCCAGCCGGAGTGCGCTCAATAGCTAACACTCCAGTGGTGGTACTCCCATAGGAGGAGGAGGTCGTGGATGAGGGGTGTACAGTGGCCATCCCCTCCCCGACACATACAGTGGCCGATATCGCGGTTCCACCCCTCCTCTCTTTGCCAGTCGGAGTGCACTCAATAACTAACACTCCGAGGCCATCTCCAGATCTGGCTGTAGCTGAAGGGCATACAGTGGCCGTCCCTTCCCCCACACGTACAGTGGCCGTTGTTGCGGCGCTACAGGGGGAAAGCAACTGAGGGACGTACAGTGGCCGAACCCTCCCCGGTATGTACAGTGGCCATACCGCAGTGTTGCTTGGTACTGACTCTGGCTCAGTCCCACCCCGAACCTGGTGAAGGCTGTCCTGCCCGCAGGGTCATGTCTTTCGCCGGCATAGCTTCTGTCGGACCGGTTGAGGGACAGAGGGTTGACCTCTCGGTAACTCGGCCCTCCGTGGTGTCCTCCTGGGGTGGTGGTGAGGCGGTGGCTCGGTGGTAGGGTGGGGGGTGGTGGGGTGGCTGGTCCGGCGGCGGCATGTATTTCACAGACGTTCATTCATTTCCCGAATGTTTTCACAGTTTTCTACAAGTCACACCGCATCAAATAATCCAAATTAGTACAACAAACCTGAGCAACCAGGTAAAGATAGGCCTACCAAGACAAAAATGAATTTTTCTTTTATTTTCATGTCTTTCTTGCTTATACCTGTGTTTATTTATAATCGTAAACAGGGTGGTTGTGTGTGTTTTGCATGGGAGGAAATAGACGATATTTTCTGTCTGGGTCAAGATAATGGATGTAACGATGTGTGTTTAGGCATGGCCACGTGCAAAAAATCTTACATCCACTCGTCACAGCAGCAGGTGGCGAACCGACAGTGACAGATGAAGTGGGAGAACGTGAAGGTCAGTCTTATATCCCAGATGTTCGTTCACTTCCTAGAAGTTTCACAGTTTTCTACAAGTTGCACTGTATCGAATAATCCAAACCAGTACAACATACCTGAGCAAATAGGTAAAAATACCAAGACTAAATTGTATTTTTCACTTATTATCATGTCTTTTTTGTTTGTGCCTGTATTACTTCATAATTGTAAACAAGTGGTTGTCTGTGTTTTGCAAGAGAGGACAAAGATGATATTTTCTGCCTGGGTCGAGATAATGGGTGAAGTTGTGCTTGTTTAGGCATGGCCAGCAGCGAAAAAATAAAAAATCAACTCATCACAGCAGCGGGCTCTGAACTTCTTGATGAGGAGTATGGGAATATTGTGTAGGTCAGTCTAAAGACGTTCAGAATGTTCATTCACTTCCCCAAAAGTTTTGCAGTTTTTTATAGGCTGAGCTTAAATGAAGCCTGCGGCCATTTATCAGCTAAACGTCATTTGACGCCGGTGGCCACAGAGGCGTTAACATCTTGACCTGTCAATGCATCATTCTCAATGTATCTATAAACCTTTACATTGTGAAAATATGTATTTTGGAGGGTTTTTGAAGTACTTAACTTCGCTAAGCTGTAGCAGCAAAACTATGGCGCACATCATTACAAAAATGTATACACAAATACTTCATCATCTTCCCTAACTTCCGGTATGACCAAAATATCAATTGGAGACATTGTTTTTCTTTTTACACATTTGGTGAGGCATTGGATTTCCCTAGGCCAGTTAACTAGTTAAAATCACGAGGGTACAACAAAAGTATACAGAAAGTCTTTCATATACCGAACTGTGGTAATTCAAGATCCGTTCATTTTGAGATGCCTCAACACGCAGCATTTGAAAGACTGGAGATCATAGGAAGAAGGAATACAGACAGAGGGAGACAGTTCCAGAGCTGACCTGTTGCATAAATGAAGGACTGGAAGTAACGGTTAACTCTTCCATTAGAGAGTTGGACAGAAAAGGGATTAGAGTTTGTTGCTAGATGGATGCTTTGCACCCATCGTAAAGGTGGAGGGATGCAAGCAGACAGTTCAGAGGAGCAGTGACCATTGAAGCAGCAATAGAAAAGAGATAAAGAGGCAACAATGTGGCGAAGAGAAAGAGGTTGAAGGGAGCCTGTAAGATGAGGAGAGTTGATGAGATGAAAAGCCTTTGATTTCACCCTATTGAGAAGAGCTGTATATGGGAAGCCCACCCACACATGAGAGCTGTATTCTAAATAGAGGCAAATAAAACCCGTGTATAAAGTCAACAATTATGCAGGGGTAAAGAAGGCATGGAGTCGGCTTAGCACACCCAATCTCTTGGAAGAAGGTTTTACAAGAAGTGCAATATGATATTTCCAAGGTAAGTCCCGAATAAATGAAACCCCAAGCATGTTCAAGGATGATGCAGGATTGACCTGGATATTATTAAACATTAGTGGGTACTCCTGTGGAAGATTGTGCCGGGTTGATACATGTAAAAACTGAGTCTTTGATGCATAAAAAAACAAGATTATTTTTACCCCAGTCAGAGATACGAGCCAAGTCAGACATTAGGTGTGCCATAGCCTCATCCCTTGTTTGTTGAAGTAACTGCTGAGATGGACGTTGCAGAAACTGAATGGGAAGGTGAAGGGTGGAATCATCAGCGCACGAGTGGATAGGGTCAGATGTACAACTTATATCATTGGTGAATAAAAGGAAGAGAGTTGGTGATAGGACAGAGCCCTGGGGAACACCACTGTTGATAGATCTAGGAGAAGAACGATGGCACTCTACAACAGCAGCTATAGAACGACCAGAAAGGAAGCTATAAATGAAGGCACAGATAGAAGGATAGAAACCGTGAGAGGGCAGTTTGGAAATGAAAGATTTATGCTAGATTCGATCAAAAGCCTTTGAGATGTCAAGTGCAATGGCTTTCACCAAAGTCCCGAAATGAGGATGACCAGGAGTCTGAAAAGTAGGTGAGAAGAACGACAGTAGAGTGTCCCTGACGAAACCCATACAGACGATATGAAAGAAGGTTGTGATAGGAAAGATGTTTCATAATTTTTCTGTCAAGAATAGGCTCAAAACTTTTGAGACACAGGATGTTAAAGCAATTTGACGATAGCTGGAGGGTTGGGAATGGTCACCTTTCTTTGGGACTGGCTGAATGATAGCAAACTTCCAGCAAGAAGGAAAGGTACAAGTTGAAAGACAAAGAGAAAAGAGTTTACTGTACCTAGGCAGGGTGTAGGCACAGAAGCACAGATCTTGAGGACAACAGGAGGGAATCCATCAGGCCCATATACCTTGTTAGTATTGTGGCCAGTGATGGCAGAAAATACGTCAGCTGAAGAAATTTTAATGTCAGCCATGAGGAAGTTAGAGGGGGGGAAGTGATGAAGGAACAGCACCAGAATCGTCTAAGGTGGACTTGGAGGAGAAAATATGAGTGAAAAGATCTGCTTTACCAGTAGAAGAAGTAGCTACAGAGCCCTCAGAGTAGAAAAGAGGAGGGAAGGATGATGAGGTAAAGTTGTTAGAAAGGTTTTTAGCAAGGTGCCAGATGGAGCGGGAAGAATTCGAGTCAGAGAGCTGAGAGCATTTAGTACGGGTGAAATTATTTTTAGCATAGCGAAGAACAGACAGCATGATTCCATGCAGAAACATAAAGAAGACATGATTCAGGGGCATGTTCGTTCCGGTACCTTTTATAGGTCCTCTTCTTGTTGCGGACAGCATTAGAACAAGTGAGAGGCTTTCTTGCATTAGTTAAAGGATATGAGAAGGGAATGTATGCTTCCATGTCCGGGAGAATAACCTCCATAATGCGCAAGGCACACTCAGATGGCTCCTGGCCATGGAAGCAATAATCATTCCAAGGAAAATCAAACAAGTTCTACATGAGGGCCTCCCAATCTGCAGCTCCAAAGTGCCACAGACGACGTTACTTTGGAGGGTCCAAAGGCCACACTGGAGCAATAGGACAGTTTAAGGTAATAAGGTTATGATCGGAGGAGCCCAATGGAGAGAAAAGATTAACAGTATCAGCAGAAGGATTAGTTGTAAGGAAGAGGTCAGGTATGTTGGAGCTCTCTCCAAGACGGTCAGGGATATGGGTAGTTTGCTGTATAAGCTGCTCTAGGTCATTAAGGATAGAAAAGATGTAGGCTTGTTCACCAGGTGGATCAGTGAAAGGAGAGGAGAGCCAAAGGTGGTGGTGAACACTGAAATCTCCTATAATGGAGATTTCAGAGAAAGGAGAAATGGATAGTATGTGTTCCATCATAAAAGTAAGATAGTGGAAGAATTTTTCTTAGTTAGTAGAAGTGGGATATAAGTAAACAGCACAGATATATTTAGTCAGAGAATGAGAGGAGATCTGAAGCCAGAGTAGAGAATTCAGAAGAATCAAGTTCAGGAGCACGAGAGCAAGATATGTCATTGCGCACATATACACAACAGCCACCTTTGGCTTTGAAATGCGTACAGAGAAAGTAGGAGGATACAGGAAAGGGTTTGCTGTCAGTTGCTTCAGACAGCTGAGTCTCTGTTAACCCCTTAACCGCAGGGCGTCACTTTCGTGACGCTTGGGAGCAAGGGATCATACCGCGGGGCGTCGCTTTTGTGATTCTGTGTTATTTTGAATTCACCCGGGCTTCCAAGTGGGGGCTTGTATCATCTATCAGTACTGCCGATGTCCAACACTAGTCAGCACTCCTAATCTCATCTGTACTCCCATCCATTGTTGACAATTTAGCCATTTCTCCCCGTTCTTGACTCCCCTCCCTACCCCCCCTCCATTACCCTATCCTCTCGCCTGCCCGGCCATGCTACGCTAAGTAAATCTTCCCTGGAATTTTTCACTGATTTCATCCATTGAAATAAGCCCTATGTCGTATTCTTATACCAAATAATATATACAAGAAAGAAATAAGGTAAGTGAGAGTGCCATACACCTGGAATTGGCTAATTATCACCTGACAACACCTCACGTGCACTCGTTCGCTAATTTTCGCTGTTTTTTTCCCCTTGAAATATGCCGTATAATCTATTTTCGTAATAAATATACATGTAAGGAGGGAAGGGAGAAGCCTAAGTGATATTTACATTCACCTGGAACTACCTAATTTATAATGTATTGTCTAGATTTCTTGCCAATCATATCAGTGCTACACAAAGCTGTTTCAAGATTTAACATTGGTAGCTCTGAGTATATATCTCCTAAGTAGGCCTCTAATCTATTTTCGTAATAAATATACATGTAAGGAGGGAAGGGAGAAGGCCTAAGTGATATTTACATTCACCTGGAACTACCAAATTTATAATGAATTGTCTAGTTTTACCTGCCAATCATATCAGTGCTAGACTTAGCTGTTTCAAGAGCTACGTTGGTAGTGCTGAATAACCCTCAAGTAGGCCTCAACCCGGGCCGGCCCTCCTAGCAGTTCTCTCTCAGATTCCGAAGAGGGGGTACGGCTCATCCTCTTGCTGACTTCAGGGCCTTTTTTCACCCCCATGCAAGGGCCCTGTGACCTTTACCCCCTTCTAAACCTCGTGTGGAAAGAGGTAAAGGGCTGACAATTGATAAAAGAGTGACTACGATCTTTCTATTGAGTAAAACAGTGCAAGTGGAATTGTAAATAATGTGTAATGTGTAAACAGCAAGTGAAAGTAATGAATGTAAATATACGTGAACAATGGAAAATAGTTTTATAAGTTACTTCAAGTGACAGTGCATAACACAGTGTAAATAAAATAGAAATGTAAATAACGTAAATAAAATAGAGAACGTAAATAGAAATGTAAATGAGTAGTATTATAAGAATACGAGTATATACCCTAGGAGTAATGAAAGTGAAAGTTTCACTATAGCATGTCTGAATACTATGAGTTATGAGAGTGAAGATGAAAGTGACATTCACTCTCAATGCTAGTATACAGGACGAGAAAGTGAATGCTACATATTTTACTGAAAGAAATTGAATCCCTACAGTGGCAATAAACTAATACTACTGAAGGAAACTTATGGATAAAGACTGTAGATATATATGTGTTATGTAGTTATAGAAATATAAAGTGTGAGGGGTTTTATGAATAATAAATGACAGAGTACCAAGAGCGAACTAGCGGAAGTGCGGCAGTCAGACGCGCTCATAATTTTCATTGCTTTCACAGTGTTTTTTTATTTTGGAGTATGGATCCCAAACTACTTGAAAATCATAGAGTAGTATTTATAGTGTTTATATCTGGCTGTGGTAATCATATTACGGGTTGTCGGGAACTGTAAAGTGGAGACTTCGTTACCCAACTTCAGAGGTCTCCACAAGTCCTACGGTAACTGACGAAGGCTCAACAAACATTCCAGGAGAAAGCTGAAGGTATGTGCCATAAGCATATATACTTTTAATATTCTAGGACTAATAACTGATTTTTGGCAAATATTTTTTGAGAGTCTGTCGGAGCCCGAATAACCCCGCGGCACACGCAAAACATCGGTAAACATGCCCGCGGTGTAGGGGTTAAGAAGAGAAGGTTAGGTTTAGAGGAGGAGAGGTGGTGTTTAACAGAGAGAAAGTTAGAGGAAAGGCCGTGAATGTGGCAGAAATGAAGAAGTAAGTCAGACAGTAGTTCCAGGCACATTGAGTCATCAACGAGAGAGAGGCGGATGGTAGGGGTATTTATGGTCCCCCCCCGGGGGGGGGTGTACTGTGCATGTAGACTGATATTGTCAGAGAAACTTGTGTTGGTACCAGACCCTTCATGTCAATAGTTCATTAAAGCCGAACACCATGTTGTTTGGTCATTTCCCAGGAGTCATGGTTTTTTTCTGAACAAAGATGATTAAATACTTAGCACCATTCTTTATTTTTTATGCAAAGAAGAAGGAACCACAGGCCAGGAGCCTGCACACCATTCCAAGAAAAAAAAAATACAAAAGTGAGCCAAATTCAAGATCTATTCATTATGAGATGCCTGGACACACTGCGTTTGAAAGACTGGAGATCATAGGAAGAAGGAAATACAGACAGAGGGAGACAGTTCCAGAGATGACCCGTTGCATAAATGAAGGACTGGGAGTAACAGTTAACTCTTGCATTAGAGAATTGGACAGAAAAGGGATGAGAGTTTGTTGCTAGACGGGTGCTACACGCCCGTCGTAGAGGTGGAGGGATGCAAGCACAGTTCAGAGGAGCAGTGACCATGGAAGTAGCGATAGAAAAGAGATAAAGAGGCTCCAGTCCAGCGAAGAGACAAAGGTTGAAGGGAGCCAGTAAGAGGAGGAGAGTTAATGAGAAGAAAAGCCTTTGACTCCACCCTAATGAGAAGAGCTGTATGTGGGGAGCCTTCCCACACGTGAGAGTGTAGTCTACACAGGGGCGAAAAAAACCGTGTACAAAGTGAACAACTGTGCAGGGGTAAAGAAGGTACGAAGTCGGCTTAGCACACCTAATCTTGTGGAAGCTGATTTTACAAGAGATGTAATATGATCTTTCCAAGATAAATCCCGAGTGAATGAAGGCCCAAGCATGTTCATGGATGATGCAAGATTGAGCTGGATATTATTAAACATTAGTGGGTACTCCTGTGGAAGATTTTTTCGGGTCGATACGTGTAAAAACTGAGTCTTTGATGCATTAAAAACAACAAGATTATTTTTGCCCCAGTCAGATATACAAACCAAGTCAGACATTAGGTGTGCCATAGCCTCATCCCTTGTTTGCTGAAGTAACTGCTGGGATGGACGTTTAGGGAACCGAATGGAAAGGTGAAGGGTGGAATCATCAGCGTATGAGTGGATAGGGTTAGATGTACAGCTTAGAAGATCATTGATGAATAAAACGAAGAGAGTTGGTGATAAGATAGAGCCCTGAGGAACACCACTGTTGATAGATCTAGTAGAAGAACGATGGCCGTCTACAACAGCTGCTATAGCACGACCAGAAAGAAAGCTATAGATGAAGGCACACATAGAAGGATAGAAATTGTAAGAGGGCAGTTTGGAAATTAAAGTTAACATGTTATGGTGACAATGTAAAAACTACATAGAAAATAAAATGTTTAGTGTTTTTAAGAAAGCAAATATTTAGTAGAATGCTAAAGGATCTCAAAAACTCCGGCTCCTGCCCTGGCCTTCACTATGCCAAGCTTCCCCCTTAAATAGCTCTCCCACGGCTCGACCAGTTGCAGAAAACCAGTCGCATGGAATTGTTGCGTGTCACACGTAGAACGGACCAAGGCCAAATAAGTATAGTATAATATATATTATTGTATTACATACTTTATAACAGTATATATTTATATCATATTATATATATTACCTTATTATAAAATCAATATAGTCGTGTTTACTTGGCCTTGGTCAGCGCGACCTGTGGCACGCAACAATTTTCCGTGCAACCAGTTTCATGCAACTGGCTGAACCGATGGGAGAGCCGCCATACTCCTGAGACATTTTTCTCCTCACCCAACTCCGTACCCAGGCATCTATGGGATGAACTCTGACGGAGGTTCACTACGGACGAAGAGAGTTGATGATCGGAACTTTCGTCGAGCATGTACACACAAACAAACAGGTAAACTGTTGCCAGCACCCATTACCCACCTCTCGCGGCTAGGTGGCCCAGGTGGAAAGTTTGGCGACTGTACCACTACTACAACTACTACTAATCCTACAACTACCACTACTACAACTACTAATACTACAACTACCACTACTACAACTACTACTACTACAAGTACTACTACTACTATACGACTTCTACAACCACTACTATTACAACTATCATAACTACTACTGTTACTATTACACATACTACCACTACAAGTACTACTACAAAAAAACTAAAAAAAATATTGTGAACAAAGTCCATCTATCTATCTATATTGCCCGACGCCCTAATCCCGCAAAGGGTGGCCGCAGACAAAACGCCTCCAAGTCGCTCTGTCACCCACCATTTGACTACCCTCCCCCCAACTCACCCCCCCTCCCTCACATACCTCTCAACTCTCTCCCTCCACCTCATCCTCGGTCTACCTCTCCCTCTCCCTCCCTCCACCTCACCTACATACACCCTCTTAGTCAGTCTTTCATTCTCCATTCTCTTCACATGTCCAAACCACCTCAGTGTATTTCTCCTAATCTTCTCAACCACATCCACATCCACCTCACAGCGTTCCTTCACTTCTTCATTCGTCAACCTGTCCCTACACGTCACTCCACATGCTCCTCTCAAGTAACTCATTTCCACTGCTCTCACTCTTGACTTGTCCCCCTCTTGCAAGGTCCATGCCTCGCTTCCATACGTCAGGGTAGGGATCACAATATTATCATGCAGTGACTTCTTAACTTCCATACTCACCTCCCTATTTCTCATCACTGCTTTCAGTGTACCAACAACCTTCCTTCCCTGCTGTACCCTTTCACGCACTTCATCCCCCAAAGTTCCATCCCTACTCATCACACTACCCAGGTACTTGAATGCACTCACATTATCTATATCCTCACCATCCAACCTCACTGCACACTCTGTGACTTTATTCCTCTCAAACACCATAACTTTACTTTTGTTTACATTAACTTTCAGATTCCTCCTCCTACACACCGTCTCAAATTCATTCACCAAACCTTGCAACTCCCATTCATCTTCACTCAGCAGTACTGTATCATCAGCAAACAGCAACACCGGAAGTTTCCAAATCTCACCCTCATTCATTAGAGCCACCCCCACATCCACTGCCCTACCCTGCACCTCCTTTACAACCCCATCCATGTATATATTAAACAGCCATGGAGACATCACACAACCCTGTTTCAGTCTCACAATGAGATCAAAGAACTCACTCAGCTCACCATCCACTTGCACCGCAGCCCTAGCTCCCTCATACATACTCTTCACAGCACTCAACAATTTCCCCTCCACTCCATATATTCTTAATACCTTCCACATGCCTTGCCTATCTATTCTGTCATAAGCAAAGTACCGGTAGTTATTTATGTGCTGTCCATATTCGGAAATACTTATCACTCTGACCTTTTCTTTCCTGTGATTTGTACTTTTTCATCATAACAAATATGTATAAACAAATATTTTCAATATAAAATAATGCAACGACTTTATCATGAAACAAACTTTCTGCTTCCATTATTCACATAAATATACACAAAGCTGTAAAATCATTTTTTCTAATGACACAAAAAACAACATACCGGTATGTACTAAACTAACATTAACTAATGCATAACGCCTAAACTTCTACCAGTCGGTCTTTGAGTGAAAATCGAAGAGACAGTTAGTGCACAGTGCCACCTCACATTCAGCACACCACCACCTCGTCATAGGGCATTGCTGTGATCGGCGCAATGAATTGGTGCAAACATAGCAACGCCGGAAGGCTTCTTTCCCTGTAGGTGCTGGAGGCAGCGCTTCTATGTAATGCCTACTGAGGTAGTTCTTGCACTGCAGCCGGTTAGGTAGTTGCTGGACACTGTGCCTCCATTTCACCGAAGGCATTACTTGGCCATATCTCTCCAGAAGGCCGTAAATTACTTCCGTCTCAAACTGTGTCAAGGATATGTTGGTCTGTATAACTTCCTTGTACAGTACAAAATGAAGGCATTCAGTACAGATGTCCAGTACATGTAAGAATGCCTTCTTATACCACTTATAGCATCTCCTCACTGTCCATGGTGGCGATCTGCATATCACTTATCAGTGAGTCGCATGTTCATATTATAGTCGATAACAGCATCAGGCTTGAAGACTGGCTGCCTCGTTTTCCAATTGACCTTGCCTATGTAAATCAGCTTAACTTCAAGGACTGTGGAGAGGACATATACCTTTCTCTTATCATGCCAGTGAATTGCAAGGAGTTTAACTAATATCAAGGTCCTGCACTCCCCCTTCACGGTGCCCTTGGGAAAGGGTGGTCAATGCTTCCTCTTTGGACTGACAGTGCCACACGATCCAATTTTGTGTTCTTGTAGGTACTTTGTAAGACTTGGTGCTGTGCAATGATTATCAGTGAACAGGATATGGTTGCCACCGAAGTACCTGTCCATCAGCTTCTTGACAACCGAGCTAGAGAAGCCATGGGGATCGTCCTTTGACAACACTGCATTACTTGTTGTATATGCAGTAAAATTTAAGATGCATCGAGTCTTGCAATCACACAAAACAAAAAACTTTATTTCAAAATGATGTCTCTTTGAGGAAATGTACTGAATCAAGGCAAGACGTCCTCTGAACAGAACAAGTGACTCACCAATAACAACCTTCTAGAATGGCCTGAAAAAGGATCAAAATTTTTCCTTCATCATTTCCAGAATCAGACAAATCTCCTCAGCCTGTCGTTCGGATGTGGTCCCATATTGGTGGTGAAATGCAGGTACCTGGCATAGACTTACCAAATACGGAGGTAGCTGCAATATCATCCACAAGCCAATAATCATGTATATTGTTCTTTATTACATGAGACATCAACATAGTCAATGCGAGCCAAACATACACCTTGCTAACATTTGTCACAGTCCATTCTTTCATCTTTGCACACTCTCTTATGTGTGACGTTTCAGCCCAGTTGCAGCAGAATTCCCTGAATGTATTCACTTCTTTCACAATGAAGTCCATCACTGCTGTTGTGAAAAAAGCAAGGAAAAATTCCACTGTAGAAGAAGATCGATTACAGGGGAATTCTGGCAGCACACCTGCATTTGTGTCATCAAACACAGGTACCTCGGGCTGAAACCCCGTCCCTTACTGCCAGGAAAGGTTTCCATTCTACCCACCCATGGTTCCTGCCTTTGCCGTGCACGTGGCCTGCCCCGTGCCCCACCACGGCCCCTAGCATGGCGGCTTGGTGGCGAGTCTGCCAACTCACCACTTGATGGGGCACGTGATGGTCATGATGGTGGTGACAGTGATCATGGTGGTGATGGCAATGGTGATAGGCATAGGCAGGCATGTGCCTGCCAGCGTGCACCTGCACCAACATAGCCCAACGTACTTGGATGTGGTGATAAGGCACGTAGTCAGGCAGGGTGGCATGGCAAGCCAATGGTGAGGTAGGCCAGCATGGCGAGGCCCACAGTGAGGCAGGCTGGCGTGGTGAGGCATGTAGTGAGGTAGGCTGGCATAGTGAGGCAGTCCGGTGTGGTGAGACACATGGTGAGGCAAGCCAGTATGGCAAGCCACATGGTGAGGCAGGCCAGCATGGTCAGGCACGTCGTGAGGCAGGCCAGTATGGTGAGGCTCGTGGTGAGGCTGGCCGGTGTGGTGAGCCAAGTCGTGAGGCAGGCTGGCATGGTGAGGCAGGCCAGTGTGGCGAGCCACATAGTGAGGCAGGCCGGCGTGGTGAGGCAGGCTGGTGTGGCAAGCCATGTGGTGAGGCAGACCGGTGTGATGAGACATGTAGTGAAACAGGCCAGCGTGGTGAGGCACGTCATGAGGCAGGCCAGTGCGGTGAGGCCGGCCGGTGTGGTGAGCCATGTCTTGAGGCAGGCCGGTGTGGTGAGCCACATGGCGAAGCGGGCCGGTGTGGTGAGGTACATGGTGAGGCAGGCTGGCATGGTGAGGCACATGGTGAGGCAGGCTGGTATGGTACGCCACGTGGTGAGGCAGACCGGTGTGATGAGGCCGGCATGGTGAGGCAGGTGGTGATGTTGGTACAGATGCAGGCCATGTGGGAGAGACTAGTGTTGATGAAGGATGGGTGGAATTTTCCACGGTAGGCCGTTCTGGTGCACGGCTTAGCCTGCAGCATTTCCTCCTTCCACGGTCCTCCACCTCCTTCCTTTCTTCACTCCCTAACTCCCCCTCCACCTTCTTCACTGCACGAATATCCCCCTGTGCAGGATCATCAGTAACATCTGACCTTTCTTCATCATCAGAAGAGGCTGATGATCATGCAGAGGGAAACTGTAGCCGCACAGTGGAGAACTCATGGTCACTCTCCTCCTCTGATGCATATATTTCCACACTCTGCATGGCAATGTCACTTTCATCAGAGAAGAAGCACTTTCTTCACTCACTATTGGTAATAATGGCAGCTTCAACTCCCTCCCTATTGCACTATCACTAAGGCCTTTCATTTTAGGGCCTTTTGACTTCATCGGTCTTGAAGTCAGCGGTTACTGGTGGTTACCCGAGGGTCCGGACACAGGAAAAACTTCTTGTTCTTACCTAATTGTATCTTTACAGGAATGAGTCAAGCTCGTACTGTCCCGTGTCTTAAACCATATTTATCGTACATATCCTTAAAATTGTGAATTGTTTTGGCACACACTATTTCATTCGGTATTGCATTCCACTGATCAATTGCTCTATTTGGGAGACTAAATTTCCTTACATCTTTATCACCTCTCTTCTTATGCAGTTTTTTGCAGTGTCCTCTTGCTGATGCTTCCCCATAGGTTAACTAATCATTTATGTCTATATTCTCCTTCCCTGATATGCATTTATATAGCATAATCATGTCACCTCTTTTCCTTCTCTGCTGTAGTGTTGGTAGATTCAGTTTATTTAGTCTTTCTTCGTAGCTTAGGTCCCTTAAGCTTGGTACCCATCTTATAGCAGCCCTTTGACCTTTTTCAATCTTGTCTATATGTTTTTTGAGTTGAGGACTCCAGACTACTGATGCATACTCCAGGGTTGGTCTGATGAATGATGTTATTATCTTTCTTAGCATGTCTTCATTTATGTATGTGAATGCTATTCTCATATTTGCAGGCAGTGTATACATGTTCCGTACCTTCTCACTGATGTGGTCTGCCAGAGATAGTCTGTTATTGATAATCACATCTAGGTCCTTCTCTCTTTCTGATGTGTGTAGGGTTTTATTTCCTAACGTATAATCCCAATCAGGTCTTTTTCCACTTTTAGCAAACTTGATTACATGACACTTGTCCACGTTGAATTCCATTTGCCATGTATTACTCCATTCATGAAGTTTATTTAATTGTTCTTGTAGCTCTTTACAAGAGTCTGTGTTAGTAATTCTCCTTTCTATTTTTGCATCATCTGCAAACATATTTAAATAGCTTTCATTTCCAGTGTTATTGTCTATATCATTTATATACACTAAAAACATTGATGCCAGCATTGAGCCATGTGGTACTCCACTAGTCACTTTTTTCCATGTTGAGTAATTTCCCTTTAGTACTGTTCTCATTTCTCTAATGAGAAAATCTTGCATCCAACAATACAGTTTGCCTCGAGTTCCTCCTTGATGGTACAGTTTCCATAAAAGTCTTTGGTGTGGTACTGTGCCAAATGCTTTCTTGAAATCTAAATAGATACTGTCCACCCATCCTTCTCTTTCCTGTAATGTGTCTGTTACTCTGTCATAGTAGCTCCACAGATGAGTAACACATGATTTTCCGCTTCTGAAACCAAACTGTCTTTCTGTTATCATATTGTGTTCTTCTGGATGATTTACCCAAGCTTTTCTTATAAGCTTTTCTAATACCTTGCTTACAACACTGGTTAGTGATACTGGTCGGTAGTTGAGTGGATTTTGTCTATTCCCTTTCTTGAATAAGGGAACAATGTTTGCTTTCTTCCAAATATCAGGTACTGTAGTTTACCTTGACTCAAGGATTTCTTGAAAATTAAAAATAATGGTTTACTTAACTCCTTTGCACATTATCTTAGTACCCAACATGAAATTTCATCAGGACCATTTGCTTTTCCTTTGTCTAATTTACTTAGCTCCTCCTGTATTACTTTTTCTGCTGTTTGTATATCTGGTAGTATGTGTGGGCATGCATGTTCCACGTAATCCCTCTCAAAATTTTTTTCCTCTATAAAAACTGATTGGAATTTCTTGTTTAGTGCTTCACAAATATCCACAAATATTGTATAGGTATATCTATGACAGAGGTAGGCAGGCAACCAGAGTGAGACTGGGATGCGTCCCGGAGGGTTGCCAGTGGCTGCGTGTGGTGGAAATACCCAGCTGAATATTCAAACAAGGGTGCTAATAACTAGATCATGTATACATGACCCCCAGATGGCCCCAGGAGGACATATATACATGTCACTCGGACTGGATGGGTTAAAAAATTGGTCATGGTCATTTATATTTGGTACAAGTACTTGGGTTACACTAGGGTACCTTCCTGTATAATATTTTCAAGATCCAAGAGGAAAAATGCAAAGAAAAATCATAATAATACTTACAAAGCTTAGCCATTTATACAGTGAAGCAATATAATACTTATGAAAACAATAAGCTTCATCATATATATGGCAAAGCTTAATAATAATATTGATTAAATGAATATTCCTTCCCACAGGGATGAAGGAAATTATAGTAAAAATAATTTATTATGTAAACACCAGTTTGGATTTATAAATCAATATGGAACAGACCTAGTACTGACTGAATTAGTGGAAAATTTTTTGAAAGCATTACAGTAGATAGTTTTTTTTTTTTTTTGTAGTAAAACCTTTTACAGAGTAAAACAGGTCATATTACTAAAGAAACTTGTTATATGGAATGAGAGAGTTATCTAACAAATGGTTGTAAAGTTTCTTAATGAACAGAATGCAGTATGTATGCTTTCATGAAGAAGGTTCATGTGGTTATTCTATCAGCCATGAAATGCCTTAAGGTTCCGTTCTTGGCCATTAGATTTACTGCAAATGACCTTAAAATATTATGACTCATGATCATCAGTTTGCATGTTTGTCAAATAGAGTCCTATGACTTACGGTCATAGAAGGTTTGCCCAAAACTGCCAGGCCCTAAGCCAGCCCCTTTTATGATGTAAATGGTTCCTATCCAATCAGAATTAGGGGATAAGGGGTGGGAAGGAAGATCTCTCCCCCTCAACAGGTCTATGGGGGAACTCCCCCCCAGCCACTTCACCTCCCATTGGCTGATTGGATACAGCCAGCTCTGTCCCCTCTCATCCAAACTAATCACACATACGATACCACATCTACATCGTATGGAGGGGGGAGGTGTCTCATACCCACTCACCCCCCGAAGCCCCCCTCCTCCACCTCCCTCCTCCCCCCTTTATATTGAATGATGCGGCAATTTCCCTGCAATGATCGCTTTGTATGTGTGTTTCCTCCCGCCATAATACCCCCCACACTACATCCCCTACACTGGGGATGCATCTCATCCTCCCTCACCCCCACCAGAGACACCACACCCCACCTCCACCTTCCTTCTTCCCTATCCTTTATCCCGAACATGATGAGGTAGTTTCTTTGCCTGATTAGCCTGTGTGTCTACTCACCATTTTTTTATCTCTTTATATTTACTCTCATGCTGACTTCAGCACCTAGATTCATCAATAGAAACATATCTTACAATGATTTAATTGATTTTGGTAAGGTTCTGTACTAAAATTAGTTTTTGCTGGTTTTTTCAAGTTGAACATTTTTATTTGCTTTCTTTTTTTTCACTTATGCTGCCCCCTACACCTGGTTTCATCAATAGAAACTTATTTTACATTGATTTCATCGAGTTTGGTAAGGTTCTCTAGCAAAACTTATTTTTGCCGAATGTTTAAAGTTTTGATATAAACGTATTTGCGTCTTTATTTTCCTTACTCTCATGCTCACCCCTACACCCAGTTTCATCAATAGAAACATATTTTACATTGATTTCATTGATTTTGCTAAGGTTCTCCAGGGAAAAGTAGGTTTCTGCCGTTTTTTTCGTTATATTACCTACTGCCACGGGGAACTTTTATAATAATTGATGGGCAGTTTTGCAGTAACCATCAGCCCCAGGGGACTAAGATTGGCATTTTCACGTGTGTAAATTCAAGTTCTTCAAATCTGTATGAACAAAATTTACCTTGGTACAAGTTGAAAAATCCACCCCAAATTGCAACTTGGGTGGAACATAGCTTCAGAAAAATGCGGTCTTTAGAGAGTTGACATTGTAATTATATACCCCAAAACTCTTACCTAGTTTATTTCCAGATGACAGTAATACATTATTGAGCTATAATAATATAAACAATTTATCCAAAATACATCAGTGGTATATTAGAGAATTAAGCTATAATTAGGGGATAGGATGATACAGTATTGATAAGTTGAGGCTTGTGCAATTTAATATACAAGGACACTAATATTCTTACACTGTCACTGGAGCAGCTATCAAGTATTTTAAAATATTCACCTTTAAGACGAGTATCAAACTGAACACTATGCTCCCTCACAGTTGAATAAGATTGTGAGTGAAGCCTACAACCCTTTTTTTTTTTTTTTTTTTTTTTTTTCCTGGCCTGTCAACCATTGGGGCCGAAACCCCTGGTTATTAAGGCCGGATATATATATGTATATACATTTAAACATATATACATATATATACAAACATATACATATATATATATATATATATATATATATATATATATATATATATATACACACACACACACACACACTTCCATGCATACATACAGACACACTTTCATGCAAACGTACATATATATATATATATATATATATATATATATATATATATATATATATATATATAATTTTTTTTTTTTTCATTTTTTTCTATTTTTATTTTTTTTTTATTTTTTTTTGGTTTTATATTTTTTATACCTTATATTATAAAGAAAAACTAAAGACCCTAAAACTAATCACCTAACAGACAAATCGCTAACCTATACTAAATCCTACAGAGACAAATAGCTAGGCTTAAACTAATGATAAAAATACCTCGATTAACAGAGCACCATCGACTGCAGATATGTTATGCCTTTCTACATGACATACCTGCACTCATCATCTGGTGACTGTCAGTTGAGGCACAAACTAATATAGGGGACATCATTATATGAAAGGGAACCAGACGAGTCAGGAACATTTCCATATACGTCAGCTGTCGGCCCTAATTAGAATAACTTAAGCAGGATAGTATAATGTATTTACATAATTTATACAATAAGTGAAGAACCTCGCCCAGCAGACCACCATCGACTGCAAGTGCCCAATACCTTCCTATATTGCACACTTGCACTCATCAGCTGGTGACTGTCAGGCGAGGCACTTCCCTTAATGTAGGGGACATCTATATTAGAAATAGATCAGTGGGAGGAGGAACTATTTAAAATATGTCAACTGTCAACCCTAATTAATATTACAATATATACATATTTACCGTTAATAAAACCATAACCACACAGTAAAAAAGTCACATCACTCTGATCAGTCCGGTCTCTCTCAAGAAAGCCATCAATTTATCAGTCATAACAATGTCCCCATCACCCAGGATGGTGGACAGGGTGAAGGGGACGTCTGCTGCGCCGCAGTAATTTATAAGTGAAGCACGTTCACGAATAAATCGCCGACAGTGCAGGATGATATGACTGATAGATAACACCGCATCACAGATGTCACAGTGTGGTGGGAAACGTCTTTCCATATAAGGTTTCATATGTGTTAACCCGCCCCGTCCCGGCAACTTTTCGACCACTGGTACCCCCCAATCCCGGGCAATTTTCGACCTTTTTTTTTTTTGCTTAAACTTTCGCTTTTGGTCAGAAACAATGGCCGGTGGCAAAGAAAGTGGTCCCTGGGGTCCCTAATTAGCTTAACCAGGTATGCGTTGGTCCCACCTGGCCCCGTGTTCTCCCTATGTGAGCATCAAACGTTTTCTATGGTATTATAAGTTTGGGAAACCAATGAAAGTAAGTAGAAATGAATTTATTACAAACATAAAAACATGTGATAAAAGAGTATATTGGATTTTATACAAAAATAGAGCAGAAATAACCATTGTACCATCGTGAGAAACGAGCAAAATCGGCCAACTTGGTTCCCATGAATCGCTAACATTCTAAAATCATGATACATATAATTTTTTTTACTTACATAATACTTCTACAATAACATTATACCATTTTACATTATATTGAACTGTTTTTACGTATTCACAGGCCTTTTGATAACATTTAGCTTAATGCTAGCGCTAATTTACGTAGTGAGTGAACTCGCTGTGACTGATGTTTCAACTCGTATTGTGCTTTTTCTACTAACATAATACCTTTCTAATATTATTATACACTTTTCAACTTTATAGAACTGTTTTGAGATTATTTCAGGCCTTACGTAAATATATAGCGTAATAATAGCGCATAATAACACACACGGTGAAGTCGCTATGACAACTAATTCAACTTACAACCTATTTTTTTACTTATATAATAATTCTCCACTAACATTGCACATGTAAACACTTGATATAATTGATATTACATCATTTCTGAACGTACGATGGAACTTAGCGTCATATTTGCCGTACTTACACAGGGAGTGTTATCGATATCATTTGTTTCATCTTACACAAGTAATCAACTTATAAAATACCTTACTACTAACATTACAACATCATCCACTGTATATAATTCCTATCACATACTTACTGACCAGAATGTGGGTGTACTCGTGACATCAATTATGACAACTTACAGTAATGTTCAACTTGTACGTTTTATTCATGCTAACATTACACCCGTTTCCACTTTATTTCCTTGCTATCACATATTTACTGACCAGATTTACACAGTGGGTGTAGTTTTGATAACAATTCTTTCCACTTACACTAATTCTCATCTTATACATTACTTTTCTGAAAAATAACACCCGTTTCAACTTTATATTTGACTTAGCACCTACTGACTGGCCTTACCATTATCATGAGCGTCATTTCGCCTTCCCACACAGTTTCAGAAGTGTACGAGATTATGATATTCCTTGAAACAAGGCTGAAGGCACAACGCAACATTGCACTCGACACACTCGTATCTTGTGTCTTTTCTCTGCGTTGATGGTCTGACTGTCGAAAGTGCTTACATACATGGTAAAGCTGACGCTGGGGTTTACGACGGTTTGGTTCTGAAGGGATTACGCTTGGTAGTGGCGGGCTGCAAGACGTAGGGGAGTCTGGAGCAGCACGGGGGGCGCGGGGCGGTGTGGGGGTCTTTCCTGGGCATGTTTAAGGATTATTTCACGTGCCAGCTCCCTCACAAACCCTCAAAGGTCTCTCGGATACTCCGGTGGTCATTGCGTGCAGGTAGTGGGCGTTCAGGACCGTGATGTCGAGCAAGTGGGAAAAAGAGTTTCTTGTACCACTTCATCGTTGTCCTGGCACAATCAACACTTGAAATCATCGAGTCTCGACTGATCAACTTGCCTCATGTTCAGATTATAGGCAAGTACAGACTCTGGTTTCCATACGTTGCGCCTCCTCTCGCTACGGTGATCCACGGAGTCTGTGCGGCATCAGGGGGCTGTGAACAGTTGATAGGAGGCAAACTTCCCTGTTGTGGTTCCACAGGGTTGCAAGGATGTTATTGGCCTGGAAGAAAACCACCTCATTCTTGTCATGTTTCCTCCCTATCTTGACCATATGGCGACGGTTTCTCTTGACTGTACCACAGACTCCGGTGTCGTGTTGGTGGAGGAACCTAGCGAGAAGAGGGCTAGTGTACCAGTTGTCCAGGTATAAAACATGACCACGATGAAGGTACTCTTCTATCATTGTCTTCACCACGGCGCCAGAGAGTCCTATACTCCGATCTTCTATTATATCCTGTTCAGTGCGCCCGTGTACAAGACTATGTCTTGCACATAACCAGTCTTACAGTCACACATAACAAAGATTTTGAACCCGAAACGGTGTCTCTTGCTGGGTATATACTGCCTAAAGGAAATATTGCCTCTCCACAACACAAGACTCTCGTCTATGACGAGGTCTCTGTAGGGATAAAATGAGGATGAACATTTCCGTAAATGATCAAATACCAGCCTAATTCTCCTCATTTTATCGTGTTATTTGCATTGGCTGGATCATCTGCATCAAAAAAGTGGAGGCGGCCGAGAATAAACTGAAATCTATTATGACCCATCACCTTTCCAAAGAAAGGTGTTAGGATGATTGGGTCCGTTGTCCAGTGGCAGGAATTTGATTTTTCCTCACCACACCCATCAAGATTACCAGGGCAAAAAATAGGAACATCTCTGATATAGTCACGGGAAAGTCATACTGTTCTGCATGCTTGCTTGTGGTTCCTAGGCGTTCACTTTCAAGGCGCTGGGATTGTGAAAATATATTTGTCTGTTCTACTATGCGCCCAACAAACGCCTCATCAAAAAACAAGTTGAAAAAATCTAAACGTGACGACCCAGCATTTACACCTGGAGCCGTGCAACCTGACCGCCACTCCTCAGTGAACTGGTGAATGATGGGAGTAAAATTACTCCTATCCTCCCAGTTCCACGTGACACCACCGTCTCCAGCCACGTCACCATCGTCCCCTTCTGTCAGGGTGGGGAGGTGAGGGTGGTGGGGAGGTTGGGGAGGTGGAGAGCGGCGCCTCATCACTGCACTTCTCTTCCTCTCCCTTTTCCTTTGCCCTTTCCCTTCCCTTTCTTTTCCTTTCCCCACATCCTGGGGCTATGGGGAGGAAGTTTAGAATATTCAGGGCGAAAGAAGTGCTGGGGAGTGACTCAACCTGCTCTCCCCTAGGCCTACGAGCACCACGTGCTCGTGCTGCCTCCCTCACACCACTGGCCCCTTCACCCCGCACTACTCCCACACCACTCTCACTTTCACCCCGCGCTGCCGCCACAACACTTTCCCTTTCTCCCAGCAATCCCACCACACCACTTGCTACTTCCCCAGACAAAGTACTTGAACCATACCTTAGGTGTCGTCTCGCCCCACCTTCTGATCCACGTGGTGATATTTTTTCCTTTCCCAACCACTCGGCAATATCACGTCCTAGGCCTCTGTCATCCTCATCATCCTCATCCTCGTCCTGATCAGAATCGTGATGGAGAGATAGCTGTGCACGTGGTTGGGGAGCAGGCTGGCCTTCCCTTGCCTTACGGTATGTCACATACCGCGTTTTTCGGGGCGAAGGGACCTCCTCATCACTGCTACTTATTTCTTCCTTTGGCTGGACATAATTCTGATCCACCACATCATCATCGAGTGGAGAATCACTGTCTCCAGTGAAGGCTTCCAGGACGGATGCAATTTGCTCATCTGAGAGACCTTTCCACGCCATGTCTGACCTGGGTCACTGCTGGCAGGTGAGTGACCGAGACAAGGGCGAGCGCGGGTCACGTTGGGTCTAGGACGCTGCCCGCCTGGCGGCAGGTAGGGGAGGCTTGGGTACCCGGGCGAAACGAAAATCTCCCGCGAATTTTGAAAATTGTGGAAATTATGAACCTTACAATTGCAGGACGTTGAAGTACGTCCTCGGGACTGGCTGTGACAAAACGTGAGGACGTGGAAGTACGTCCTCGGGACGGCGCGGGTTAAAATGGTGGCATTGAGCCGTAACCGTGCCAACACTTTTTCTTCCAAGCGACTGGGGCGGTTGGTGGTGTCCCAGTAGCCCAGGTCGGAATATTTAGTCTGGTCCACTGACCTTGCCACAGAAGATTTACTGATTTCTTTCTGAGAGAGAGAGACTCGACCGTAGATCACGAGGAACGTCCCAAGTCTCCTCGAGCTCTACAGCCGACTTTGCAAGTAAGTCAGCCTGCTCATTGCCGGATACGACAATGACCAGGCACCCAGATCAGCGTGAATGACTTGTTGCATGAATGCAACTTATTAACAATGCGGCCCTGGATCTTGTTCGAGTCCGTAGTACAAGATGGAATTGCCTGAAGGGCTGATTTTGAATTTGAAAATATGACAAATGAGTCATGCCTAGAATTGAGAGCATAGTCTATGGCTTTGTCAATAGCAAGAAGTTCTGAGGTAAACACAGATGTATGAGTCGGCAACCGATATCTAAGTGCACATTCAGTCAACCACACACTTGCACCCACACATTCACTCGACTTGGAGCCGTCGGTGTACAATTGATGGGACCCCAAGTGACGAACAATGATGTTACGAAACAAGTGGTGGACCTCTGCCTCTGGTGCCTTGGCCTTTGGTGCTGCGAGCCATGAGACATCCACTGTAAAGCCGGTTGGCTCCCAAGGCGCTATCTTTTTAACCCGTCACGTCCCGAGGTTTTCTGCACCTCCGACATCCCCCAGTCCCGAGGTTTTCTGCACCTCCGACATCCCCCAGTCCCGAGGTATTTTCGATTTTTTTTTTTTTGGCTAAAACCTTCGCTTTTGGTGAGAAACATCGAAAATTCATAGAGAAATCGCTCACCTGAGGTTTAAAGTGCCCAATCCAGGTAGGAGTTCCTCCTTACCTGAGTGGGTTTTCTAACATGCTGGCACCAAAGAAAACGAGTTCTATGGGAGGGTAACTATTTTATCCACTCATAAACGGTATTTATTTATTTACTTGGTACGAATGTATATGTAGTATGACAGTATATTGGTTTTCAAGCAGTAATAAAGGCATTATAAGCATTGTTTCACTCACTAACTAATCACCATACCTGACCTATTTTTGCCACACTACCTGATCATTATTTCTGGCTGTTTCTTCTTCTAATGCTATGTAAACATTGTCCTCCACATTGTCATCGATTGGGGAATCACTCTGGCCCTGAATAACTTTACTAGCCAGGTCACTGGTAACAGGTCCTTTGCCAAGACAATGTCGTGAGGGGGGGAGGGGGGAGGTTATGCAGTGTAAGGCATTGTCCCTGCTTGGTATCTTGTACAGGAATAGAGGAAGGTGTCCCGTGTATACATACGAAAAATTACGTGCGGAAATTGAAAATTGTGCAAATTAGGGACCTTGCAATTGCACGACGTACTGGTACTTCGCCGGGACTGGCAAATGCAAATCGTTGCAACGTACCCATACGTCGTCGGGACGGGGCGGGTTAAACATCAACTTGTCACAGTCACTGGGGTCCACACCAAGCTTCTGAGTCAGTAAGTGGAGGCGAACGGCAAGTGGCCGACGCACCCCCCGCAGAAGGTGGTGGTATTGACACAGGGGGGTACAGGCCACATTGCCGATATTACTTTTCCTTAATGTCCTTACGCCATAGGACAAGGCCAGGTGGTCACGGCGAATACGGAGGGGAGGCACATTCGCCTCCACTTCCATACGAGTCACACGGGTACACTGGACGGCTCCAAGACACATTCGCAAACATTTATTCTGTAACACATCCAATCCTTTCAGTGTGGCATAGGATGCCGAGCCATACACCTGTGCGCCATAGTCTAGCTTCGATTGAATAAGGGACTTATACACCATTAATAAAGATTTTCTGTCGGCACCCCAGGTAGTACCCGCTAGGTACTTGAGGACATTTAACGGTTTATCACAACGAGCAAGCAAAGTATTAACGTGAAGTTTAAAATTCATTCTACGATCAAAATATATTCCTAAAAATTTTACAGAATTTTGAAAAGGTACCGCCTGATTATCCAAAGTTAAGCACAAATTAGGTACGTTACGATTAGTGAAGACTATAGCGGCACACTTGCGTACTGAAAACTTAAATCCCCACTGCAAGGCCCATTGGTGGACAGAGTCAAGGGCTGCTTGAATCCACCCAGCCGAAAATTGTGCATTACGGGAAAAGTGCCATATTGCACAATCGTCAGCATAGAGTGAGTATTTAAGATTCCTCGGGATGGGAGCTGATGACAGAATATTATTGATCATAATACTAAATAAAGTAGGACTAAGCACACTTCCCTGTGGCACCCCGTTTTCCTCGATAAATATATCCGATGTTACGTTACGGGGCAATTTGACAGAGAAAGTTCTGTCCCTTAAGAAATTTGAAATAAAACCAGGCAAATTTCCTCTTAAATCCTTGAGAAGGATCCCCAATCTGCTTTCTTATAGTTAAATTTTGGAGGTGAAGGGTCCGAAATAATGTCGTGTGTATAAGAAAGACAGATGGGTAAATGATCACTTCCCAGGGAGTCGTCGTAAGGGTCCCATGAGAAATCTTGATGTATACCAGGGGAGGCCAAGGATAAGTCAATGGCCGAAAAGTTACCAGGACGATCATCTACACGAGTCGTTCTACCATCGTTCAGAAGACAGAGGTTGGACTATAGTATTAGGTCGGCTACTTGCTCCCCACGACCATCAATCCTCAAGCTACCCCATTGATAGTGATGGGCGTTAAAATCGCCCAACACTAACTTATTTCCAGGCAGATGTTCAAATAGTGAATTTAAAGCATCACTATCAATGGGGCCATGTGGAGGACAGTACAGAGAGCAAATAGACAGATACGTGTTATTAAATTTTACTCTGCACGCGACAGCTTCCAGAGTAGAATTTAGAATCACTTCTGTTTGTGGGTGTGACGCGACAGCTTCCAGAGTAGAATTTAGAATCACTTCTGTTTGTGGGTGTGATTTGTGTGTGTAAATGGCAACTCCGTGACCTTCATATCTTATATACGAGTGGTAGTGTTTGAACTGTGGAGGATCAGGATGATCTTCCAGGCGTGTCTCCTGTAAACAAACAACGTCTGGCCTGTGTATAGAAAGCAAGATTGCTATATTTTGTAACTTATTCCCAATACCTCTACAATTCCACTGTAATAGAGTGAATGCGGCAGTTTAAGATTTTCGTTGGGGGCCAGTGTGCTTCTTCTTTTTTTGTCGCCCGCCAGAAGGCGAGCGACTACCAGGGGACCTATCCTGGTGCTTGTTCACGGAAACCTCCATATCATCGTCAATTACGAGGTTCCCTGACTCCCCCCAGGAAGAGCTAACCTTCCTCTCCCTCGCTGGAGTGGGAACTGGAAGAATGTGAGAACGAGACTGTTCTGTGAGGGTGGTCATGTTACTTTTACTAAACTTGTCGGGCTTCGCTTTAGGCCGTACTGATGGAGAGGCAGCAGCAGCCTGAGAATAGGATGAAAGCTTAGGGATGTCAGTGAGAGAGTTGGAGCGGACGGGAGGCCGAGATGGAGAGGTACTGTGAGTGACAGGACGGAGAAGGACAAGATCAATCTGTGTCTCCACAGAGCACATCACAGGACGGGACATTACCGCCGAAGCATAGGACCTATTCGACGTGGGAATTGCATGCAACTCCTTCACCTTTTTCCTAGCTTCGTAGTAGGAAATGCCCTCCGTTACCCTCACTGTGCAGACCTCCTTCTCCTCCTTCCACTTGGGACAATCCCTAGAGGAAGTGGAGTGAGCACCCTTGCAGTGAAGGCAACAGACCGTCTCGGATGTACAATGGTCGGAATCATGACCTTGGCTTCCACACTTGCCACACACTGGCTGGGAAGCCCGGCAAGTCTTTGCACCATGCCCATATAACTGGCATTTCATACAACGGAAAGGGTTGGGGATGTATGGCCGGACATGAACAATTTCATAGCCGATTTTTACTTGGCTAGGCAGTGACACTTTACCAAAAGTTAAAATGATGGTTGCAGTCTTTGTCCTGACACCTTCCGAAAATCTGGTGATAAATCTAGCATCGATGACATCTTGCTGAGCGGGTTCCTCTATCTCTTCCTCACTCATTACCATGAGATCCCTGCAAGTGATAACACCCTTGCAGGAATTCATGGAAGTTGGGATCTTGGCTTCAACATCATAGATATGAAACTGGCGCAGCTTCAGCAAGTCCTTAACCTGGGAAGAATTGCAAGTCTTTACGAGGAGGTCTCCGTTTGCAAGTTTTTTTTACTTGTTCCACCTCCCCAGCACAGCCATCAATAACCTTCTTAATCATGAAGGGATTGAGACTGCTCAAGGGAGTGGAACCTAGAGCATGGATGAGAACGAATTCAGCATTATTTACATTTATGTCATGGGGCAGACGAGACTGGGGCTGTTCTGTCTGGAGGCTGTCAGTCCGTGGTTCAGTCGGGGGTCGGTCAGGACCACCTCCCCCCCTTAAGGAGGGGGAGGCAGTAGGGGCGTCCGCCACTCCCCCCTAACAGGGGAAGTGGGAAGAAGGAGAGAAAACAAGCAAGGGCCAATCAACCGGGGACCACACACCTATCTGAGGTTGCCCTCTCAAACCACTCCAGGGAGGCCCGACCGTGTTTATTCACGCCCCAGAGCAATCAGTGGGGGGGACCCTCCGTGGGCGATAAGCAAAGATAAACTCAGTATAGTAGAACAGACACCTACTGTTCTAACTAACAGGAAGAGGAGGAAAATGAGTACTAACTATCCTATCGAGCACCAGAAGGGTGAAAAAAAAAAAAACTAAAGCCAGTGAGGCAACCCTACAAGCTAGCGAAGAGCTCAGCACACGTCCGCTCTCTTCACAACCATGCATCAAAGTCCCCCCTACAACCCGTTCTGCCAGACTGACTCATGAGTTCGGTGGTGCGTGTTTTGAAAGCATGTAATGTACTCCTGATATACCCTGTTTGGCAACTATGGCAGCTAAAAGAGTAAACTACTGACGACCGTAAGTCGACTGGCAGAGAGCCCTTAAACCGAAACAAAGACCCAACTTTGAAAAAACTGAGATAAATGAACTGAAAATCTATACTAGGGTAAAATTTTGATAAACTCTTGAAGAAAGTTTGTTCTGTTATTGCAGAAATCTCTCCTAGGCAAAGTAAAATTAAGTAGACTACCTCCTTATTCACTGTAGGGGAACACTGTTTGGGTTGGTATCTTCTGTTCAGGAAAATGTTCACCAATTTATCAAACAATTGTGCATTATAACCATTATTCACAAACTATTTCCTCAAAAAAGTTACTTCACTGTGAAAAAGGGCATATGTAGATGACGGACAAAATGCTCTGTGACTAAGAGTCTTTACTGCACTGATCCTGTAACTAATAGGAGTGAAACTAAAAAAGCTTGTGCCCAAACCTGAAAAGAATGCCTTGTGAAAAATGGAAAAAAGAAGCTTACCATTGCTTTTCGAAATCATTAAATCTAAAAAAGGGAGTTGATTATTTTTCTCCGTCTCTAGTGTGAAGGAAATGTTTTTATGCTGTCTGTTGAGGTATTCTAAGAATTTTAACGCATGTCATCCACATACGTCCTATATAAAATGGGTCTAAAATTTGATGGAAATGCATCTAGCCACGTTTTCTCATGGTAGCAAAGAAAAATGTTCGCTAGTATGGGTCCTAATGGTGAACCCATCGCTACCCCATCAACCTGTTTATATAAACTTTCATTAAACACAACAAGGACATCTTTTACACAGTGTGATAATAACACTTTAAAAACAGATTGGATCATACCATTAAAAATATCTACTCCCTGATAAACTAATGACAAGCAAATACATATAGTTTCAGCTAATGGCAGACTAGTAAAAAGAGATTTAATGTCAAAACTACATAAAAAAAAAAAAAAAAAAAAATAGGACTCAGGTATTGGACAGTCGGACGGGGGAGTGGTCAATTCTTAGGAATTCTTTAGTGTAAACTCGTTATTGGTAAATGAAGTTAACAATGGTACAAGAAATTTTGCCAACTTAAACGAAGCTATGTTGTAGGCAGCCATGATAGGACGTAAAGGAACAGAGTCTATGAATTTTAGGGAGACCATACATGATACCAGGGGTAGAACATGTAGCTCTGAACTCCCTTTCCCCTGTCTGGACTACACACCACAATGTCATTTCTTTTTCCAAGATCTCTCAGTATGCTGATATCTGCTCGGGTAAAAATAGGGGAGAAAACTTTGCTAGACTTAAAGGAATAAAAATTCCTACAAGCAACATTCTGAACGCATCTGATAACAGCCTCAAATGTAAAACCAGTTGATAATTTGCAAGATTTTAGTCTATTAACCAAATTCTCAAAACATAAAAAATAGTTAGTGCAGGATAGCTTGAACAACGGTAGGCAAAATTCCAACCCAAATGACAAGAGGAATTTCTCTCTGACGGATAAACGTACACTTGAGTAGTTGAAAATGAGTTTACCAGGACAAAATGATTCTAGATTATAGTTAGCAGCAAGTTTAAGTAACTTATTTTCATGGCTGTGAGAAACATTCTTTTTCATAATATCTACTTTCTGAGCTACAAACTTGTTCAAGCAACAACAATCAAGTTTGGACACTGATTTTTGAAAACCTTCTTTTACACGAGAAAGATTTCGTTCATGGCTGGTAACTTCTTTCTTTTTAGAGCGAATTTCATAATCCAAGAGTTTCCTTTGCCAAGATCCATAGAACTCCGAGTCTGTGAAGGTTTTACGGTAAAGTTTGAAACAAAGAAACTTAGGAAAAACATTATAAGTTTTGCACCTGATGAGAAACTTTAAATCCAAAGTCTTAGACAGTTTCCTGGAGCACTGTTCGAACTTGCGGAACCTTCGAAGAGTAGGGTAACCGTACCGACGACTTATCACACTTGATATTGGTTCGTTCATGGGGAACCGGATCCTCAGCTGGAAGAGTAAACACAGTGTCTTGACGAACATAGTGGAACAAAAAGAGACCAACCCAAACAGTGTTCCCCTATAGTGAATAAGAGGTAGTCTACTTAATTTTACCTTATCTAGGAGAGATTTCTGCAAAAACAGAACAAACTTTATTCAAGAGTTTATCAAAATTTTACCCCAGTATAGATTTTCCGTTCGTTCACCTCAGTTCTTTCAAAGTTGGGTCTTTGTTTCGGTTTAAGGACTCTGTCAGTTGACTTACGTTCGTCCGTAGTTTACTCATTTACCTGCCCTAGTTGGCAAACGGGGTATATTGGGAGTACATTACGTGCTTTCAAAATACGCACCGCCAAACATATGGGTCAGTCTGGCAGAACGGGTCATAGACTCGTAGGCTTCACTCACCACCTTATTCAGAATATGACGGAACATAGTGTTCAGTGTGATACTCGTCTTAAAGGTTAATAATTTAAAATTACTTGACAGCTGCTCCAGTGACAGTGTAGGAATCTTAGAGTCCTTGTATGCCTGTATTAAATTCCACAACCCCCAACTTAACAATACTGTATCATCCTACCCCCTAATCATAGCTTAATTTTCTTATTTACCACTGATGTATTTTGAAAGCACTTCGATATTTACATGTAAGTAATTTTAACAATTTATTCAGTTTTATGATCACAGAGCTTAAGAAATAATTTGAATTGACAGCTGCTAACAAAATATCACTGAACATCAACAAAAGTCACTAAGTATTGTTTACTGTGACAAGAAAACTTACAAAAAATAAACAAGGCCTTTTTATTAACTCTACTTCTTTTAGAAAAGTCGAAACCACAAAATTTCTAGGAATAGTTTATGACTTAATATTATCCTTTAAAGGACATATAAGCACATAAAGAGTAAAGTTTCCAGATGTAAAGGCATTTTGAGTAAGGCTAGAAAAAATCTTAATGTTTCAACCATGGTTACCATATATAATTGTTTTATATTCGTATATCCATATATTGCTTATGGTAAAGAGGTTTGGCATGCGACCAGTGAGTTTTTTTTTTTTTTTTTAATGCAAGGAAGAGGGAACTAACGCCCAAAACTGTCATTGCTTTGCATTCTTTGCTATTATATCAGTTCTTAAGGTTATCGCCTCTTTTGAAGTATATAAATACTGCACAGCTAAACTAATATTCAAAATTACAAGACGTATTACTGAAGAAATGGTTATTACATTTATTGATGTTAACACTCACTTCATTAGGCAAAGGATAAATTTATATGTTACCGTAGGAAGAACAACGTTGATAAAAACTTTCAGACGTAAGTGTTGAAATTAGGAAATATTTTAAAAGAAGAGTAAATTCTGAATGTACCGGTAGCATTTCAGCATACAAAGTAAAATTAAACGAACAGTGGCCATATGAAAAGTGTCCATGCATCATTGTGAATACTTGTGTAAATGTATTTCCTTTTCTTCTCTGTGTTGTACTGTTTTCTTTCTTGTTTCATTTGCCTATCATTTTGTTCATGCACTAAGCACTTACTTCCACCAATGTTGTTTAATTCAAAAGTAGTGAGGAACAAGACAAAAATGTGTCCCAGTAGGGGTCAAATCCTCATCGACACAGAGTGGACTGCTAGAGGAAGAAGAGGCAGAGGTAGGCCGAGGGAACCTTGGTTGAAGAATATGAAACCAGAAGCAGGGGAGGAGTGTTTGTGGGACCTGAAGGAGATGGCAAGAGACAGATATTGGTGAAGAGAGTTAATCGAGGCCCAATGCATCCCGTGATGTGCCACAGAAAGTGATTGATTCTACAGTATATATATATATATATATATATATATATATATATATATATATATATATATATATATATATATATATATATATATATACGTGTCAAGTGGGGTTGGTGGAGGATTAGTGCCCCTCCCTGTAAAAAAATTAACTCTAAGTGCTTGGCCACCCCTGTTTGGGATACATGACGTCTGGCAATGAATGAATGAATATATATATATATATATATATATATATATATATATATATATATATATACATATATATATATATATATATATATATATATATATATTGGGCAAATATGAATTGGAGCAGATGGGGGACGTGGAACGTGTGTGCAGGATATTTAAAGAAGAAATATGTGCAGCATGTGGTGTTGTGTGTGGGATGAAGAGAAGACGGAGGGGTGTGCAAGGAACAGAGTGATGGAATGAAGAGGTAAGACAGGCTGTGGCACAAAAGAAGAAAGCATACAATGAATGGATGAAAAATAAGGGCGTGGAAGAAGTTGAGAGGCGGAAGAGAGAGTTATATGTAGAAAGAAAGAGAGAGGTGAAAAGATTAGTATGAGAGTAAGAAGAGAGCGTATGAGGAATTTGGAAAGAACCTGAGTAAAAAGTGGAGGGACTGTAAGAAAATGTTCTGGAAAGAGGAGAAAAGAGTAAGACAGGGTGGAAGTGAAATTAGCAGGGGAGTGAAAGATAAAAATGGTAAATTACCAGTGGAGAAGGGAGAAAAAATGAGCAGATGGAGAGAACACTTTAATGAATTGTTGAACATTTAGGATGGAACTACTAGGAGTATAAGTGGCTGGGGAATGGCTGGGAGGAGGAGGGAGGTGAGAAGACAGGAAGAAATCAGTAGGATAGAAGTTGTGGAAGCAATGAACAAAGTTAAATTGGGGAAAGCCCCAGGAATTGGTGGAGTGTGTGGTGAAATGCTGAAGTATGGGGGAGAGATAGTGGTAGAATGGATGTGGAAAATGTGCAGATTGGCCTGGGAGGAAGGTAGAGGCCCGGAGGATTGGAAGTTAGGTATAATTATTCCCTTGTACAAAGGAAAAGGGGAAAAAGAAGTGTGTGGTAATCATAGGAGCATCTGCCTTCTTAGTATAATAGGAAAAGTGCATGGCAGGATACTTATTGACCGAGTTAGGGAAATAACAGAGAAATTAGTTGGAGAAGAACAGGAAGGCTTTAGGAAGGGAAGAGGTTGTGTGGATCAAATATTCATTCTTAGATCTTTAGTGGAAAAGTTTCTAGAGAAGGGAAAGAAGTTGTATGCGGCCTTCACGGATTTGGAGAAAGTATATGGCAGGGTGGATAGACAAGGATTGTGGAAAGTATTAAGAATATATGGAGTAGATGAGAAATTTTTGAATGCTGTGAAGAGTATGTATGATGGTGCTAAGGCTGCAGTGCATGTGGATGGTGAAATGAGTGAATTTTTCTCTTTGAAGGTTGGGTTGAAACAGGGATGTGTTATGTCTCCATGGTTGTTCAATCTGTACATGGATGGGGTAATAAAAGAGGTACAAGGTAGGGCAGTGGATGTTGGAGTGGCCCTGGTGAGAGAGGGTAGTGTTTGGAAACTCCCTGTACTGTTGTTTGCAGATGATACTGTGTTGTTGAGTGAAGACAAAGGAGAGCTGCAAGGCTTGGTGGATGAGTTTGGGAGAGTGTGTAAGAAACGGAATCTAAAGGTGAATGTAGGGAAGAGTAAAGTGATGGTCTTTAAGACAGGTGAAGTCAGTGAATGTACTGCGAGGTTGGATGGTGAGGAATTGGAAAATGTGAGTACGTTTAAGTACTTGGGTAGTGTGATGAGTAAGAATGGAGGTTTGGAGGGTGAAGTGTTTGAAAGGGTACAACAGGGAAGAAAGGTTGCTGGTTCCTTGAAAGCAGTGATAAGAAGCAGGGAAGTGAGCATGGAAATGAAAAAGTTACTACATGACAGTATTGTGATAAGAACTCTAACGTATGGAAGTGAAGCTTGGACGTTGCTGGAAGGACACAAGTAAAGAGTGAGAGCAATGGAAGTGAGTTATTTATGTGGAGCCTGTGGAGTCACATGGAGAGACAGGCTGACAAATGAGAATATAAAGGAGCGTTGTGGTGTGGATGTGGATGTGATAGGAAGCGTTAGGATGAATACACTGAGGTAGTTTGGCCATGTGGAGAGGATGGAGGGTGAAAGACTGAAGAATAGAGTGTACTGTATGTGAGTGAGGTGGAGGGGGGAGGAGGGAGGGGGAGGCCGAGGATGAGATGGAGGGATGGGGTGGAAAGGTATATGAGAGAGGGGGGTGTGAGTTGGGAGCGGGGCACTGAAATGGCGGGGGACAGTGTGACGTGGAGGCGATTTGTTTGTGGCCACCCCGAACGGGATTGAGGCGTCTGGCAATAGATAGACAGAAGAACTAGGGTTCACACCCCACCAGGGTAATAAACTTCGGGACGTTCTTTCGGCCACGTAATGCTTTGACGGATGTAAGAGATGCTGTGGTTGAACCAGTGTCGCATACTGTAAAGTATGCCTACACCCAGTCGGCTTGCGCTGGCCGATTACACTTGGTTCACAGACTACACACACATCCAAAGCCACCGCAACACTACAGTTACACTTACAAGCACTTCTCACCCTACATAGAATCTGTAAAAGAGAGCCAAAGCCATTTTGTACAGATACATAGGCTGTATCGTCCCCACTTCGGCCAGGATAGGCCGGTCCTGCAGTGGACACTCAAACGGCTGAATATATATATATATATATATATATATATATATATATATATATATATATATATATATATATATATATGGGAGTGGATGTTGGAGGGCTTTAATGAGAGGGCAACGTTTCGAAGCTCCCTGTAATGTGGTTTACAGATGACACTGTTGTTAAGTGAAGACGAAGAGAAACTGCATGTCTTGGTGAATGAGTTTGGGAGTGTGTGTAAGAAACGGAATCTAAAGGTGAATGTAGGGAAGAGTAGAGTCATGGTCCTCGAGAGAAATGAATTCAACGGATGTTCAATGATGTTCGATGATGAGGAACTGGAAAATGTAAGCTCATTCATGTACTTGGGTAATGTGATGAGTAATAATGGAAGTTTGAAGGGTCAAGTGCTGGATAAGGTACAACAAGGAAGAAATATTGCTGGTTCTTTGAAACCAGTGACAGGAAACAGTGAATTGAGCATGGAAGTAAAAATGTCCCTGCATGACAGTATTGTGATGCCAACTCTAACATATGGAAGTGCAACTTGGACCTTGTTTGAAGGACACAAGTCAAGAGTGAAAGCAATGGAAATTACTTATTTGAGAGGATCATTGGAGTCACATGAAGAGACAGATTGACAAATAAAGAAGTGAAGGAGCATTGTGGTGTGGATGTGGATGTCATTGAGAGCATTAGGAGAAATACATTGAGGTGGTTTGGCATGTCGAAAGGATGAAGAGTGAGAAACTAACGAGAGGAGTGGATGTGTGAGTTGTAGGAAGGCGGGGAGAAGAATGGGGAAGCCAAGAATGAGATGGAAGGATGGAATGGAGAGGTATATGAAAGAGAGGGGTGTGAGCTTGGAGGAGGGCAGTGAAAAGGCGGGGGACCGGGCAACATGGAGGCCATTTTTGATTTTGGCCATCCCATACCGGACTAAGGCGTCTGGCAATATATATATATATATATATTGTCACGAATCAATTCGCGACATTTCCTTTTTGTGAGAAACCACGAACTATTAGTGGAAAACTCACTGTGTATCGCTCAGCTAACCGTTTCTCCCTCCATTATCGGAGTATACTTTCCAAATCATTCGTCACCGTTTACATGAGTGACCGATTTAATGCACGTCACTAAGTGCTGTACTGAGCGATACTATTGTTTTTTATCGTTCGCCCTTGCTCATTCGACCGTTAAAAAAATGCGGCCGAGTGCTCCGCTTTCCCACGACTTAGTCAGTCTTGTGTTTGATGTGACGGAGGAAGGTCCTGTGCCGCAGTGTGAGAGGTCAGCTAGTACCCAAACTCCACTTCACAGTTAGTCCAGTCTTCCCACCCATCTGGTGATACGCAGCATTCATCGACTATAGTATTTCTTTTGTGTATTTTCTAGTTATAAGAGTTTAATTAAGGTGTTTTTTTTTAGACGTAAGTATTTAGCTCGTGTGAGAGTGAGTGAGTGCGTCTCATTGATTTGAAATGTAACGTTAAATTTATTTTTTGTAATTAATAAATTTAACAGTTCCTTTCTCGAGCTTAATGTAAAGTAAAAATCTTGTTTCATTTTTCCATAATTAAGCTTATTTTCCATATAGCTCCTAGCTTGCATAAACGTTTGCTTTCATAACTGGTACTTAGACCAGTCTTGTTGTTTTAACTTAATATCCGTTGTGCCATCTGGGAGTTAAGCATCGGCAAGAACCTGATGTTAGTATTAGTTATTTATTGTCAGGGGTGATGTAACTTTCTCCAGAGGCTAACAGTACAGTAATTCAGCAATTGTGAGTAATTAGTCTCTGCTGTGTACTGTTGAGAAAGTTTATAAATTCTCGTTCTTGAGAATCTTAGCAAGTCAGCGTAAAGTAATCGTTGCTTGATGTAGCAAGACAATCATTGTCTCTGCTCTTCAATATTATTGAATATTATTATCAAATTAAATAATATTTAACCATTTATTTCAAAATTACCGTGATATTATAAAAACCCCGTGACATATATATATATATATATATATATATATATATATATATATATATACAGTATATAGATAGATACATACATAGATAGATATAGATATAGATAGATAGATAGATAGATAGAGATATATATACATATATAGATAAATAGATAGATAGATAGATATAGATAAATATATATATATATATATATATATATATATATATATATATATATATATATATATATATATATATATATATATATATATATATAATCATCAGCCGTTGAGGTCCACTAAAGGACCGGCCTATCCCTACTGAAGCAGGGACGATACAGCCAATGTATCTTTACCCAGTGGCTTAGGCTGTCCGGTAGAGACAGTATGTAGGATGAGAAGTTCTTGTAAGTGTAATTGTGGTGTTGTAGTGGCTTCGGATGTGTGTGTAGTCTGTGAACCAAATGTAATCGCCCCTCCTTAAGCCGATTAAGTGCAAGCATGTAGAGGTGTATGGTATGTAGGAGGACTGATGGGCCTTGATAGCAGGCTGTGAAGCCTATGCCCAGAGTCGGACACATTAAAAAAAAAAAAAAAAAAATGCATACTAGTATGCGACACTTGTTCAAACACAGCACCCCTTATGTCCGCCAAAGTAGCAAGTGGCTCGGTGAACGATTCCCAAAGTTTTTACAACTCTGGTGGAAGGCGAACCCTCGTCCACCAGCGTGCGAAACGCACACTTTACCACTGTACCACAGAGGCTCTCTCTCTCTCTCTCTCTCTCTCTCTCTCTAGTCCCATGTCCTCTTATACTATACAACGTTAGAGAAGTACTACACTTCACCTACATCTACATAAACAATATTCACACTCGCAATATATATATATATATATATATATATATATATATATATATATATATATATATATATATATATATATATATATATATATATATATATATATATATATATACAGTACACACACACACACGCACTCACAAACAGGATGCATAATATTCCCGTCACCTCTTATAATACACTATGTTAGACAAGTACTGTACTTTGCCTACAAAAACAATATATACATACAGTCAAAATCACGCGTATATATATATATATATATATATATATATATATATATATATATATATATATATATATATATATATATATATATATATATATATATATATATATATATATATATATATATATATATATATATATATATATATATATATATATATATATACAGTATATATATATATATATATATATATATATATATATATATATATATACAGTATATATATATATATATATATATATATATATATATATATATATATACCGTACATATATATATATATATAAAGTACATTTATATATATATATATACAGTGTATATATATATATATATATATATATATATATATATATATATATATATATATATATATATATATATATATATATATATATATATATATATATTTATATATATATACAGTGTATATATATATATATATATATATATATATATATATATTTAACCGTTATGCATATACCTTCTGTACATGGAGAGTTACAGTATATATTTGTGTGTGTGTTTAGTTTTTTGATTAGGCAGACTTTATGATCTGCCCGCTGAGAGAGAGAGAGAGAGAGAGAGAGAGAGTCTGTTCGCTGTGATAAGGGGAGGCCTCTGTCATCCAATAATCTGTTCTTCTTATAGGCTTGCCTTCAACCCCCCGCTGTACCCTTTGCCCCTCTCCCACTCTAATTCCTACTTTCCCATTCTCCATCTTCTTCTCTCCTTCTTGCCTTCCTCAATCATTTTTCCTTCCCTCAGCCTTGCTATTTTTAAAATTTCGTTCTTTCTCTGCTTCCTTCCTCATGTCCCCTCGCCGTCCTCCATCCCTCTACACCACCACTCAGTCTTTATTCTTTCCCCTCCTCCGTCTCCCTCTTTCTCCCCATATCCATATTTCCCCTCTACTCCACAACCCTTCATCACTCAGTTTCGCTTCATCTTTTTTCTCTCTTCATCTTTCTTCCTAACCACCCAGTATTCATATTTTCGTTCATTCTTCCTCTGTTCATATTTCTTTCCCCACTCTATCATCCTCTCCCCTCGATCTCCTTCCATCTTCTCTTCCCTGCCTCCTACTTTCCTGTCTATTTTTGCTCTTCCTCTCCCATTCCCAGTCTTCTTTTTCCATCGTCTGTTTTCCAATAGCCCCTTTTCTTACCCCACTTTACCTCAACGCCTCGTCTTCTCCATCTCCATTTTCCATTCCTCTTTCATGGCTCCTCTTTCTTCTCCGAGTTTTCCTTTATTTTTTTTCTTTCATTTTTCTTTTCTCTACCCCCCCCCCCCACTAAACCTTCCACTGTCCTCGCTCTTTCTTTCCTTATCTCCATTTCTCTTAGTCCCAGTACCCCCTTTCCCATACACTGTTTCATTTCTCATTTTTCTTCGTTCTTTCTTCCCACTATCCCATTCCCTTTCTAGACTTCTCCCCTCTTCCTTTCATCTTCTCATTCCTTCAGTCTTTTTCCTTCCTCTTTCCTTCTCTCTCTCCCCGCTGCAGGGGGTCATCTTGACGTGGTGGCGGGGCTTGAAACTTGGTTGGCTGTGCCACCTACTTTGGAGGCATGCCTACCTTTGTAGGGTTCAGCATTTGTCGACCTCGTGGACCAGGCACCCCCTACATCACCGGTGGAGGAGGTCTGCTGGTGATGCTTGTCCCTGCCCATTTGCCACCTAGGGTGGGACTGTTACCTCCCCACATGTTTGCCGTGCGTGGCGTCCCGTAATGCTGGGAGACGGGAGTCCTGGAGGTTGAGCGATGCTGCACGATACGCCCTGCAGTTAGCAATACACCTCTTTGGTCCCTTCTTCTGGCTAGATGGGCGGCCTGGTTGGGCCCGACCAGGTCAATTGACTGGTCATGCGTTGGCTAGGGTCAAGTGGGCACTGGGGGGCCTGGTGGCTCCTATCGTCCTGGAGTCACCCTTGCCTAGGTTCCCCGATGGTTACCTGCGTATACTCTCCCGCTACCTCTGGAGTCACCAGTGGTGTTATCCCTGGCACATGACTTCCCCTTGTTGGGCTCGATGGTGGGTGGAGGGGTGGGGGAATGAAGGTTTTTTTTTTTTAAGCACATGGCTACTCAAAAAAAAAAATTCGTTGACGACTCTGGCTCTGTCCCTGGCGACTCCCTTATTGCCACCTTGGAGCCTTGCCAGGCCCCTGGTGAATTTCCTCCTTTGCCTCAACATTCAACTGGGACTGGGAGGCTATCATGTTGGGTAGGTACGGACTTGGGGTTGAGCACAGAAGAGCTCGTGCCGGCTTTGTACACAAAGTATCTGGTGCTGAAATCCTCCGTAGGAGGGTCAGTCCTAGATGTTGATATTTTTGAGCTGCACCGTGCCATAGTGTCAGCTTGTGGAAGAGAGCCCAAGATCTCTTCCCAGGGGGATGGAAGCATTCTCATTGAGGTGTCCTCCCCCGAGGAGAGCTCCCGGGTAATGGAATTGACCTTTGTTGCTGGTTCTGCTGTTACCTGTGTTCCTCATGGAACCTTCAACCAATGTAAGGGAGTCATTTTCTCTCGTGACATCCTCAGATACTCAGAGGAACGATTGTTGGAAGAGCTGCGGTCGTTTGGTGTGGTGAAGGTTGAGCGCCTTCAAAAAAAAGATAGATGGGATCTTGACCCCAACTCCAACATTGTTCTTGACATTTGATAAATTGACATTGCCTAGGTCCGTGAAACTGGCATGGCTATTGCTTCCTGTGAAGCCGTATGTACCAACCCCAAAGTGCTGTTTTCACTGCCAGGGGTATGGACATGTTAGCCGATTTTGCCGCCGCTCACAGGCTGGCCTTCCTGGTGTCTGTATCTCCTGTGGCAGACCAAGTCATGCCAATGACTGTCCAGGACCCCTTAAATGCTGTCACTGTGGGGGCCCGTATGAGGTATCTTCTAAAAACTGTCCTCGCTACTGCCTGGAAAAGGTGATTTTATCGATTCGAACACTTGAGATGGTTTCATTCCCTGGGGCTAAGAAGGGAGCCCAGACTCGCTTCTTTCAGCCCTGTGTTACTTATGCTTCTATCCTTTCTGGAATATCAGTACACCGCCCTATGTCTCAGAGACAGCCTCGACCCAATCCAGTGCCCACTGCATCATTTAGTGCTTTGTGCGATGCTGTCCCTATCGTTCATACTGTTTGTGAAAATGAACCTCGCACACCCCCTACTGCGACTGTTTCTGCCCCCACTTCGGTGGCTGATGACTTGCACACTTCTGTGGTGATGACAGATGTCCACGCTAACCAGACTCCTTCTCCTGTCCTACCCAGTGTGGCCAAGGCTCTACCTGTACCTGGCAAACGTCACCATTGTTCGTCAGAGTCCTCTGAGCATGAAGACCAGCCACCTAAGGTCTCTGTTGTCGACCCTTCTGTCAACACCTCTCCTCTTCCCTCTGCCCAGCAGGCTGAGGGACCTAGCCAGGCGACATCCGAAACAGCAGGTTCACCTCAGGTCCCATCCCCACCTGGGGATGTTGTTGGACAGCTCGTTAGTGCTTCAGATCAGGAGCATGGGATGGCCTCCTCAAAAGATTCGAGTCCAGTGGACTCTAATTCCACCTCCAGGACTTCTGGTGGGAACACTGGCCGTCCTACATCTCCAAAGGCGGCCCCCAAGCCGCCTTCCAAACAAATTGGTCTGCCCATTTCAAGAAAGAATGTTGAAAAACTTACTTCCTTATCCTCATGCTTGCCATCGGGTGTCAGACAGAGGGTGTGGGTTTCTGGTGCTGGGCAGGCTCCTCCAAAGGGCTCTCATAAGCATCAATCCAAACCCGCCGGGGGGGCAAGGCTGTCTTGCCTCTCATGCTGATTCTTCCTTCACTATGGGTACTAAGGCATTCTCAGCCTGTATACCACAATGGAATTGTAGAGGTGTCATGGCAAATTGGGAGGAATTGCAGTTATTACTCTCTGCTTTGAACCCGCTGTGTCTGTCTTCAGGAGACGATGGTGGGGGACAGACAGTTCCCTTCTATTAGGGGGTATGAGGTCTTCCATGCATCCCCTCCTGGTGGTCACAGTGGTGGATGTGCAATTCTGTGCCGTTCTGATGTTCCCTTTATTTCCTTTGAGATACAGTTGCCCTTTTAAATTCTAGCAGTACAGATGCACGTTGGGAGGTGATATACCATCTGTTGTCTGTACCTTCCACCTTCCATTTCTGTTATGCATGCTGATCTAGAAACCCTTATCAGCCAGCTTTCATCCCCTTTCCTACTCCTTGGTGACCTTAATGGCCGCCATCCTCTGTGAGGTGACTCGCTTTCAAATCAAAGGGGTTATCTCTTTGCCTCTTTGGTTGGGGATTTTGATTTGGTTGTCCTAAATGATGGGAGGCCGACTCATTTTCATGTTCAAACTGGCACGTATTCTGTCACTACCTTATCATTTCCTCCTCTGACTGTGCCCTTGATTTTTCTTGGGAGGTTTTGGATGATCTACATGGTAGTGACCAGTATCCTGTAAAGGTCCAGCCTATTTGCTCTGTTCCTGCAGCCCGTATGCCACGCTGGTGTCTGGACAGAGCTGATTGGTCTCTCTTTGAGGAACTATGTGTATTTGCCAACAGGGTTACTGATTTTTCAACTATCAATGATGCCGAACGTTATTTTACTAAGACCATTTTCTCAGCAGGGGTTCATTCCATCCCACGGACTTCTAGTGTTTTTTCTCAGAGACCTGTGCCATGGTGGAATGATGGCTGCTTCATAGCAAAGAGAGCTTACAAAGCAGCTGCCCACTGGTATTTTGCCAATCGTAATGTTGTTTTTCTAAAGATACAGTTTCGCAAAGCACGTTCTCACTATAGATGGGTCATGAAGAATGCTCGCCATAACTCGTGGAGGTCGTATGTTTCTACAGTTACATCCTTGACTCCAATGTCTATGGTGTGGAAAAAGGTGCGCATGATTTCTGGTAGGTTCTCGCCCCCCTCCCCACCAGTGTTGTGACTTCACAGAGAACTTGTGTCTGCACCAGATGCAGTAGCCTCTGCCTTTGCAAATCAGTTTTATCCTGTTTCAAAAAAGGATTCTTCTCAACTGTTTGCTACCTTTCGTAGGAATCAGGAGAGACTGGGTCTTGACTTTCATTCTCGTGGCGGAGAGACGTGTAACTTAGACTTTACCCTGTGTGAGCTGCGTGATGCCCTCTCAGAGTGTAGAGATGCTGCTCCTGGGCCTGACGACATTCCATACGCTTTGCTTCGTCATCTGCCAACTGATTCACTTCAGTTTTTATTGGACCTTTTTAACAGGGTTTGTAGTGAGAGTTCTATTCCCAGGAATTGAAAGTTGGGTATTGTCCTCCCCATTCCCAAGCTTTGTAAAGATCATTCCCAGGACACCAACTATCGCCCTATCACTTTAACATCATGTGTATGCAAGCTGTTCGAAATGATGGTTAATGTCAGGCTTATGTGGTTTCTGGAGAAAGGTTGCTTTCTCTCTATGTTGCAGAGTGGTTTCCGTAAGTTACGGTGCACCTCAGACAATCTTATCAGGCTTGAGGCGTCGATCTGTGAAGCTTTTGCCTCCAAGCAACATCTTGTGGCTGTGTTCTTTGACCTTGAGAAGGCTTATGACACTGCCTGGCATCATGGCATCCTCCAACAACTTCATGCCTTTGGTTTACGTGGCTGCCTGCCTGTGTTGCTTGGAGACTTCTTGACTGATCGTGTGTTTCAGGTTCATGTGGGTTCTACCCTCTCTCTGCCACTGTGCCAGGAGGAAGGTGTCCCACAGGGGAGTGTCTTAAGTGTTTCCCTGTTTGCGGTGGCCATCAATGGTATTGCGAACACTTTGCCTGCTGGGGTATCCTCATCCCTTTATGTGGATGACATAGCTATATGGTTTTCTGGTTCCCGCATGTCTACTACTGAGCGGCGTATGCAACTTGCCTTGGACAAGATTTCTGCCTGGGCCACTTCCAAGGGTTTTCGGTTTTCCCCCTCTAAGACTGTGGCTATGCACTTCTGTAGGATGAGAGGGGTACACCCAGACCCTGATCTCCAGCTTTGTGGTAGGAGACTTAGTTGTATGACAGAGACGAAAGTCTTGGGCCTGACATTTGACTGTCGTTTGACATGGGTTTCACACTTGGCAAATCTTAAAACATCATGTATGAAGGCTCTCAATCTGCTAGGGTTCTGTCCCATACCTCCTGGGGTGCTGATCAGAGGACACTCTTGGATTTGTTTCAGGTTTTTGTAGTCTCCAAGCTGTCATATGGCTGCGAGGTATACTCCTCTGCCACAGAGTCCAGACTAAAAACTCTAGATGCTGTCTATCATGCTGGACTTCGCCTTACAACTGGAGCTTTTCGGTCATCCCCAATTTCCAGCTTGTTGGTGGAAGCTGGTGTGCCTCCCTTAGATCTACTGCGTCAGTCTGTTGCAACACGGTGCTGGCTCCGGATTTGTCGCCTTCCAGACTCACTTGTCTGTGTGTGACGAATCAGTCTTGTTTTCTGTGTTATAGTAGACACCCTCGCATGCCTCGTCCATTTGGCTATAGGATTCGGGATATTATGGAAGAGTTTGGTTTCTCAGCAGTACCTGTCAGTCCTGTTCGGATCCCGATGGTTGCACCATGGATATTGCCCAAAGTAACTTTCTGTAGGTCTTTTGCGGGCTCAAAGGATTCTGTCGCTCCTCAGTGGTATTTACAGTTATTTTTAGAACATTCTTCTAGTCATGGTGGTTCTGTACCTGTGTATACTGATGCTCTAAATCCGCATCTGGTGTTGGTTTTGGAGTGGTATTTCCCCAATTTTAGCCGTGGAGGTAGTCTTCCTTTGGTTGCCTCAGTTTTTACTGCAGAGTTGTCAGCTATCGTTTTAGCCCTGAAGTTGGTGTTTACTCACCCTGACAATTATTTTACTATTTTTAGCGATTCTCAAGGGGCGCTTTTGGACCTGGAATCTTTTAAATCTTCCCATCCTATAGTTTTAGCTATCTTGGAGTGGCTGTTCCTCATTCCTCGTCGGGGGAAGGGAGTAGATATTTGCTGGGTTTCCGCACATGTTGGTGTGGTTGGCAATGAGAAGGTGGATGCATTGGCCAAGGCTGTGGCTTCTCAACAGCCCCCAACCGAATATGTGCTTGCTGCTTCTGATACAACAGTTTACTTGCGTCACGGAATTCGTATGTATTGGCAGAGACGCTGGGATAGTGTCGCTCATAATAAGCTGAAAGAGGTCTTTCAGAGAGTGGATGTGCCAAGGGTTCTCCCTTCCATGCCTCGACAATTTGAGGTGGCTCTTGCTAGGCTTCGTATTGGGCACTCTCGGCTTACACATGGGTTCCTGATGAGTGGTGAGACTCAGCCATACTGTGATGATTGCCTTGTTCCCCTTACTGTCCGTCACTTGCTGGTCGAGTGCCCGAGTTTGAGGGGCCTGCGTCAGAGTTTCCTCCATAGGCATAGAGGGGGAGATGGGGTCTACTGTCTCTCCTCGATGCTTGGTGGAGCCCATAGCGATTTTACTGATGTTTTTAGTTTCTTCAGGAGGCAGGCCTTCCACTTTTATAAGTAATTTATATTTTCTTTTAACTATTATTATATTATTTCTAGTATTTTATTTCTAGTAATAGTTATTAACTTTATCTTGAATATGCACTATTTATTTCCCGTGTCTTTTGGCTTGTTGTCCAGCGGCATATGACCCTGGCAGTTGCACCGCCAGATTTTAAATATTTTCAATCAATCAATCAATCAATCCTTCTCTCTCTTCTTTTTCCTTCCCGTCCCTTTCTCCATTACATTCTTCCTCTCCATTCTTTTCTCCCATTCCTTACCTTATACAATTTTTCCTTCCTCTCTCTCTCTCTCTCTCCTTTTTGATATTTCCTCACAGTAAGGAACAGTTACAGCATAGTAATTGCAAGGCACAGACACTTAGTTACTGAAGTATGACTTGTGCCTCCTTCCATAGTCTTGGCCATACCTGAAAATGAAGGCAGTGTTGGAACATTCCTCTGAGCGGAATCCACAGTTCTTCCGCTCTGAGCTTCAGATGTGGTCTGACTTCATCATGCCCGATGTTTTTCCTTGGATTAAAGCCCCTCAGGTCTTCAGAGAAAGTCAGGCTTTCGATTCTCTGTACGCATAGAGTAAGGAGGATGGGAAGTTGTCTATTCGGAGCTTATGTGAACGTCTTGCTGCCGAAAAATGTATCAGGCAGGTTAACTTTCTTCTGGCAGTTGATAATCACTTCATCACCATGTCTCTTCAGGGCAGGAATCCTCTCATGGGAGATGGTTTAGGCAGGGAAATTCCGCATTAACCACTGTTCAGAGCATTGGTGGTCAATGACGTCACGAAGCAGCAGCCAGACCCAATCTGTCTGGTAACTGTGAGTGGGAGGGAAGATGGTCGGGGGTGAGAGGATTTAAAGTTACTCACGTCGCAATATCAATATATGTTTACTGTCAAAGGTATGCTTCTATGTCTTCGTTTTGTAATGTTTGATAGGAATGACAGTTACAGAGATTGATCTTATAATTAGGACTTCCCATTTTATTCTGTCTAAAGGAAAACGAAAAACCTGTTAATCGCTCATATAGATTTTTCTTTTAAATTACTACACAATGCCCTACACTCCAAGTTCGAAATGAATACAGTAATTACCAGAATAACACTGGAAATGTTTGCAGGCGGATGTATGCAGTGGGATGACAGAGGATAAATAAAATAAGAAATAAGAATATATATATATATATATATATATATATATATATATATATATATATATATATATATATATATATATATATATATATATATATAACAGAACGGAGGAAGGAAAAACGAATGAGTAAAAAAAAATCAATCCATACACCAGATTACTGGCGTCTTTGGTTCATAAAATATCTGTAACAGACTTGAACAGCTGTGGGTTGAAATTTGGAGGGAAACAACTCTGAGGAAGCGAATTCCAGAGAGATGCAGTTCGGGGAATGAAAAAATTCTGATAGGCAGAAGTTCTGCAATATGGCTGAGTGACATTCCAGTCATGAGTGCTACCAGATGCCCGTGTAGCACGGGAGAAGGCATGGAGAGGTGGCACCATGGACGCAACTTCGTCTGAGCATTTGCCAAAAAAATACCTGTAAAATAATGCAAGGGAGTCAACACTCCTTCTTACATGCAGGAGAGGTAGTTTATGTGTAATGACAGGGTTGTTAATGATTCTAACAGCTTTGTTCTGAATTTTGTCTAGTTGTCTTAATGCAACCTCTCCACAACCATTCCACAAGGGTGAGCAATATTCAAGCTGAGAGTGCACATGACTCTTATAAATTATAGCTAACCGCTCATTGGCAAAGAAGTTACGGACTCTGTACAATAATCCAAGTTTCTTTGAGGCGGTTTTAGCAAGTGATCTAACATGAGAGGTCCAGCTGAGGGCACCGTTAAGTGAGATGCCAAGAATTTCAATACTTTTGGAGATGGGAATATTAGTAGCACTGAAGGTAATGTACGAATCTGGCAATATCTGTCTATTAGTAAACTGTATATATTTAGTTTTACTAGCATTAAAAGAGACAAGGTTGTTTTGTCCCCATTCACTGATCATAGATAGATCTTGATTTATGGAGATGGCTGTACTGAGTTGAGAGGTAGAGATATTAGACTTTGTAGATGGGTGTCTGAGTGTGAATGAACTATGTAGTGTTGAGTCATCTAAATATGAGTGAATGGGATTGTGGGTGACAGATAAGAGATCATTAATATGAACCAGAAATAGGGTTGGCGCCAGAACTGATCCCTGCAGCACGCCGGCGTTAATTGAGTGGAAATTGGAGTATACATCATCTACTTTTATTTTCCTGTCACAAAGATATGAAGAAATCAAAGGAACAAAAGACGTTAGTCCATAGCAAGGGAGTTTGGACAGCAGGGAACGGTGCCATACTCTGTCGAAAGCCTTAGAGATATCAAGAGCTACTGCATGAGTTTCTCCAAAAAAGATCAGTTGATTGATGGATGGTATGAGTTAAGAGATTGAGTATGTCAATAGTGGATCTTTCGTGGCGAAAACCATATTGTCTATCACAAATTAAGTTCTTGGATTCAAGATGTTTAACAATGTGTTTATTAATTAAAGTTTCAAATACCTTACCAAGAGAAGATGTGACAGCTATTGGTCTGTAATCAGAGGGGTCAGACGAACTTCCTTTCTTCGGAATTGGGTGGATATTCGCTTCTTTCCATGAATTTGGGAATAAAGAAGTACGTATGCATAGTCTGAATAATTTAGCTAGAACAGAGGCAAGTTCAGGGGAACACTTTTTCAAAACAATTGGCGGAATTCCATCTGGGCCTGGAGCTTTGTTGGTAGGTAAATTGTCTAAGATGGATTTTACGTATCTTGTCTGTATTTTAAGTGGGGCAATTTCAGGAGAATCAAGTTCCAGTACTGGGACATTCTGGCTGGTATCGTCTATGGTAGTAGAGTTTCTGGCAAAGGTACTGGCAAAGATATCTACTTTCCCACGCGGGTCATTTGTAATGTTGCCATCTGAAGATTTTAGTGAGGGAATGGAAGATGACTTGTTAAAGTTATTATTGAAAGAATTAAGAGTTGACCAGAATATTCTATTGTCATTAGGGTTGTTAAGTAACTTTGATGCTTGCTTTGGAAGAAAGTTTGATTTAGATAGATTTAATACAGCTTTTGCATGATTTCTAGCAATTTTAAATTGGGAGAGTGATTCAGATGTTTTTGATTTTAAGTAAGAGTTATATGTTAATGACTTTTGAGCTGTTGCTCTGGCACAGTTGCCATCAAACCATATAATATAATATATTTCAATGCAAAAGTTGGAAAATCAAAAAATGGAGAAGCATGTATAGGAAAATTTGGAGTGGGAGAAAGGAACGAAAGAGGAGAAATGTTGGTAAACTTTGCAGAAATGTTTAACATGAGAATAATGAACACATTCTTCCACAAAAGAACAGGGAAAAAGTGGACCTGGAGAAGCCCAAATGGAGAAACAAAGAGTGAAATCGACTTCATAATAGCAAATAAGAATAACACAATCACAAATGTCACAGTTGTCAACAAAGTAAATATTGGAAGTGACCATAGAATAGTGGGTTGCACAGCAAGATTCAATTTCAAAAGTGAAATAAAGAAGATGAATAAAGACAAAAAGATATGCCCAATAAAAGTCAGCGAAAACAAAGCAGCTTTTCAGTTGGAAATAAGGAACAGATTTCAGGCTCTCAGTAATGCTGAATGTGACATTGATGAGCTGAATGACAAACTAACAAAAGTGCTAAAAGAATCAGCGGAGGTAGTAGGAAAATCTAAAACAACCAAAGCCGGGAAGTATTCAGAGAAGACACTTGAGCTTATGAAAAAAAGAAAGGTAATGAAAGTAAAAACAAAGAAAGATGAAATAGAGCGAGCGGAATTAAACAAGCTTATCAACAAAAGACAAAGAGAAGAAAAAAGAAAGAAACATGGATAAAATAAAAGAAACCATCAAAAAAGGAAAAAGTCTGAAACAGGTCCGAAATAAAATGGGACTTAGAAAGCAACAAATTACATCACTAAAAGACAAAATCGGTGAAGCCATTAAATGCAAAGTTATGATGCTGAAGAGAGTTGAAGAATTTTACAAAGAACTGTATGCATCAAACACAGTAGTACCAATAGCTAACTTTTCAGTTGACACAAATGAAATACTTGAGGTAACACCAGACGAAGTAAATATTTCTCTTAAAAATATGAAAAGAGAGAAGGCTCCGGGAGAAGATGGAATAGTAACAGATTTACTGTTGGATGCAGGAGCAGAAGTACAAAATATGCTTGCTCACTTATTTACCCAATGTATAAAACAGAAGAAAATTCCCAAAACATGGTGTAATGCAATTATTATTCTACTTTATAAAAAAAAAAGGCGACTCAAATGACCTTAGTAACTATAGACCCATTAGTTTGCTATCAGTCATTTACAAACTTTTCACTAAAGTCCTTACAAACAGAATAGCTACAAATTTCGAGGAAAACCAACCTCGTGAACAGGCAGGATCCCGAAGCGGATACTCGACTACTGATCATCTGCACACAATGAATCAGCTAATTGAGAAAACTACAGAATATAATAAACCACTGTGCTTAGGTTTTGTTGATTACGAAAAGGCTTTCGACTCAGTGGAGCACATAGCAATTATAAATTCATTGCGAGAACAAGAAGTAAAGAAGAACATTGTAAAACTGCTCGAAAACATATATAAAGAGGGAACTGCTACAGTTAAATTACATAAGGACTCAGAGAAAATTAAGACTGAGAAGGGCGTGTGTCATGGAGATACAATTTCACCAAAGTTATTTACAGCATGCCTAGAAAGTATTTTCAGAAAGCTAGACTGGTAAAACAAAGGAGTAAACATAGATGGAGAAAAGCTAAACCATTTAAGATTTGCAGATGACATTGTCCTAATCTCAGAAAAAACAGAGACATTGCAAGAAATGTTAAATGACCTGAACAGAGAAAGTCTCAAAGTAGGGCTAAAGATGAACCGGAGTAAAACTAAAGTAATGTTTAATCCTCAAACACCAAAGAGCGTCATAAGAATAAGTGGAGAAATTCTTGAAGAAGTTGAGGAATACAATTACCTGGGACAAATACTAAAATTAACGAAAGATAATGATAGCGAAATAAAAAGACGCATTACAATTGGATGGAAAGCTTTCGGTAAACATAGAGACATTATGAAAAGTAGCTTGCCAGTTTGTATGAAACGAAAAGTATATAACGAATGTATAATTCCAGCAATGACGTATGGTTGTGAGACTTGGAAACTGACAAAATCGATGGAAAATAAATTAATTCGTTCTCAGAGAGCAATGGAAAGGTCAGTGTCGGGAATATCTTTAAGAGACAGGAAAAGATCAACTTGGGTGAGACAGCAGACTAAAGTCAAAGATATTAGAAATTATAAAAGAACAGAAATGGAGGTGGGCAGGCCATGTAGCAAGAACAAGGGATAATCGCTGGAGCAAGAGGTTGACTGACTGGACACCAAGAGATGGTAAGCGTAGCAGAAAAAGGCCAGACAGGAGGTGGAGAGATGAGATAGAGAAATTTGCAGGGAAAACGTGGCAAAGATTGGCTCAGTCAACGAATGCGTGGAGAAGGTTGGGGGAGGCCTTTGTTCAGCAGTAGATTTGTAATGGCTGCTGCTGCTGATAATGATGATAATGATATAATATATATATATATATATATATCTATATACTATATATATATATATATATATATATATATATATAGAGAGAGAGAGAGAGAGAGAGAGAGAGAGAGAGAGAGATAGATAGATATATATAGATGGATAGATATATAGATAGATTGATAGATACATGGGTAGGTAGGTAGATAGATAATATAGTGGTTTTGTATTAGAGTCAACACAAAATATATGTTATATCGTCACGAATATCCTCTGGGGAAACGTGACATGTTAAATTCGGGAGGGAATGAAAGCATTCAAACCTCTCTCCGAACCCAACAAACTTCCATAACTTTCCTGACAACACTAACTCTACGGACATCTTCGAAATTTTTCTCATAAATTGCTAGCATCATATTGTCATCTGTCTTTACTAAAGTAACTCAAACACACCGTCCAAGTCATACATTGCAGACCTACACATGGTTCCCAATCTATCACTAAACCCTCCTCTGCCCCCAATCCCCCGCCTCCCTCTCCTTCACACTCACAGTTACCAGACATATTATGAGGTCTGGCTGCCCAAAGAGGCTGGTCATCTTATGAATCCCACTTCATTTCGTCCTATTGTGTTCACTTCTTGTCTATGTAAGGTCATGGAACGTATGGTAAACAATAGGCTTCTTTTTGTTTTAGAGTCAAAGAATTTGTTAAATGATCAACAATGTGGCTTCCGTAAATACAGAAGTTCACTAGATCATTTAATGAATTTGGTGCATTGTATTTCAGAGGCATTTGGCAATAAAGAATTCGTGATAGGGGTGTTGTTGGACATCCATAAAGCCTATGACATGATATGGCGACACTGTATACTAATGAAGCTCTATGCTTATGGTTTAAGAGGAAATTTGCCTATTTTTATTTCAAATTTTTTAAGGGACAGAACTTTCTCTGTCAAATTGCCCCTTAACGTAACATCGGATATATTTATCTAGGAAAACGGTGTGCCACAGGTAAGTGTGCTTAGTCTTACTTTATTTAGTATTATGATCAATGATATTCTGTCATCAGCTCCCATCCCGAGGAATCTTAAATATCGGTAGTCACTCTACGCTGACGATTGTGCAATATGGCACTCTTCCCGTAATGCACAATTTTTGGCTGGGCGGATTCAAGCAGCCCTTGACTCCGTCCACCAATGGGCCTTGCAGTGGGGATTTAAGTTTTCCGTCCGTAAGTGTGCCGCTGTAGTCTTCACTAATCGTAACGTACCTAATTTGTGCTTAACTTTGGATAATCAGGTGGTACCTTTTCAAAATTCTGTAAAGTTTTTAGGAATACATTTTGATCGTAGAATGAATTTTAAACTTCACGTTAATACTTCGCTTGCTTGTTGTGATAAACCGTTAAATGTCCTCAAGTACCTAGTGGGTACTAGCTGGGGTGCCGACAGAAAATCTTTATTAATGGTGTATAAGTCCCTTATTCGATTGAAATTAGACTATGGCGCACAGGTGTGTGGCTCGGCATCCGATGCCACACTGAAAGGATTGGATGTGCTACAGAATAAATGTTTGCGAATGTGTCTTGGAGCCGTACGGTGTACCCGTGTAGAAGTGGAAGCGAATGTGCCTCCCCTCCGTATTCACTGTGACCACCTGGCTTGGTCCTATGGCCTTCGAACATATAGGAAAAGTAATATCGGCAATGTGACCTGTACCCCCCCTCATCAGTACCACCACCTTCTGCGGGGAGTGCGTCGGCCACTTGCCGTTCACCTCCACTTACTGACTCAGGAGCTTGGTGTGGACCCCAGTGACTGTGACAAGTTGGTGCTTAAAAGTATAGCGCCTTGGGAGCCACCCGGCTTTACAATGGATGTATCATGGCTCCCTGCACCAAAGGCCAAGGCGCCGGAGGTGGAGGTCCACCACTTGTTTCATATCATCATCATTCGTCACTTGGGGTCCCATCACTTGTACACCGACGGCTCCAAGTCGAGTGAATGTGTGGGTGCAAGTGTGTGGTTGACTGAATGTGCTCTCAGGTATTGGTTGCCGACTCATACATCTGTGTTTACCTCAGAACTTTTTGCTATTGACAAAGCCATAGACTATGCTCTCAATTCTAGGCATGACTCATTTGTCATATTTTTAGACTCGAAATCAACCCTTCAGGCAATTGCTTCTTGCACTACGGACTCGCACGAGATCCAGGGCCGCATTGTTAATAAGCTGGATTCATGCAACAAGTCATTCACGCTGATCTGGGTACCTGGTCATTGTCGTATCTACGGCAATGAGCATGCTGACTTACTTGCAAAGTCGGCTAAGGAGCTCGAGGAGACTTGGGACTTTCCTCGTGATCTACGGTCGAGTCTCTCGGAAATTAATCAATAAATCTTCTGTGGCAAGGTCAGTGGACCAGACTAAATATTCCAACTTGTAAGCCGCACCTGGGCGACTGGGGCACTGCCAACCGCCCCAGTCGCCTGGAAGAAGAAGTGTTGGCACGGTTACGGCTCAATGCCACTATTTTAACATATATGAAACCTTATATGGAAAGACGCTTCCCACCGCACTGTGACATCTGTAATGCGGTGTTATCTTTCAGTCATATCATCCTGCGCTGTCGGCGATTTATTCGTGAACATGCTTCACTTATAAATTACTGTGGCGCAGCAGACGTCCCCTTCACCCTTTCCACCATCCTGGGTGATGGGTACATTGTTATGACTGATAAATTGATGGCTTTCTTGAGAGAGACCGGACTGATCAGAGTGATGTGACTTTTTTTACTGTGTGGTTATGGTTTTTATCAACGGTAAATATGTATATATTGTAATATTAATTAGGGTTGACAGTTGACATATTTAAAATAGTTCCTCCTCCCACAGATTTATTTCTAATATAGATGTCCCCTACATTAAGCCAAGTTCCTCGCCTGACAGTCACCAGCTGATGAGTGCAAGTGTGCAATATAGGCAGGTATTGGGCACTTGCAGTCGATGGTGGTCTGCTGGGCGAGGTTCTTCACTTTTTGTATAAATTATGTAAATACATTATACCATCTTCCCTAAGTTATTCTAATTAGGGACGACAGCTGATGTATATGGAAATGTTCCTGACTCGTCTGGTTCCCTTTCATATATTGATGTCCCCTATATTAATTTGTGACTGACAGTCACCAGGTGATGAGTGCAGGTATGTAATGTAGAAAGGCATTACATATCTGCAGTCGATGGTGTTCTCTTGGTCGAGGCTTTTTTACCATTAGTGTAGGTCTAGTTATTTGTCTCTTAGGACTTAGTATAGGTTAGCGATTTGTCTGTTAGGTGATTAGTTTTAGGGCCTTTATATTAGGCATTTTTGTTTATAAGTAATATAAGGTTAAAAATATAAAAAATTGCAAAAAAATAAATAAATAAAATAAAAATTATTATATATATCTATCTATCTATATATATATATATATATATATATATATATATATATATATATATATACGTGTGCATGAAAGTGTGTATGTTCATATGCATGGATGTGTGTATGTATATGTATATATATATATATATATATATATATATATATATATATATATATATATATGTCAATGTATATACATATATATAATTTTGCCTTAATGACCAGGGGCTCCGGCCTCAATGGTCGATAGGCAAAAAAAAAAAAAAAAAAAAATCACATTCATCCGTCTCACACCAGTGCTTCGGGAGGTGGGTAATACGGAACTTTCCCTGACTGTACCTTGTTTCTCCATCACCAAGGCTCACCTTTGCTTGGGATTAGCCTCATTCCTGGTGACTCTTTACTTCAAGCTATACTCTCACTCACTTTTTGTCCACTCTGCCGTCCTGGTCTTGCTCTTGCAGACTTTTTAAATACAAATTTACGCTGCACAGTTTTGGTCATTATTTGTATAGGGTCCATGCCGTGTTTTAATTCTCTCTCTCTCTCTCTCTCTCTCTCTCTCTCTCTCTCTCTCTCTCTCTCTCTCTCTCTCTCTCTCCCTCCCTTATATTGATTCTTCTGCCATCATCTTTTTCTCCTCTCATCAGTTAATAGTCTACAGTAGTTACTTTTTATCTCCTCTCCCCCCAACTTCCATTTATTGTCATAAATTATTTTGACATTTCCCTCCTTTATATATATATATTTTGTACCGGTATTTTATCTGTCTTCTCTATCATTTCATCCTTTTTCCTCTTGCTTATTTATTACCTCCCTTCCTCTCCATCCTTCTTCCTCTCTTTGCCTAATGTAAGCAGTTTAATGTATGTTTCTTCTCTCTTTATTCTCTGAAATTTTCCTGCGAGTTTTCCATGTTTCATGGTGAGGAAAGCATTCATACTTGGCTATTCTTGTCTTTGATTCATAGACAGTTACCTTAATTATGAACTACCCAACAGCAAACATTCCTGGAAAGACCAGTAGCTTTGGTGTGGTTTGCTTATGTTTGTACTCCATTCTTATTGTTTCTCTTCGGATGGTCTTTATGTACCATGCCTTTTAGAGCGAAGAAAATAATTTAGGTTTGGTTAGAATGACCAGACTCCAATTTGCGATTTTTTGACAGTTCACCCAGGAGAAAGAATGTCATTTTCAAGGCCCTAAAACCAGGGGGAAAACAAAAACTCTCAAGAAGTATGCTTTTCATCCTCGACGAAGCTCATGCTATATGTATCTTATTTTCCCACCTTAAACGTACTTAATCGTACTCTCCTTTCACGGATCCACCTGGTGAACAAGCCTACATCTTTTCTATCCTTAATGACCTAGAGCAGCTTGTACAGCACCCTACCCCTATCCCTGACCGCCTTGAAGAGAGCCCCAACATACTTGACCTCTTCCTCACAACTAATCCTTCTGCTTACTCTGTTAGTCTTTACTCTCTGTTGGGCTCCTCCGATCACAACCTTATTACCTTAACCTGTCCTATCACTCCGGTACGGCCTGTGGACCCTCCAGGGAAACGTCGTCTGTGGCATTTTGGAGCCGCGGACTGGGAGGCCCTCAGGCAGTACTTCTTTGATTTTCCCTGGAATGATTATTGCTTCCATGGCCGGGAGCCATCTGAGTGTGCCTTGCGCATTACGGAGGTTATTCTCTCGGGCATTGAAGCATACATTCCTTTCTCATATCCTTTGACTAACCCAAAAAAACCTTGGTTTAATCACGCTTGTTGCTGTCCGCAACAAGAAGAGGGCCTACAAAAGGTACCGGAGCCAACCCACCCCTGAATCACATCATCTTTACGTTTCTGCCCGGAATCGTGCTAAGTCTGTTCTTTGCTCTACTAAAAATAATTTCATCCATACTAAATGCTCTCAACTCTCCAACACGAATTCTTCCCGCTCCTTCTGGCACCTTGCCAAAAATCTGTCTAACAACTTTACCTCATCATCCTTCCCTCCTCTTTTCTACTCTGATGGTTCTGTAGCTATTTGTTCTACTGATAAAGCAGATCTCTTCGCACAGACTTTCTCCTCCAATTTCACCTTAAACGATTCCGGTGCTGTTCCTCTATCTCTTCCCCCCTCTGAATTCCTCATGGCTGACATTAAAATTTCTTCAGTTGATGTATTTTCTGCCATTACTGGCCTCAGTACTAACAAGGCATATGGGCCTGATGGGGTCCCTCCTGTTGTTCTCAAGAACTGTGCTTCTGTGCTTACACCCTGCCTAGGCAAACTCTTTCGCCTTTGTCCATCAACTTGTACCTTTCCTTCTTGCTGGAAGTTTGCTCTCATTCAGCCAGTCCCAAAGAAGGGTGACCACTCCCAACCCTGCAACTATCGTCCAATTGCTTTAACGTCCTGTATTTCAAAAATTTTCGAGTCAATTCTCAATAGAAAAATTTTAAGGCATCTTTCCTATCACAACCTTCTTTCCGATCGTCAGTACGGGTTCCGTCAGGGACGCTCCACTGGCGATCTTCTCACCTACCTTTCAGACTCATGGTCATCCTCCTTTCGGGACTTTGGCGAAAGCTTTGCCATTGCACTTGACATCTCAAAGGCTTTCGAACGAGTCTGTCATAAATCTTTAATTTCCAAACTGCCCTACTACGGTTTCTATCCTTCTATTTGTGCCTTCATCGCTAGCTTCCTTTCTGGTCGTTCTATAGCCGCTGTTGTAGGCGGCCATCGTTCTTATCCTAGATCTATCAACAGTGGTGTTCCTCAGGGATCTGTCTTATCACCAACTCTCTTCCTTTTATTCATCAATGATCTTCTAAGCTGTACATCTAACCCTATCCACTCATACGCTGATGACTCCACCCTTCACCTTTCCATTTGGTTCCCGCAACGCCCATCTCAACAGTTACTTCAACAAACAAGGGATGAGGCTATGGCACACCTAATGTCTGACTTGGCTCGTATCTCTGACTGGGGTAAAAATAATATGGTTGTTTTTAATGCATCTAAGACTCAGTTCTTACACCTATCAACTCGACAAAATCTTCCACAGGTATACCCACTAATGTTTAATAATATTCAGCTTAATCCTGCATCATCCTTGAACATGCTTGGGGTTTCATTTACTCGGGACTTATCTTGGAAAGATCATATTACATCTCTTGTAAAATCTGTTTCCAAGAGATTGGGTGTGCTAAGCCGACTCCGCTCTTTCTTTACCCCTGCACAATTGTTGACTCTATACAGGGGTTTTATCCGCCCCTGTGTGGAGTACAACTCTCATGTGTGGGGAGGCTCCCCACATACAGCTCTTCTCGATAGGGTGGAGTCAAAGGTTTTTCGTCTCATTAACTCTCCTCCTCGTACTGACTCCCTTCAACCTTTGTCTCTTCGCCGCACTGTTGCATCTTTATCTCTTTTCTATTGCCACTTTAATGGTCACTGCTCCTCTGAACTGTCTGCTTTGCATTCCTCCACCTCTACGACGGGCGCGTAGCACCCGTCTGGCAGCAAACTCTCATCCCTTTTCTGTCCAACTCTCTAATGTAAGAGTTAACTGTTACTCCCAGTCTTTCATTTATGCAACAGGTCAGCTCTGGAACTGTCTCCCTCTGTCTGTATTTCCTGCTGCCTATGATCTCCAGTCTTTCAAATGCAGTGTGTCCAGGCATCTCAAAATGATCGGATCTTGAATTTGGCTCTCTATTGTATTTTGTTTTTCTCTTGGAGGGAACTGTTACTGCGGGCTCATGGCCTTTGGTTCCTTCTTCCTCGCATAAAAAAAAAAATTATCAAGTTTGTCTATATAGTCAGGTGGCTTAGCGATATTTTCGTTACACGGTGGATGAAAGTACCAAATTTGGTATGAGGCTTCCTTAGGGTCTAATGATGAATTTTAGAAAGAGTGCCCTCAGGAAAACTAAGAATAATATATATAGATACCCTATATTGAAGGTGGAAAAATGGCATTTTTCTAAGATAATAAAAATCGTGATTAGACGATATAGGTTGAAAATACATAAAATTTAATATAAAACTTCCGAAAGGAAATTAAATTCTACATATTTTTTGTTCTACGCATTTTTAAAAATCCGATTCACCGTTTATGAGATAATGAGGTTTTTAGAGTTTTGGAGTTAATTTTTTTGAATTGTAATAAAACTATATTAGTTAAAGATATATTAAATTTGAGACAGTTTTAGAAAGGAAATTAAATTTTGTATCTTTTTTATTCGTGATTCTTTTTTGATCTTATTCACCGTTTACGAGATATTGAGGGTTTTTTAGGTGGTGAGTAAGTATTGCATAAAATTTTCCCATTTTCATTATAGGCATTACATGGAAAGGAAATTGCATTCTGTACTGTGATATTTTATTATTATTATTATTGAAACATCCATTAAAAATACATATTTTCACAAAAAATGTACTAGACCAAACTTTTATAAAAGTAACTACAATCATTGTAGGGAAAGAACTTAATTTGTTTTTATTGTAAATTATGATGTTTCTGAAAACTTGTTGATATCAATTCAGTATCTCCCACAGCAACTAATAGGCAAATGCCTGCACTATATCACCCAGTGCCGTCAGCCTCTCCTGTTTAGACTGTTGTCCTATTTATCTAATACATTTGCACTTACAAAATGGTGAACAATCTACATTTGCTTTAACATTTGCTTTAATGAGGAGAGGCTGACGGCACTGGGGGATATAGTGCAGGCTTTTGTCTATTAATTGCTGTGGGAGATACTGAATTGATTTCAACAAGTTTTCAGAAACATCATAATTTACAATAAAAAAAATACAAGTTCTTTCCCTACAATGATTGTAGTTACTTTTATAAAAGTTTAGTCTAGTGCATTGTTTGTGAAAATATGTATTTTTAATGGATGTTTCAATAATAATAATAATAAAATATCACAGTACAGAATGCAGTTTCCTTTCCATGTAATGCCTATAGTGATGATAATCTTTAAAATGGGAAAAATTTATGAATTATTTACTCACCACCTAAAAAACCCTCAATATCTCGTAAACGGTGAATCAGATAAAAAAAAGTGTCACGAATAAAAAAGATACAAAATTTATTTTCCTTTCTAAAAGTGGTTTCAAATTTAATGTATCTTTAACCAATATAGTTTTATTACAATTCAAAAAAATTGACTCAAAACTCCAAAAACCTCATTATCTCATTAAAGGTGAATCGGATAAAAAAAAGTGCATAGAACAAAAAAGATGTAGAATTTAATTTCCTTTCGGAAGTTTTGTATCAAATTTTATGTATCTTCAACCAATATCGTCTAATCACGATTTTTATTATCTTAGAAAAATGCTATTTTTCCACCTTCAGTATAGGGTATCTACATATTTTTTTTTTTTTTTTAATTTTCCTGAGGGCACCCCTTCTAAAATTCATCATTAGACCCTAAGGAAGCCTCATACCAAAATCTGTGCTTTTATCCACCGTGTAACGAGAATGGCAAAATTTGCTGCTAAGCCACCTGATTAATACTATTGCTCATGAGTATGAACGAGATTCTTACAGTCATTTTTTTTTCCTCACTTAGGTGGTTGTGACCATCATCCACTCACTGGATGTTATGTTGTTTACTTCCTCCACCTTCATCATTCTTTAACGCAGTGGTTTTCAAACTATTTAGTATGACGGCACACTAAGAAAAAAAAAAAAATTTTGCTGCACACCTGCCTTTTTTTCATGCAGCCTCCATACGAAATTAGACTATTTAATTTTTCCATTACTCATATGAACACGTACCTTATTAGTGAGACAAATGAGCTTGCTTCGATTTACATATCCGTGTATACTGGGAGGAACACTGGAGAGGCACACCCTCATTTCTTCATCAACACTTAGGAGTCTTGACCTTTTCTTACTTTTTATGTTAGTGAGGGTAGAGAACCCCAGTTCACACAAATAAGAGGTTAAAAACTGCAGAAGAACTTTCTGAGCTTTTTTGGCTAAATGTGGGAATTCGTCCTCAATATGAATCCAGAAAGTTTCAAGTGACATTTCCATGTGCTTGAGTTTAAGAGTTCGGTCATTACGGATGTCTGTTAGCCCTTCTTCCTCACTAAGTTTCTGTTCGTGTGATGCATCAAGTATGAATGGATTTCTCAGCCAGTCGTAATTTTCCACACATATATTTGGAAAATAGTTTTCAATGTTCCTTTCTAGGTTTTCAAAATGCTCACATATCAGTGGAATAAGGCCTTTGTTTTTTGTATCAGCAGTTTTTTTTAAACATATCCAAGTTGCCTTCTTTCACTTTAACATGCCAGAGCCTCATTTTTTCTGCCAGTGCATTCATTTTGTCTGAAGAAGATAACAGATTTTCACGTCTTCCTTGCATAGATGTATTGACATTGTTCAGAATATCAAAAATACCTGCTAAGTAGCAAAACTTTCCACACCAAGTTTCGTCAGCTAATAATTCACAAAATTCAAGTTTTCCCTCAACAGTAAAGAAGGTAAGCATTTCTTCCTTTAGCTCATGTACCCGAGACAGCACCTTGCCTCTTGATAACCATCTGACCTCAGTATGCAAGACAAGGGATACATGAGGAGACTCCATTTCTTCACAAAGCAGGGAAAACAAGCGTGACTTTACTGGTCTGCTTTTGATAAAGTTCACCATCTTTACAACGTCATCAAGAACTGATTTCAATTCATTTCCCAGTGTTTTAGCAACAAGTGCTTCACGGTGCAAAAAGCAGTGGGTAGTAATCAGGTCTGTGTTTTCTTTTTTCACTAATGATACAAAACCTTTTACTGATCCTACCATTGAAGGAGCACCATCAGCACATATTCCTACACATGACTTCCATGTCAAATCAACACTCTGCAAGTAGTCACTCACTGCAGAAAATACATCCTGTCCTGTTGTTTGAACTAATTCAATGCAGCATAAAAATTGTTCAATTATTTGGTTGCCAGCAATATACCTGATGAACACTAGTAACTGTGCTTTTCCCCCAACGTCTGTTGACTCATCTACTTGTAAAGCATACATTCCTTTTTCTTTTATATCACAGACACTTTTTTCAATATCACATGACATCTCCTGGATTCGCCTACTAATGGTATTATCAGAGAGAGGAATTTTCTTCACTTCCTTTTCAGCTTCAGCTCCATTGTTCTTACCATAACACAGCATGACGGAAGAATGAGAGATTCAGCAATTGTATGGGCTTTCATATTTTTTGCAATTAATTCTGCCACTAAATAGCTTGCTTCTTGAGCCTTCTCTGCTACTTTAACTTTTTTCTCAAAACTTAACCTTTGCTGATTGTTTTCATTTAAAAGTCTTTTAAAGTAGTCCAAAGGTTTATCAGAAAGTTGACTGTGTTTTGTTGTTAAATGTCTCTTCATTTTACTAGGGACCATGGCTTCATTCGATAGGTCAGTACCGCAAGCAACACATTTTGGCTTGGGACCAGCTCATCGTCACACCATGTGAACCCTAGTGCCAGGTAACTGTCCTGGTATGAGCGACTAAGCTTACTTTTGCCAGCCCCTGCCAGTGTCGTTTTCGAGCATACTCTCAGACCAGCAGAATTCGGCTCACCATCAACCATCGCCTCACTTCCACTAGCCTCCTCAACACATTTACGCTTCTTGATGACGAACTTATCCATTTTTTAAGCTGCTTTTGAAAACTGGCATTAAAACAGTAACTTTCACCAGTCCAGGCCAAGGCCACACTGATTACGGCTGTGGGGATCAGCTGGTCACAGAGTTGGCAAGTGCACAAAAATACTTTTGGCATTCACACATTACCTTTTTGGCATATTCAATTTTTCATCATATTCAATTTTTCATAATAGATATAATGAAATAAAACTAAATTGACTAATATTTCTGGCAGATTTCAAAATTTGTTACGTAATTTTTGTCAAGAAATGCCAAAATTTGCAGAATCTGGCAACTATAGCTGGAGGCAGGCGGAAGCGAGCTACGTCGACAGACCTGTACCGGACGTGTCTATCATATGCAGTGCAAGGATCACTCTCGCTGATCCAAGGAGGCATTCTCGAACTTACTTAAATTATGGTATTTCGATGCAAGATGTCAAGTATTATATGTCAAAAATATTATCCTGGCATAAGCAGTCATATTTAGAGGTGCTTACATTATGATTAGTTCATTAGCCTATCTGAATATTTATATTAATTTTGTCCTACATAAGTAATTTTACAATTTATAATAGTCTGATATTATTACATTACATTTTTCGCGGCACACACTTTGGGAATCACTGCTTTAACGTGTCCCCTATCCTCTATTCCTCCTTCTCTCTTCCTTCCTGTCAATTTTTATTACTTTCCTTTCCAGTTCAGGTGGCTGTACACGGAGTGAGAAGCCTATAGGGTTCCTGCAACCCAGGAAATAATTTACACGGATGGGTGGTAGAACCAAATAACGGAGTGAAACAGATTCTACTACGGTGTCCTTGTTAACTGGGTTGAGAAACGGAAGTAAGTCGTCCATTCGGAAATCTACCCAGCACACTCCTCCCAGTACTTGGTTGTAGAGAGACGCCATCTACCGAAAGGGAACATTGGCTCATTGCATGAGACGGCCCTGCAGGGACGGTTGCTTGTCTGCGGTTGGTTGGTCTGTCCAATTAGATAAACTGGAGTCATTCAACAGCAAATGTTCTCTTTATCTCTCTTTCATTCTTCCCTCATCTCCCTTTCTCTTTTCTCTCTCTTCTCTCCTCTCACTCCCTCCTTGTTCACTGCTAGTCAACTCCTTTTCTCCTCCATTATTAAGACTTCCTTTCAAGATCTGTTCCCGCCCCTGCCTTTGTATTATCATTCAGTTAAGCCTTCTCCTTCAGAATCTTCATTATGATAACGTGCTGTATTATTCACTTCTCTCTGACGGCGATGTATTCAGTTTATGAGGGATTTTTTTTTTTTTTTTTTCTGGAACCGTGAGACAGTGCAATCAATATTATCTTCCGTTCAAGAGGTATTTCTGAAGTTGTATTAAGTTGCCTGGAGGCAGAAATAAAACAATGAAAAATACACTCTCGTGCTGATGGGGTTTTATCCTTTCGCCAGTTCTCATGTCTTTTATTCTTCCATCATTACTCACTCTTTCAGTGTAATTCTCTTATATCCAGTCATCCTTTCACTTGTTTTCCTATTCCTGCTATTTGCACTTCAACTGTGACAATTACTAGCTTGGTACTTTTATTTCCCTTCATTCGTTTTATTGTTTTCCTCTTCCTTAACTTTATTCTTCTCCGACTATCACAGCTCATCTTAAACTGTTATATTCTTTTTCCTTTTCCCTTGATTTCATTTCACCTGTCACTTTCCAGCTCTGTAATTTCTCCCTTTATATCTTGTTACCTTTTCTCTTGTCGCCTTACACTTCCTGTCTATTATTTACTATTATGCTGCCGTTTCTTATTTTTCATTTCTGTCATTTTCTCTCTTCTTCCATTGTCATTTCTTTTTTTTCTTTTGTATGTTTCATTGTTTGTTTATAGTATTCTTTGTCTTCCAGCCAATTTTTATATACTCATGTCCTCCTGTTCTATTTGTCCATCCCACTACGTTTCGTTCTACTTCATGTTGTTCCATGTCGATCTCTTCCATCGAATATTGGGACATTCCTTCCAACCTCTCCAATCCGATCACTTTCTACCCCTCTTTCGTCACATCCCTCTCCACTTACGGTGTTGCATCTCATCTCATCTCATCCATTTTCTTTTTGTGCCTTTCTACCTCATTTCATCTCAAACCATCCCATCTTCCATTGCTTCATAATCCATTCCTTCCCATCCCCCTCCATCCCATCCATGAAAGATTATTTGATTGTATATATGAGGAGTAACTCATTGTTTTATCAAAGCATTAAAATTCTTTAATATAAGAATAATTAAACACTACAGTCTTGAAACATTAAAACTTTTGGCACACACATATATTGATACCTAACTGGCACCTGGAGGCTTGGTAGTTACAAGGTAACAGATGATCATGATGGAACAGGACACAGCCACCTGACACCATATGCTGGATAGTAGAGGTGGGGGGGGGGACCCATCATGGTCAGGTGAATAGACAAGGACACCCTAGGAAGGTAAATAAACAGGTGTCATCCTGGACAAGTGAATAGGCAGGGGTCACCCTGATCAGGTGAACAGACAGCGGCCACCCTAGTCATGTAAGGGTAAAGGAAGTGAAGGAAGACAGGCCAGGTGTGAAGACAGATGGTGATGGGTGATGATACCAGGAACGGAAACAGAGGATAAAGATAATGAGGCAAGATGTGAGGATTCATGTTTGTCGGTGACTAAGCCGGGTGTGAAAATAAGCGGTGATGGGTGACCATGCCAGGAGTGGGGTATGAAATGTTAAATGATCAGTCCAGGTGAGTGGGCAGGTGGTGCTAGGTGACCAGGCCAAATTTGGAGAGAAAATAGCTCCAACAGTGGTGAGAAGAAAGACCCTTCATACATTAATGAAAGGAAATACATAACTTAGGACGATTAGAAGTACTGGAGCAACAATTGTATCCTGAGGCTCATCTGAAATGTGAACCCAGTACACTTCTGGCTGAAGCTCCCTCCACCTGCAGTCCACCATCGTCTTTTCAGGGGATAAGGAAGGAAATCTAAACACGTAAATATCCAGACACAAATTACCACTACATCTGATTATCCCTAAAATCTATCGTTCACGCAAACTGTTCATCTTCACTGTATGGAAAACGCATCACCAGCTTCGATTAGTAAATCACGGATATGATAAAAATCAAAAAAATAATTCATAAAATAATGTTCTCGTATCCTTTAATTAATTTGTAATTATATTACCAAGTATTCCTTGTACTGTACATGCAACATATTTACCTCTCTCTCTCTCTCTCTCTCTCTCTCTCTGTCCTTTCCTCCTCCATCCTGTCTCCCTTCCATTCCTCTTTCCCTCCTATCCCTCTCTACTGCCTCTACCTTTCTACATCTCCTTCTTCATCCTCTCTTCCTTCCCTTTAGTCTTTTTCCCTTCATCTTTCCCTTCCCTTCCTCTGTCTCTCCCTTCCCTCTCTGCCTCCCCTTCCTTTCCTCTTATCTTCTCTCATTACCTCCCCTTCCCCTCTCCCTTTCCTTCCCTCTCTCCCTTCTTTTCCTTTCCATCAAACCTACTTCCTTCCTTTCCTTTGCCTCTCCTCTTCGTCTTAATCTCCTTTCCTTTCCTCCATCGCGTTCCTTCCTGCCTCCGTTCTCTTTCTGATTGCTTTCGTACCAGTTTCCTTCTCTCTGTGTCCCGTTCCTTTCTTACACCTCTCTGTCTCTCATCTTCTCACCCTCTTCGTAGTCTAAAGTTGCCCTTGCTCCGTCCTTCCTGTCCCTCATTCTCTTCCTTTCTATTCCCTCTCTCCTCGTTACAACTGCATTCTCGAATCGAGAAAAGATGTAATTTGTTTATTGGTGTGTGTGTTCTTACCTAATTCGTTTTTATGAAGGAAAGCAAACGTGTGTGTGTGTGTGTGTGTGTGTGTGTGTGTGTTACCTAATTGTATCTTTACAGGAATGAGTCAAGCTCGTTCTATCCCCTGTCTTAAGCCATATTTATCGTCTATCTATCTGTCTATTGCCAGACGCCTCAATCCCGTTTGGGGTGGCCACAAACAAATCACCTCCACGTCGCCGTGTCCCCCGTCATTTCACTGTCCTGCTCCCAACTCACCCCCCCCCTCTCTCATATACCTCTCCACCCCATCCCTCCATCTCATCCTCGGCCTCCCCCTCCCTCTTCCCCCCTCAACCTCACTCACATACACTCTCTTAGTCAGTCTCTCACCCTCCATCCTCTCTACATGGCCAAACCACCTCAGTGTGTTCCTCATAACGCTTCCTATCACATCCACATCCACACCACAACGCTCCTTTTTATCTTCATTCGTCAGCCTGTCTCTCCATGTGACTCCACCAACTCCTCTTAAATAACTCATTTCCACTGCTCTCACTCTTGACTTGTGTCCTTCCAACAACGTCCAAGCTTCACTTCCATACGTTAGAGTTCGTATCACAATACTGTCATGTAGTAACTTTTTCACTTCCATGCTCACTTCCCTGTTTCTTATCACTGCTTTCAAAGAACCAGCAACCTTTCTTCCCTGCTGTACCCTTTCAAGCACTTCACCCACCAAACCTCCATCCTTACTCATCAGACTACCCAAGTACTTAAACGTACTCACATTTTCCAATTCCTCACCATCCAACCTCGCTGTACATTCACTGACTTCACCTCTCTCAAAGACAATTACTTTACTCTTCCCTACATTCACATTTAGATTCTGTTTCTTACACACTCTCCCAAACTCATCCACCAAGCCTTACAGCTCCCCTTCGTCTTCACTCAAGAACACAGTATCATTTGCAAACAAAAGTACAGGGAGTTTCCAAACACTATCCTCTCTCACCAGGGCCACTCCAACATCCACTACCCTACCTTGTACCTCTTTTATTATCCCATCCATCTACAGATTGAATAACCATGGAGGCATGACATATCCATGTTTCAACCCAACCTTCAAAGAGAAAAATTCACTCAGTTCACCATCCACACGCACTGCAGCCTTAGCACCATCATACATACTCTTCACACCATTCAAAAACTTCCCATCTACTCCATATATTCTTAACACTTTCCACAATCCTGGTCTATCCACTCTGTCATATGCTTTCTCCAAATCCATGAAAGCCGCATACAACTTCTTTCCCTTCTCTAGAAACTTTTCCACTAAAGACTTAAGAATGAATATCTGATCTACACAACCTCTTCCCCTCCTAAAGCCTCCCTGTTCATCTCCAACTAATTCCTCTGTTCTTTCTCTAACTCTGTCAATAAGTATCCTACCATACACTTTTCCCATTATATTAAGAAGACAAATGCCCCTGTGATTACCACACACTTCTTTTTCCTCTTTTCCTTTGTACAAGGGAATAATTGCACCTGACTTCCAATCCTCCGGGACTCTACCTTTCTCCCTGGTCAATCTACACATCTTCCACATCCACTCTACTACTACCTCTCCCTCATGCTTCAGCATTTCATTGCACACTCCATCAATTCCTGAGGCTTTCCCCAATTTTACTTTCTTCATTGCTTCCACAACTTCTCTCCTACTGATTTCTTCCTGTCTTCTCACCTCCCTCCTTCTCCCAGCCATTCCCCAGCCACTTATACTCACATTACTTCCATCCTGTATGTTCAACAATTCCTTAAAGTGTTCTCTCCATCTGCTCATTTTTTCTCCCTTCTCCACTAGTAATCTACCATTTTTATCTTTCACTCCCCTGCTAACCTCACTTCCACCCTGTCTTACTCTCTTCACCTCTTTCCAGAACATTTTCTTACAGTCCCTCCACTTTACACTCAAATTCCTTCCAGATTCCTCATCCAGTCTCTTCTTACTCTCTCTTACTAATCTTTTCACCTCTTTCTTTCTACATATAACTCTCTCTTCCACCTCTCAACTTCTTCCACGCCCCTATTTCTCCTCCATTCATTGTATGCTTTCTTCTTTCGTGCCACAGCCTGTCTCACCTCTTCAGTCCACCATGCTGTTCCTTGCACCCCTCTCCGTCTTCTCTTCCTCCCACACACAACATCACATGCTGCACATATTTCTTCTGTAAATATCCTGCACACACCTTCCACATCCCCCATCTGCTCCAATTCCTATTTGCCCAATCGTTCCTCCACTTCTTTCTTATACTCTGCCTTTTTCTCATCGTCTTGTAATTTTTCCAATCTCCTTGCAAATACTCCTTCCTCTCGTCTTTCCCTTCTTCTATTCCTCCATCTTACTTGGATCCTAATTCTGGCCACCACCAAGTAGTGGTCAGAAAGTCCACTCCCCCAACCTCTATAAGCTCTTGCATCCATTACACATCTTCACATCCTTTCATCCACACACACATAATCAATCATTGCCTTCCTTTCATTCAGTTCACCACCCACCCTTCTCATCACTCGCCATGTATACCTGTGGATCATTTTATGCCTGAACAGGGTATTGGCTATCACCAACCCCCTCCCAACACAAATGGCCACTAACGCACTGCCATTTTCATCTCTCTCAGCAGGCACACCCCACTCACCAACTCTTCCATGCGTCTTCACATTCCCTGCTTTACCATTCATATCACCGATCAAGAACACTCTCTCATTCCTTCCAAAATTATTCATGCACACTTCCACATTTGTCCAGAACTCTTCTCTCACTCTGCTAGCACGATCTTGAGTTGGCGCATACACACACACAATCGCCCACATTTGTATTCCAACTTTCAACTTTACCCACACAATCCTTGACCCAGCTGATCCATACTGTCTTATGCTCTTCTTCCATCTTTTACTCACAACTATACATACTCCTTCCTTTGCCCTCTCATTCTCACCTACTCCTGCACATATACCGCATCCATACTCCCATTCTCTCACACTTTCTCCTCTCCATTTTGTTTCAGTTATTCCACATACATCCACTTTCGCACCCTCAAGCACCTGGACAATCTCTCTCTCTTTCACCTCATCATTCGCTCCTCTTACATTCCATGTAGCCATTACCAAGTCCTTTGTCCGGTCCTGGGTCGTCATCGTTAGGTCAGTCCTTATCCGAGGCTTCTTGTTTGTTTTTTTAGTCAGTTGTTTTCCGGGGAGGGGCACTAACCCTCCGCCAACCCTTTTAGTCACCTTTTACAACAAGCAGGGATACTGGGGGAGTATTCTTGAAAAAAAAAAAACCCTACCCCCAGGGGTAATATCGTACATATCCTTTTATCTGTGAATTGTTTTGGCACACACTATTTCATTCAGTAGTGCATTCCACTGATCAATTGCTCTGTTTGGGAAACTGAATTTCCTTACGTCTTTATCACCTCTTCTTATGCAGTTTTTTGCAGTGTCCTGTTGCTGATGCTTCCCCATAGGTTAAGTAATCATTTATGTCTACTTCCTCCTTCCCTGATATGCATTTATATAGCATTATCATGTCCCCTCTTTTCCTTCTCTCCTGTAGTGATGGTAGATTCAGTTTATTTAGTCTTTCTTCGTAGCTTAGATCCCTTAAGTTTGGTACCCATCTTGTAGTGGCCCTTTAAACTTTTTCAATCTTGTCTATGTGTTTTTTGAGATGAGGACTCCAGACTACTGATGCATACTCCAGGGTTGGTCTGATGAATGATGTTATTATCCTTCTTAGCATGTCTTCATTTATGTCTGTGAACGCTATTCTCATATTTGCAAGCAGTGTATACATGTTCCGTACCTTCTCACTGATGTGGTCAGCCGGAGATAGTCTGTTATTGATAATCACACCTAGGTCCTTCTTTCTTTCTGATGCGTGTAGGGTTTTATTTCCTAAGGTATAATCCCAATCTGGTCTTTTTCCACTTTTACCAAACTTGATTACATGACACTTGTCCACATTCAATTCCATTTGCCATGTACAGTACCTCAAAAAAGTATCAGAACAAATATATGGTAAACAAACTGAAAAACCAACGATGTGATCCGAAAACACACCTGAGGTGAACGTATGATTTCAAAACTATCTGCCCCTAAGTACAGATACATTCTTGAGGCACTGTACATGTATTACTCCATTCACGAAGTTTATTTAATTCTTCTTGTGACTCTTTACAAGAGTCTGTGTTTGTAATTCTCCTTTGTATTTTTGCATTATCTGCAAACATAGTTAGATAGCTTTCATTTCCAGTGTTACTGTCTATATCATTTATATACACTAAATCATGATTGGCGCCAGCACTGAGCCTTGTGGTACTCCACTAGTCACTTCTTTCCATGATGAGTAATTTCCCCTTAGTACTGTTCTCATTGTCAACGGTTTTTTTTTAATAAATGCAATATTAAAGGATAATGTTCAATAATACTGAAGGGCAGGGACAATGACTGTTTTGCTAAATTAAGCAATGATTACTTTATGCCGGCTTGCTTCGCCGATTCTCAGAACAAGAATTTATAAACTTTCTCAACAGTACACAGAAGAGACTAATTACTCACAATTGCTGTTTATTAGTACTGTTAGCCTCTGGAGAAAGTGACTTCACCCCTGACAATAAATAACTAATACTATTAATGATATCAGGTTCTTGCTGATGCATTAACTCGTAGAAGGCACAACGGATTTTAAGCTTTATACAACAAGACTGGCCTAAGTACCAGTTATGAATAGCAAAGCGTTTATGCAAGCTAGGAGTATAAGGGAAATAAGCTTAATTATGGAGAAATGAAACACGAGTTTACATTACATTAAGCTCAAAGAAAAAGAACTGTTAAATTTATTGATTACAAAGGAATAAATTTAACGTTACATTTCAAAGTGAATTCAAAATAAAGAGATCGCACTCACTCACTCACTCAGAAGCTAAACTCTTAAACCTAGGAAAATATGAAAAGGAAATACTGGTCAATGTAGCGTATCACCAAGGAAGGGTGGGAGCCTGGAGAACTGTAGTCTAGTGAAGTCTGGGTGCTAGAAGACCTCTCTCACTCTCACTACTGGAGCACAGAACCACACTCCGTCGTGACATGTAAAGGACTCATTCAAATACGATGTGTGGGGTAGGATGCCCAGGCCAGCCGGAAGAAGGCGTGGCCAATGGTTGAGGCAAGCAGAGACGAACAATATAGAAACAATAATATCGCTCAGTAGAGCACATAATGACGTGCATTAGAACGGTCACTTTTGAAACAGTGACGAATGTTTTGAAAAAAGTATACCATCGAAATGGAGTGAGAAACGGTTAACTGAATGATAGACAGTGAGCTTTCCACTAAAATTCGTGGTTTCTCACAAAAGGAAAATGTCGTGAATTTGATTCGTGACATTACGCCCCTTCAAAATGAAATTTTTTCCTTATGGGAAAAAATTTGTGGATTTATATATATATATGTTCACATCCTAACTCAGTCACACAAGATTCACACTGTGGTGTGTGTGCTATCCTGCTACAGGAGAAAATCACTATCGCCAATGAGCGTAAAATCCTCGTATTTACGTTAATAGAGGCAAGCTTGAGGGAAAAAACTCCGTGACGACGGTGAAAATCCTATACTCAGGTCAAACTGAGCGAAAGTTTGCTACATTTCAACTGACAACTAATTGTTGTGTAGCGTGGTGTATGTAATACACAGTGTAGGTGTGACAGTTGTAGTGTAACTGTACCCACGTGTAAAATGATAGTAAATATTAATAATATGGCGACGATGAAGGCAGAGGAAAAGAGGCGGCAGCATGCGGCAGACGATCAGCTGGCCGGCACAGCAAAACTGCTACACCCATTGCTGTACCTGCAAAATCAATTAAGGTGGAGCATCAAAAGTGTCAATGAGACAAGAATTCTTATTACATTACAATTACTCTCTCTGCCTAGCAATCAGTATATCCTACAAAAGGTACGCTGTAGCTGAAAAACACGAGGTCACCATTAATTTATTAGGTACATTATTAACTAGGAAACGTAGTCCCTGGACGCCGTTGGTCTCGAGGACTCGTGTAGTATACTGGTTAAACTTAACTCTACACTTATGATTAGTGTCAGCAAGCTGAGAATCCCTGTGCAAACTCGGGCTTGTGTGTCCTCAGACACAGCCTCGGACTGCAGACGGGTCCTCCCCCTCCCCCTTAACCTAGTGCCTATATTAATATCGGGCAACTGAAAATCCTTGTGCAAACTCGGGCTCGTGTGTCCGCAGACACAGCCTCGGGTCGCCTCTGCGGGGTTCTCTAACTTTCCCCCCTTAACCTACAGTACTTATATTAATATCGGGGAGCTGAGAATCCTTGTGCAAACTCGGGCTCGTGTGTCCGCAGACACAGCCTCGGACTGCACACGGGTCCACAAACTTCCCCCCTTTAGCCTAGAGTACACATGTATATACAATATCAGGGCAGCTGAGAATCCTTACGCAAACTCGGGCTCGTGTGTCCGCAGACACAGCCTCGGGTTGCCTCTGCAGGTTCTCGAACTTTCCCCCCTTAACTTACGGTACATATGTATGTACAGGCCCTTGACATGATGTGTCCTGTGGGGCCAATGGGCGAGACGTCAGGTCTGCACCCACTTCACCACTACCCTGTCTCTCAACTGACTCAGAGATTACGGGTGTGGTTTCAAACGATGCAGGAAGGACATGTCCCTGATTAGTGTTACATGGACACATATTGCAGGAACGCAAAACTACCTATGTCTCGTCCCATCCCTGGCCAGAAAAAGTCAGCTAGGATACGGCCCTGGGTCTTCCTTTTGCCCATGTGACCTCCTGAGGCTGAACAATAACCCCATTCTAACACTGCTAGGCGGTACTTGGCGGGAACGACAAACTGCAGTCGAACCTCGCCCTCGGGTGTTCGTGACTCACGGTAGAGGCGTCCTTGTTTGCGAAGGAACTTGGCTCGACCTCCCCGTGAATACTTTATCACTCTACGCTTTTGTTTTTTTCGCACAGCAGCAAGTGTTGGGTCGGAGTGTTGTTCTTGAACAACAAGTTGGCTACACATCAGATCTTGCGGCGATTCAATGGTCACAGGGGTGACACAATCTGGAGCCTCAATCATGGCTCGTGTTTCTGCAGCCGAAGTTTGAGTAGCGTCATCTTTGGTGCAACTATCCTTGGCACCGGGAATATTGCCAATGATAAGGTCAAATAAAGGTTCTGGCATGACAACTGCGAGTGTCGTACCAGTATAAAATGGAGATGCCACCTGGATACATGCCTCAGGGAACAATCTCACTGATCCATCAATAAGGTTTGCATGGATCTGTCGACCTGTGTACTGCTCAGGCCGAACTAAACTCTGCTTGACAGAGCAACCTGAGGATCCATCATCTCTCAGGACCTTCCCAGGAATGTCTCCCACAAACCCTGGCTGAACAAGGAAGGTACTGTCACCTGTGGGAGGGCCTGTGGAGGAAGTAGCTAGCCACTCATGAGGCTGCTGAATAAATGATGCGGCAAACATTGTGCCTTGTGAACTAGATACTTGTGGGGTCATACTCACTGCCTGTGGAGATGGAACATTGGCCATCTGTGGAGGGGGGTTCACTGTCACTGTGGGACTAGTGAACTGTGGGGGAGTACCCGTACTGGTAGGGACGTGACCACCGTGCTGCTTCTGAGGAATGAAGGCTGCGTTTGCTTCCTGCCTCCTATTCACTTGAGCTGGTGGTGAGGACGGTCCCGACGGTCAGTTGTGTGGCTGATACTACTGCTCGTTAGGGTACCTGTTGTACCTCTTCCACTCAGGTTTGTGAGAGTTTTGCCCCTGGTCCTTCCACTGCGGCTTTGGACCTTGGCCATAATTTTGAGAATGGCCTTGTTGGTGGGGTTCAGTCTGAGACGGTTTCCCAGATTTATCAGCTTTCCTGTTCCAGGTATACTGCTTGTGAGTTTGATACCCGTATGCAGTGAAATATGTGTCAGCCTTTTCCACCATTTGGCTGGCATCTTTCACCTGGCAGATCTTAAGCTGTGCTATGAGCTCAGCAGGCCACGACTTTTCTACCTGCGTGCGCAGCATAAGGTCAATTATCCCCTCACGCATGGAAGGAGTTTCTATCCACTCATTTAAGTAAGCAGTGAGACGGTTGAGGAACTGAACAGCTGTCTCCTTGTCTTGGAGATGAGCTCGCATGAACTGAACTTTGGCGTCGTCTACTGTGAGATCATACGCCTTAATGAGTGCAGCTTTCATCATCTCATACGTGAGATTGTCTCCACGAATTCTGTGGAGAATATCGAGGGCAGGGCCCTCAAATAAACTAAGAAATTGGAGCCGCTTAGCTGCCTCAGCCAGTTGATACATGTCTGCCATGTCCTCAAAACGAGCTATGTACGGCTTGATTCGCTCGCCTTCCTTGTATGAAGGAAGCTTGATGCGTGGGGTCGCCAGGACATGTGTAGGAAGAGCGATAGTGGAGCTTGGGTTGGCTGCAGCAGATGTGCCTGAAGCCAAGGAATCTCGCTTGAGCTTCAAAACCTCAAGCTCATGTTTTTCTCGTGCCTCACGTTCGGCACGTTCATGTTCACGTTGTTCCCGCTTGTGTTCGCGCTCTCTTTCACGTTGTTCGCGCTCGAATTCACGCTGTTCTCGCTCTTATTCACGCTGAATCTTACGCTCTTCACGGGCATCATTCTCACGCTGCTGCTCCTGATTATGCCGTGAGAGTATGTACTCTTTAATTTGATCGGTAAGCCCCATGTCTTTGGCTTCCTGTAAAAATACAGTGCTAGCCATGATGCTAATTTACTAAGCAAGCGGAAACTGAGTATTGACTGCTGCTTCGCAAACGAATGCTAATAATACGAGTAAAGAATACAGACACAAGCTAGTGGTGACCAGTCTGATCTAGTCAACTGGCAAAGAATAAAGCAAAAATGCAAATGACTGGGAAGACTCAATAATTAACGCAATGGGTACGGCAACTTACCAGGAGCGAATAAAATCGTCTGGCATTACCTAGAATAAAGTACTAAATAGAGTTAAGTACTCTATGGATTAATAAAGCAGAAATTCACTTGCTAAACTAACGGTAAACACCAGTAAGCTTGTGCCTATAACCTTCAGCGGTTATAACTAAAAACTAACTAGTTGAGTGAGTGAGTTTTATTTCGTTAATAAAAGTACTAGGAGTTAAATCCTGAAATGAGGTCGCCAGTTGTCAACGGGTTTTTAAAAAATAAATGCAATTATTAAATGATAATGTTCAATAATACTGAAGAGCAGGGACAATAATTGTCTTGCTAAATCAAGCAATGATTACTTTATGCCGGCTTGCTTCGCCGATTCTCTCAGAACGAGAATTTATAAACTTTCTCAACAGTACACAGCAGAGACTAATTACTCACAATTGCTGTTTATTAGTACTGTTAGCCTCTGGAGAAAGTAACTTCACCCCTGACAATAAATAACTAATACTATTAATGATATCAGGTTCTTGCTGATGCGTTAACTCCTAGAAGGCACAACGGATTTTAAGCTTAATACAACAAGAATGGCCTAAGTACCAGTTATGAATAGCAAAGCGTTTATGCAAGCTAGGAGCTATAAGGGAAATAAGCTTAATTATGGAGAAATGAAACACAAGTTTACATTACATTAAGCTCAAAGAAAAAGAACTGTTAAATTTATTGATTACAAAGGAATAAATTTAACGTTACATTTCAAAGTGAATTCAAAATAAAGAGATCGCACTCACTTGCTCACTCAGAAGCTAAACTCTTAAACCTAGGAAAATACGAAAAGGAAATACTGGTCAATGTAGCATATCACCAAGGAAGGGTGGGAGCCTGGAGAACTGTAGTCTAGTGGAGTCTGGGTGCTAGAAGACCTCTCCCACTCTCACTACTGGAGCACAGAACCACACTCCGTCGCAACATATAAAGGACTCATTCAAATACGATGTGTGGGGTAGGATGCCCAGGCCAGCCAGAAGAAGGCATGGCCAACGGTTGAGGCAAGCAGGGGCGAACAATATAGAAACAATAATATCGCTCAGTAGAGCACTTAATGACGTGCATTAGAACGGTCACTTTTGAAACAGTGACGAATGTTTTGAAAAAAGTATACCATCGAAATGGAGAGAGAAACGGTTAACTGAACGATACACAGTGAGTTTTCCACTAAAGTTCGTGGTTTCTCACAAAAGGAAAATGTCGCGAATTTGATTCGTGACACTCATTTCTCTTTTTATGAGAAAATCTTTGTATACAACAATACAGTTTGCCTCGAATTCCTTCTTGATGGTACAGTTTCCATAAAAGTCTTTGGTGTGGTACTGTGTCAAATGCTTTCTTGAAATCTAAATAGATACTGTCCTCCCATCCTTTTCTTTCCTGTATTGTGTCTGTTACTCTGTCATAGTAGCTCAATGGATTAGTAACACATGATTTTCCTTTTCTGAAACCAAACTGCCTTTCTGTTATCATATTGTGTTCTTCTAGATGATTTACCCAAGCTTTTCTTATCTTTTCTAATACCTTGCTTACAACACTGGTCAGTGATACTGGTCGGTAGTTGAGTGGATTTTATCTATTCCCTTTCTTGAATAAGGGGACAATGTTTGCTTTCTTCCAAATATCAGGTAGTTTACCTTGACTCAAGGATTTCTTGAAAATTAAAAATAATGGTTTACTTAACTCCTTTGCACATTATCGTAGTACCCAACATGAAATTTCATCAGGACCATTTGGTTTTCCTCTGTCTAATTTACTTAACTCCTCCTGTATTACTTTTCTGATATTTGTATATCAGGTAGTATGCGTGGGCATGCATGTTATTCCCTCTCAAATTTTTTTTCTTCTGTAAAAACTGATTAGAAATTCTTATTTAGTGCTTCACAAATATCCTTCTCTTGTGTATAGGTGATTCCCTGGTCAGTAATGGATTGTATTTTATCTTTTACTTTGGTTTTGCTTCTGATGTAGCTGTAAAATAGCTTCGGTTGATCACTACTTTTATTTATTATATCCTCCTCAAACTGTTTTTGGGATTCCCTCCTTATTCTTGTATTGTTTCTTGCCTGTTTGTAATTATTATACGCCCTTTCACTATTGTGTCATGTATCTATTCCACAACAAATCTCTTCTTTCTTTTGATTTTTTACATTCTGTATTGAACCATTTCTTTATTTTCTTTTCTGCTTCTTTGTGCTGTGGGATGTACTTCTGGACTCCTGTTTCATAAAATTCACAGAATTTTTTATATCTATCTATCTATCTATAGCCCGACGCCCTAATCCCGCAAAGGGTGGCCACAGACAAAACGCCTCCAAGTCGCTCTGTCACCCACCATTTGACTACCCTCCCCCCAACTCACCCCCCCCTCCCTCATATACCTCTCAACTCCATCCCTCCACCTCATCCTCGGTCTATCTCTCCCTCTCCCTCCCTCCACCTCACCTACATACACCCTCTTAGTCAGTCTTTCATTCTCCATTCTCTTCACATGTCCAAACCACTTCAGTGTATTTCTCCTAATCTTCTCAACCACATGCACATCCACCCCACATCGTTCCTTCACTTCTTCATTCGTCAACCTGTCCCTCCATGTCACTCCACATGCTCCTCTCAAGTAACTCATTTCCACTGCTCGCACTCTTGACTTGTTCCCCTCTTGCAAGGTCCATGCCTCGCTTCCATACGTCAGGGTAGGGATCACAATACTATCATGCAGTGACTTCTTAACTTCCATACTCACCTCCCTATTTCTCATCACTGCTTTCAGTGTACCAATGACCTTCCTTCCCTGCTGTACCCTTTCACGCACTTCATCCCCCAGCGTTCCATCCTTACTCATCACACTACCCAAGTACCTGAATGCACTCACATTCTCCATATCCTCACTATCCAACCTCACTGCACACTCTGTGACTTCATTCCTCTCAAACACCATAACTTTACTTTTGTTTACATTAACTTTCAGATTCCTCCTCCTACACACTGTCCCAAATTCATTCACCAAACCTTGCAACATCCATTCATCTTCACTCAGCAGTACTGTATCATCATCAAACAGCAACACCGGAAGCTTCCAAATCTCTCCCTCATTCATTAGAGCCACCCCCACATCCACTGCCCTACCCTGCACCTCCTTTACAACTCCATCCTTGTATATATTAAACAGCCATGGAGACATCACACAACCCTGTTTCAGTCCCACATTGAGATCAAAGAACTGACTCAGCTCACTATCCACTCGCACCGTAACCCTAGCTCCCTCGTACATACTCTTCAGAGCACTCAGCAATTTCCCCTCCACTCCATATATTCTTAATACCTTCCACATACCTTGCCTATCTATTCTGTCATAAGCTTTCTCCAAGTCCATGAAGGCAGCATCCACTTTCCTTCCCTTCTCTAGATACTTCTCCACTAAACATCTTAGAACAAATATCTGATCTACACACCCTTTTCCCTTCCTAAATCCCCCTTGTTCTTCTCCAACTAGCTCCTCTGTCATATGCCTAACCCTATCAATGAGTATTCTACCAAATATTTTACCAGTCACACTAAGTAGGCAAATACCCCCAATGGTTACCACATACTTCTCTCTCTCTCCTTTTCCTTTGTATAAAGGAACAATTATACCTGATTTCCAGTCCTCTGGAACCCTTCCCTCTTCCCAAGCCAATCTACACAACTTCCATATCCACTCCACAACAATCTCACCCCCATACCTAAGCATTTCACCACACACTCCATCAATTCCTGGGACCTTTCCCAACTTAATATTCTTCATCGCTTCCACTACTTCCGCCCTACTGATCTCTTCCTCCCTCCTCTCATCTCTTCTTCTCCCAGCCATTCCCCAACCACCTATACTCGCACTGCTCTCACTCTCCACACTCAACAAATCCTCAAAGTGCTCCTTCCATCTCCTCAGTTTCTCTCTCTTCTCCACCAACAATCTATTATTCCTATCTTTCACTCCCCTACTATTTCCCCTTTCACACTGCCTTACTTTCTTTACCTCCTTCCAAAACAATTTCTTACTCTCCCTCCATTTCACACTCATATTCCTCCCAAACTCCTCATCCACTTTCTTTTTACTCTCCTTCACCAGTCTCTTAACCTCTATACTCCTGCTCACATATACCTCTCTCTTCTCTCTCTCATCTTCTCCCCTACCTGTACTTGCTAACCATTCACTATAAGCCTTCTTCTTTTGTTCCACAGCTCGTTTCACCTCATTATTCCACCATGCTGTCCCTTGCACACCCTTGCATCTCCTCCTCACTCCAGAAACCGCCTCACAGGCTGCGCCTATCTCTTCCGTGAATATCTTACATACGTCTTCCACCCCTTCCATCTGCTCTAGCTCATACCTTCCCAGTCTTTCTTCCATTATGCTCTTATACTCTGTCATTTTCTCACTATCTTGCAATTTCTCCACTCTTCTCACAGGAGTTGCTTCCTCCTGTCTTCCTCTTCGTCTCCTCAACCACTTTCTTTGCTGCTCTACCTTGGCCATCACTAAATGATGGTCCGAGACTCCATTCCCCCACCCTCTCCACACTCTTGCATCCAACACTTGCCTTCTCATTTGCTCATCCACGCACACATAGTCTATCATTGCCTTTCGTTGAACAAGTTCACCATCCATCCTCCTCATTACTCTCCATGTATACCGGTGGATCATCTTATGCCAAAAGTAGGTGTTGGCTATTGCCAACCCCTTACAAGCACAGATGTCCACCAAAGCACTTCCATTCCCATCTACGTCAGCTGGCACACCCCACTGACCAACCAATCCATCCACTCGTACATTCCCAACTTTGCCATTCATGTCTCCAATCAACAACACTCTCTTGCTCCTCTCAGACTTGTCCATACACGCTTCTACACTCGCCCAAAACTCATCTTTCACTCTTGCCACTAGATCCTCTGTCGGGGCATACACACATACAATCGCTCAAGCTTGTATACCTACTTTCATCCTCACCCATACAATCCTTGCACCCACTGTTCCATACTCTCTTATATTCTTCCACTTCTTGCTTATCATCAGACATCCTCCATCTCTTGCCCTCTCATTTTCATTGACTCCCGCACATATACCTAAACCATATTCCCATTCTCTCACCCTTTCACCCTACCATTTAGTTTCAGTCAATCCACATATATCCACTTTTGCATCCTCAATCACCTGAACAATCTCTCTCTCTTTCACTTCATCATTCACTCCTCTCACATTCCACGTTCCCACCCTAGGAATGTCTTTCGTCTGTTCCTTAGTCGTCAACGTATGGTCCGTCCGGGTCCAAGGCGCTTTGTTCGCTTCTTTAGTTAGTTCTTTTTAAGGGGTGGGGCACTAACCCACCACCAACCCTTTTAGTCGCCTCGTACGACAAGCAGGGACACTGAGGGAGTATTCTTGAAACCCCCCTACCCCCAATCAGTTTCTAAGAAATACTTCTTTAGGTCACGATAGTTTCCTTTTTCATTGTTTAGGCTCTTTTTGTAACTTTCATTGCTGTTAACTATGTCATATGCTATCCTGAAGTTGAAATTTAGTACTGCATGGTCGCTTTTGCCGAGTGGAGGGTGATATATTAAACTGTCAATATCATTTTCTTGCCTAGTAAATATGAGATCTAGCATTGAGGGTACATCGAGTCCTCTTTTTCTGGTGGTTTCCCTAACATGTTGCATTAGGAAAAGCTCTTGCACGAGATCCAGGAGCTTATGGTCCCAACAGCGTTCTTGGCTTATTATATCTATAGTATTCCAATTTATATTTGTATTAAAATCTCCAGTTAGTGTTCTTACCTAATTCTTACCTAATTGTATCTTTACAGGAATGAGTCAAGCTCGTACTGTCCCGTGTCTTAAACCATATTTATCGTCCATATCCTTAAATTTGTGAATTGTTTTGGCACACACTATTTCATTCGGTAGTGCATTCCATTGATCAATTGGTCTGTTTGGGAAACTGAATTTCCTTACGTCTTTATCACCTCTCTTCTTATGCAGTTTTTTGTAGTGTCCTCTTGCTGATGCTTCTCCATATGTTAAGTAATCATTTATGTCTATTTTCTATTTCCCTGATATGCACTTATATAGCATTATCATGTCACCTCTTTTCCTTCTCTCCTGTAGTGTTGGTAGATTCAGTTTATTTAGTCTTTCTTCGTAGTTTAGGTCCCTTAAGCTTGGTATCCATCTTGTAGCGGCCCTTTTAACTTTTTCAATCTTGTCTATATGCTTTTTGAGATGAGGACTCCATACTACTGATGCATATTCCAGGGTTGGTCTATGAATGATGTTATTATCCTTCTTAGCATGTCTTCATTTATGTATGTGAATGCTATTCTCATATTTGCAAACAGTGTATACATGTTCCGTACCTTCTCGCTGATGTGGTCAGCCGGAGATAGTCTGTTATTGATAATCACACCTAGGTCTTTCTCTCTTTCTGATGTGTATAGGGTTTTATTTCCTAACTTATAATCCCAATCAGGTCATTTTCCACTTTTACCAAACTTGATTACATGACACTTGTCCACATTGAATTCCATTTGCCATGTACTACTCCATTCATGAAGTTTATTTAATTCTTCTTGTAGCTCTTTACAAGAGTCTGTGTTAGTAATTCTCCTTTCTATTTTTGCATCATCTGCAAACATATTCAGATAGCTCTCATTTCCAGTGTTACTGTTTATATCATTTATATACACTAAAAACATGATTGGTGCCAGCACTGAACCCTGTGGTACTCCACTAGTCACTTCTTTCCATGATGAGTAGTTTCCTCTTAGTACTGTTCTCATTTCTCTTTTTATGAGAAAGTCTTGCATCCAACAAAACAGTTTGCCTCGATTCCTCCTTGATGGTACAGTTTCCATAAAAGTCTTTGGTGTGGTACTGTGTCAAAAGCTTTCTTGAAATCTAAGTAGATACCGTCCACCCATCCTTCCCTTTCCTGTATTGTGTTTGTTACTCTGTCATAGTAGCTCAACAGATTAGTAACACATGATTTTCCTTTTCTGAAACCAAACTGTCTTTCTGTTATCATACTGTGTTCTTCTAGATGATTTACCCAAGCTTTTCTTAAAAGCTTTTCTAATACCTTGCTTGCAACACTGGTCAGTGATACTGGTCGGTAGTTGAGTGGATTTTGTCTATTTCCTTTCTTGAATAAGGGGACAATATTTGCTTTTTTCCAAATATCAGGTAGTTTACCTTGACTCAAGGATTTCTTGAAAATTAAAAATAATGGTTTACTTAACTCCTTTGCACATTCTCCTAATACCCAACATGAAATTTCATCAGGACCACTTGCTTTTCCTCTGTCTAATCTACTTAACTCCTCCTGTATTACTTTTTGTGCTATTTTTATATCTGGTAGTATGTGTGGACATGCGTGTTCCACATAGTCCCTCTCAAAATTTCTTTTTGTAAAAACTAATTGGAAATTCTTATTTAGTGCTTCACAAATATCTTTCTCTTGTGTATAAGTGATTCCCTCGTCCGTAATGGATTGTATTATATCTTTTACTTTGGTTTTGCTTCTGATATAGCTGTAAAACAGCTTTGGTTGATCACTACTTTTATTTATTATATCCTCCTCAAACTGTTTTTGGGCTTCCCTCCTTATTCTTGTATAGTCATTTCTTGCCTGTTTGTAATTATTATTCGCCCTTTCACTATTGTGTCTTCTGTATCTATTCCACAACAAATCTCTTCTTTCTTTTGATTTTTTACATTCTGTATTGAACCAATTCTGTATTTTCTTATCTGCTTCTTTGTGATGTGGGATGTACTTCTGGACTCCTATTTCATAAAATTCACAGAATTTTTTATATACAGCATTTAAATCTTGTCCTCTAAGCTCATTTTCCCAATCAACTTCTAAGAAATATTTCTTTAAGTCTTGATAATTTCCCTTTTTATAGTTTAGGCTCTTTTTGTAACTGTCATTGCTGTTTACTATGTCATATGCTATCCTGAAGTTATAATTTAGTACTGCATGATCGCTTTTGCCGAGTGGAGGGTGATATATTAAACGGTCAGTATAATTTTCTTGCCTAGTAAATATTAGATCTAGCACTGAAGGTACATCAAGTCCTCTTTTTCTGGTGGTTTCCCTCACATGTTGCGTTAGGAAAAACTCTTGTACGAGATCCAGGAGCTTTTGGTCCCAACAGCTTTCTTGGCTAATTATATCTAGAGTATTCCAATTTATATTTGTATTGAAATCCCCAGTTAGTATAATTCTTTCCGATTTCTCTTCCATTTTATGTAGTAATGATCTTATACTCTGAATTGTACTCTCCGCCAGGTCCTCATATTCGTCTCTTTCCCATGTGTTTATTCTGGGTGGCATGTACAAATTGGCTACAATTATTTTACCTTCAGATGTGTTGATCTCTACTGCAATCAGTTCTACTTGTGATGGTATATCTAGTTTTATTTCCTTGACTTTTAAATTTTTCTTAGTTAATATCATAATTCCTCCTCCTTTTTTAAAATTTCTGTCTCTTCTCCATATATTGTATTCCTCTAAGTTTAGTATGACATTGGATATCCTTGGTGTTAATTTTGTTTCAGTTAGGCATATATATTATTTGTGGTTCATTTTCTCTGACATAATCATTCATCTCTAGTAATTTAGATACCAATCCATTCACATTTGAGTACATCAACTTTATCATCTTGTTTATATACTTGTCATGACATGGTTCTACTACCTTCCTCCTTTTTCTTCCATCCTGTTTGTGTACCACTTTCGTACCTGCAATCCTATTACTTTGTAAAAAAAAAATTCCTCTTCTCCTCTTCTGATCTTCCCTCATTTTTTTGTTTTTGCTTCCTCCCTTTTTTCTTTCAGTAATTCCAGTTCCTCTTGTGTTAGGCATCTTTTTATCCATACATTTTTGAACTCCTCTTTTTCCATAAGATTCTTTGCATTTTTTAGTATCTCTTCCACAGTGTTTACACTCTGGAAAGTTACCTTTAGAGGTCTTGTCTTGCTTTTCTCGTATTTCCCTAACCTTTTGTGTTCCTCTATGTCTTTACTACAGATTTCCTCTGATACTTCTTTCAGTAAGCTCATTACATTTGCCATCTCCTTTTTGTCTCTTGTGATCTTGTTTTTTACTTCTTCCTCTTCTATACCAGTGATTATTATAGATTTGTTTATCTCTACTGAATCTCTGAGTAACTTTGGATTGTTTTGGATTATTCTTTTCACTTCCTTTTTAATGCTTTTTTCCTCCACCCTTGTTTCTAAGTCTTTCTTTACTTTCACCATTTCAGCATACGTGGTTTCTACATAATTTTTGTAGCTTTGCACAGCTTCATTCACCTGTGTTATCTTCTCCTCAGTATCACTGCTCTGGTCCATAAGACTGCTTGCTTGCCTAATTGTCTCTGTGTCATTTTTTAACTCTTCCATAACACTCTCGTGATTGACTACTGTGCTTGTCATTTCACTCATTTTCTTCCTAAGCGTACTCAGTTCCACTGTTAGTTCACTGATGGTTGTGTGTGTGTGTGTGTGTGTGTGTGTGTGTGTGTGTGAAAACTAATAGGTTTTATGAGACTGTACTATGACTTGGTGAAAGGATTGGCTCTCATCGATGATGCTGATCCATTGCTTTTTAACCCACCACGTGCCAGTGCCGTTTTAAAACGGTCTGACAATTCCGCAGCCAGTGCCAGTGCCATTTTAAAACGGTTTAGAATAAATAAGTCACTGTGACCGCATTTTTCAAGATTCGCAGGTAAAAATAGGCAGGCATGTATGGTAACTGTTCCTCTACCATCCCCCAGGCTGTCAAGGCCATGCATTCACTTGCTTCCCCTTTCATGCTCGCTCTGCCTCACTCTGCCTGTGTGCCTCACCCAGTGCTGTGCATAATGAAGGCATTTTGTAAATATTTTCGTGTAAGTGTAGTTTGTAAATATTTTCTTGCAAGTGAAAGGACTATATAGTGAAATTAAGTGGTAAATACCTTCTTGCAAGTGCCAGGACTGTACTGTATGTAATGAAGTCAGGTTGTACCCATCTTCAAGTATGTGTATGATAATGCACTCACAGTGAGAAAGACATGCAAATTGTGATAGATGTTGAAGTAATAAGTAATCAGAAAAGTGTACAGAACATTGCTATACCTTCCCAGCATAAATACCTGAGTATTCCTTACATAGAAAATAGCTTTTGCTCACTAATGTGGTGAGCGTGACTGAGCAGCTATATCTGTATACGAGTATGCAGGACTCAATAAAACCCATTACCGAGCCTCGGTGAGCATTTTAATGGTGAAATTTGTTGTTTCCACATAAAAATCTATCATTTTAGCCAAAAAAAAAAAACAAAGGTTGAAAAATGGCTGGCACTGGGGTGACCCATGGGGCTAAAAATATCTGGCACGTGGCAGGTTAAAAAACAATAGGCTAAAGGACAAAGTCACAGGGTAATGTCAAAGTATTACCAAGAAAGATTGACTAAAACAGTTTTTATCTGGCTCAGACCAAGTTTTGGGAAAAGGACTGAGTATGAAGTTAGAGTGAAGGAATTAGGTTTTGAGAATGGCCAAAGATTAAGGTCGCTAGGCAAAGTCAAATTTCGACCCTTGTGTCTCTTCGTGAACAGTATGAAATAGTTTTTTACATGATTTAGACCAATCTTGGTGAAAATATTAATGACCAGCCTAGGGGTTGACATTTTTTTTTTTAGAACACTAAGTAAAAAGTAAAGTAAAAAAATTTTTATTGCCAATAAGAGAACATAATACATGTATCAATACAATACAAAGTTAGAAGCAGCATGGTCCGCCAAGCAGGAGCTCCTTGGGATACATAATAGTGGTACATTCTTTCTTTGATTTAGTACAGGCAAATATACAAATATAATATCCTATGTTATACATACATATGCACATAATACATATTACACATTACATATGCACATAATACATATTACACATTACATATGCATGCACACATATACACATATATAGATATATACATACACATGCACACACATACACACATAAATACATACATAAATACTCTAGCATTACCCAGAAATTATGAACATTATAGTGTAAATAAATAACCTTTAATAATTCTTTTAAATGAAGATCTATTACATAAATTAATAAAATCCTTTATATTTGCAGGCAGAGAGTTCCATAACTGAGGACCGGTACATAGTATGCAATTTTTAGAAAGAATCGTTCGAAATTGTGGGCATTTGAGATTAATCTACTGTTGTGAACAGTGTTTACTAATGTAAAAACTTATATTTCCTGAGCAATCCTTGATATAATTTAAAACAAATAACAAAAAATATTTATGAACAAATTGAAACTTCAGAAGTTTTGTAGACAAATATGTTGTCAGTGTAGTCAAATGTACCCTTAAAAAAATATATATCTCAGAATTTTCTTCTGTGCTATTACTATTCTCTTTAAGAATGGTGGCCAGGTACAGCTCCGCACACACACACAGCAGATAAGGTGATGGTAACATAACGTATAATGTATGCTTCAGTTGTAAGGTGATAGCGGATCCGATATAGTACACTGCACATTTTTTATAGTTGCGTACATACTGCATTAGTGTGACAACTCCAATTTAAATTTTCATCAATACAGATGCCAAGAAACTTTGTGTTGTCAACCCGTTTTATTATTTCACTGTCTAATATCAAAGGAGGCATACTTTTTTTTTCACAGAACAATTTTGAAAGAAAATATAATTAGTTTTGGTCATATTTAACCCACTTAACAATTGAATTTAACTCTCTGCTCAAATTAGTGTGTAAAGAGGTAATATTCTTATCTGCTAACAGAAGAGTGGTGTCATCAGCATATATAACAAATTTGAAATTGGAGTTAGCACAAGTTATTTCATTAATATAGACAAGGAACAAAATAGGCCAAAATCTGATCCCTGAGGTACCCCTTTTGACATAAATTTAAAAAGAGAATACTTAAAATTTCAATAGACTGCTTGCGATCTATTATTGATGTAGTTCTTTAATAGCTGCGGTAGTACACCACTAATCCCAACATGTTTTAATTTGTCATTTATTATATGATGGTTCAAGGAATTGAAAGCTTCGGATAGATCAATCAACACCCCTGCAAACATACAACTTTTCTTCCAATTATTCGTATACATTTTTAACAAATTGTAGCACAGCCGACTCTGATGGTCGAGTCTGCCGAAATCCAAATTGACTATCACTGAGTAAATCATTTTTTTCAAAATAGTAAGACGAATGCAGATGGCTTTTTCAATTATTTTACTGAACGCTAGACGTATTGACATTGGACGATAGTTGTTTATATCATTCTTACTACTAGACTTATGCAAGGGAATCTCTTTGGTCATTTTTAGTTTATCTGGAAAAATCCCTGTGCTAAATGCAAGGTTAATTATATGCACAATTGGAGTTGAAATTATTGTCAAGTTGTGCTTCAATAATTTAGGTGGAAATTCATCAAAACCAGCAGCAGTGGGTTTTTATTGCTTTTAAGTATTGTTCAATTTCAATTTATTATTTATGGAAGAAAGATACATTGAGAAATTAAGTGGGTTTTGTATATACTGTAGATATGCGGTTTCGTTACTTGTGTTAGAGGAGGATACGTTTCCATAATTTAAAGAATTCTTGTTGAATGCACTGGCTATATCATTAGAATAGGGTTTTAAGTTAACTGTGTGTTTATCTGCAGTACTATTGTCTCTGCCAAATAGAGAATTAATAGTCTTCCAGTGAGATTTAGGATTACCTTGGTTATCTTTTAACTGATCCTTATAATACTTATTTTTAGCAGTCCTCAAAATAGATGTTCATTCATTTCGGTATGATTTGTATATTTTCCCATATGTTATTGGCCATTTTTTAGCCAATCTTTCTAGTCTGTGTTTTTCTTTAATACTCTTTTTTAGTTCTAGTGTGATATATGGATTCTGCTCATTCTTATTATATTTATTTAGAGATTTTAATGTAAAATGTTTCTGGAATAAGGCATTGAAGCTATCATAAAAATAGTTGTATGCTTCATTTGGGCATTGAGACTTGAGTACATTGGACCAACTTCAATGAGATAGCTCTTTACTGAAATTGTCAATTGAGGCATTTGTTATAATCCTTGCTTGAATATACTTCGGGGCATTTTTATTTACGTTTTTAAGATTAAACTGGACAATTATGGGAAAATGATCTGATATAGTTGTATGTATTAGGAAGTTATCTTTATTTTTTTCTGCTCTTGAAGTCCAAATATGATCAATAAGTGTTGCAGTTGTGTCTGTTACTCAAGTAGGTTTCGAAGTAAGAGGTACTAATGAATAAGAATACATCAACTTTATGAACTCATTCACGAATACATCTTTATTGTGCTTCAAGAGATCGAGATTCCAATCACCGAAAATATTTTCACTGGGGTATATTTTAGTATTAATATTTCTTAATAATTCATTTAAATTATTTTTTAAAAGTTGCTTATTACCGCTAGGGGGTCTATAAATACAAGCAAAAAATAAATATTTTGTCTCTAACTGTAGTTTCGACACACAAACATTCTATGAAGAGTTCTGACATACCGGTACACATATTCAGTAAAACAGTTGAACAAAAACAACTGGAAATGTACATTGCAACACCACCCCTTTTCTAGTCCTACAATTATAAAAATTATATCCAGGAAGGTGATATAATGCAGCGAGATCCGGATCCAATCTTGTTTCAGTGAACCCCATTACATCAGTATTTAGAGAGGTGTTTGTTCGTACGTTATCGATAAAGTATTGAGGATTTGTAGGAATGCTTCGAATGTTCACAGAAAGTATGGTAAATGTGTCAATATCGCTTGTTATAGTAGAAATGCAAAGAAATACATATTCCGATTTTGGGATACACAGATTTCTCGTTTGCCTATAGAAATTATTTACGTGTTGGTCTGTATTGTAATTATCATCTTGAACAGCTAAAGGATCAAAGTTCACATTATGCAGGTAGTCAAACGAAATCGAAATTGAATCAGAATGATCATAAGCACGAATACTAGAAAAAATCTTCATTACCTAACGAGACAAATGATAAATAATTAACAGGTTCCATTAATTATAAATTGGGTAGTATTTTTGTAGGCAAGATACTATTTTAACAATAAATTGAGGTGAACTGTTTTTCTTACGATCTCTGAGATCTCTTTTGTTACATTGTTTAGAGTGGGGATCCATCTCATTCGACCTGCCCTGCACACTGCATTGCCTTGCATCCCCACCAGAATGTGAACTCAAGCTCATTCAGTCAGTCACATTCACTCATGCACACACTCACTCACATTTACTCACTAACTCATTCATTCACTCACTCACCAAAATTCACATACTCATTCACTCACACACACACACACACACACACACACACACAGAGGGAGTCATCCGAGGCAGACGTCCGACATCGGCGCTCCGTACCGAACCAACACGGCCAGTGGCATTACCTAAATTAGTATCTTTTTATGAGTCAAGCTCTGTACCAGGTTAGACTAAATGATTTTTCATTATTAAAAGGAAAAAAAAAAGTTTAAACAAGACTTGTTCAAACAGAAAAAAGAACCAAGAGGAAAAAATGCGCTGAGTCAGCTGGGTTTGTTTAGACTACAGCAACACGGGGAAAGTGTACATACTCTGTAAGTACATACTCTGTTCTTTTAGTATTGCAAAATGGATACATACTTTAGTAAAACAAATTTGGAAAAGAAAAGGGATAAAAGTAAAAAGCAAAATGATGATTTCTACCAAGAACTGGTTGAAGTGGAGACTCACAATAGACTGGTTGAACGTGTACACAAACTAGAAATGGCTTTCAAAAATGAAAATGATGAAATAATGAAGCAAATGCACTTGCAAAAGGAAGAAATAGAAAAACTAGGAAAGGAGGCCAATAAGAAAGACACAACCATCAGTGAACTAACAGTGGAATTGAGTACACTTAGGAAGAAAGTGAGTGAAATGGCAAGTACAGTAGTCAATCACGAGAGTGTTATGGAAGAGTTAAAAAATGACACAGAACCAATTAGGCAAGCAAGCAGTCTTATGGACCACAACAGTGATATTGAGGAGAAGATAACACAGGTGAATGAAGCTGTGCAAAGCTACAAAAATTATGTAGAAACCACGTATGCTGAAATGGTGAAAGTAAAGAAAGACTTAAAAACAAGGGTGGAGGAAAAAAGCATTAAAAAGGAGGTGAAATGAATAATCCAAAGCAATCCAAAGTTAGTCAGAGATTCAGTAGAGATAAACAAATCTATAATAATCACTGGTATAGAAGAGGAAGAAGTAAAAAACAAGATCACAAGAGACAAAAAGGAGATGGCAAATGTAATGAGCTTACTGAAAGAAGTATCAGAGGAAATCTGTAGTAAAGACATAGAGGAACACAAAAGGTTAGGGAAATACGAGAAATGCAAGACAAGACCTCTAAAGGTGACTTTCCAGAGTGTAAACACTGTGGAAGAGATACTAAAAAATGCAAAGATATTGACAGTTTAATATATCACCCTCCACTCGGCAAAAGCGATCATGCAGTACCAAATTATAACTTCAGGATATCATATAACATAGTAAATAGCAATGACAGTTACAAAAAGAGCCTAAACTATAAAAAGGGAAATTATCAAGACCTAAAGAAGTATTTCTTAGAAGTTGATTGGGAAAATGAGCTTAGAGGACAAGATTTAAATGCTGTATATAAAAAATTCTGTGAATTTTATGAAATAGGAGTCCAGAAGTACATCCCACATCACAAAGAAGCAGATAAGAAAATACAGAAATGGTTCAATACAGAATGTAAAAAATCAAAAGAAAGAAGTGATTTGTTGTGGAATAGATACAGAAGACACAATAGTGAAAGGGCGTATAATAATTACAAACAGGCAAGAAATGACTATACATGAATAAGGAGAGAAGCCCAAAAACAGTTTGAGGAGGATATAATAAATATAAGTAGTGATCAAAAAAAGCTGTTTTACAGCTATATCAGAAGCAAAACCAAAGTAAAAGACATAATACAATCCATTACGGACGAGGGAATCACTTATACACAAGAGAAAGATATTTGTGAAGCACTAAATAAGAATTTCCAATTAGTTTTTACAAAAGAAAAAAATTTTGAGAGGGACTATGTGGAACACGCATGTCCACACATACTACCAGATATACAAATAGCAGAAAAAGTAATACAGGAGGAGTTAAGTAGATTTGACAGAGGAAAAGCAAGTGGTCCTGACGAAATTTCATGTTGGGTATTACAAGAATGTGCAAAGGAGTTAAGTAAACCATTATTTTTAATTTTCAAGAAATCCTTGAGTCAAGGTAAACTACCTGATATTTGGAAAAAAGCAAATATTGTCCCCTTATTCAAGAAAGGAAATAGACAAAATCCACTCAACTACCGACCAGTATCACTGACCAGTGTTGCAAGCAAGGTATTAGAAAAGCTTTTAAGAAAAGCTTGGGTAAATCATCTAGAACACAGTATGATAACAGAAAGACAGTTTGGTTTCAGAAAAGGAAAATCATGTGTTACTAATCTGTTGAGCTACTATGACAGAGTAACAAACACAATACAGGAAAGGGAAGGATGGGTGGACAGTATCTATTTAGATTTGAAGAAAGCTTTTGACACAGTACCACACCAAAGACTTTTATGGAAACTGTACCATCAAGGAGGAATTCGAGTCAAACTGTTTTGTTGGATGCAAGACTTTCTCATAAAAAGAGAAATGAGGACAGTACTAAGAGGAAACTACTCATCATGGAAAGAAGTGACTAGTGGAGTACCACAGGGTTCAGTGCTGGCACCAATCATGTTTTTAGTGTATATAAATGATATAAACAGTAACACTGGAAATGAGAGCTATCTGAATATGTTTGCAGATGATGCAAAAATACAAAGGAGAATTACTAACACAGACTCTTGTAAAGAGCTACAAGAAGAATTAAATAAACTTCATGAATGGAGTAGTACATGGCAAATGGAATTCAATGTGGACAAGTGTCATGTAATCAAGTTTGGTAAAAGTGGAAAAAGACCTGATTGGGATTATAAGTTAGGAAATAAAACCCTATACACATCAGAAAGAGAGAAAGACCTAGGTGTGATTATCAATAACAGACTATCTCCGGCTGACCACATCAGCGAGAAGGTACGGAACATGTATACACTACTTGCAAATATGGGAATAGCATTCACATACATAAATGAAGACATGCTAAGAAGGATAATAACATCATTCATAGACCAACCCTGGAATATGCATCAGTAGTATGGAGTCCTCATCTCAAAAAGCATATAGACAAGATTGAAAAAGTTAAAAGGGCTGCTACAAGATGGATACCAAGCTTAAGGGACCTAAACTAGGAAGAAAGACTAAATAAACTGAATCTACCAACACTACAGGAGAGAAGGAAAAGAGGTGACATGATAATGCTATATAAGTGCATATCAGGGAAGTAGAAAACAGACATAAATGATTACTTAACATATGGAGAAGCATCAGCAAGAGGACACTGCAAAAAACTGCATAAGAAGAGAGGTGATAAAGACGTAAGGAAATTCAGTTTCCCAAACAGACCAATTGATCAATGGAATGCATTACCGAATGAAATAATGTGTGCCAAAACAATTCACAAATTTAAGGATATGTACGATAAATATGGTTTAAGACACGGGACAGTACGAGCTTGACTCATTCCTGTAAAGATACAATTAGGTAAGAACAATTTTGTAAGAACACATACTCATTCTCTTTCACTCACTCACTCACACTCACTTATTCACCCACTCACCCTCACTTGCCCACCCACACTCACTTACTGACACTTACACACTCAGTTATTCACTCACACTCACACCCAGTCTCTCACACTCACTCACTCACTCACACTCAATTATTCACTCACACTCACTTACACTCAGTCTGTCACACTCACTCATGCACTCATACTCACTCATTCAGTCAGAAGCACTCTTTCATACTCATTTGTTCTCACACTCACTGACTCACTCACTCACGCTCAGTCACGCACACAGTCACTTATTCACTCATTCACTTAGTCACTCACTCACACTCACACACCCTTTCACTCTTACTCATCCCCCCCCCCCACACACACACTAATCACCCCTGTGTCTAAATTCATGTACAGTCGCGGTTACAACAATCTTCACCCCAAATGACTAACATATTATGAAGGGTATGAAGCACTCGACACACGGATGTACTGTATATACTCTATGAAACCTTGGGAGCCCTGATGGATGATTTAGTTGCCAGTTATACCTACAGGCATGTGGACATCGTAGTAGTAGGATTCATAATCACTATATATATTTAGTTCAGCGATTTTAAATTAGTATGCTAGTTCCTTTTCATTAAGCATTAGTGGAAAACCATTAGAATTCACATTATGATGGTATTTCAAAGATATATACCAAATCATTTGTCCCGTTTTATAATTCCCTGAACACCTGAGGTATTTGCTATGATTATTATCTACAGCTGGATACACAAATCATATCTTGGAGTCCAGTATCATGAACTATATAATAGGACAACCTTATGTATTCATATGGAAGGTCCAACATTCATTCTAGAGAGATCAGTGCAAAGATCACAGTCATGGTAGCGTTCGAGAGATTCACATGCTGACCGAACACTAAACTTGGGCGGAAATGACATGTAGATTGGGGTGGGTCAAAAATTTAATATTCGACGAAACATGGCTATTATGATGCTCTATAAAATGTTTTCACATGAACTAATTGTATTTTTTTAAATGAGTCAGTGGTTCTCCAGCAACTTTCAATTAGTTTTTACGGCACTAACGCTCCGAGCATTCAGTGATTACCGGTGATTCGGAACTCTGTATATGATAACCCATTGTTCTGCATTTCTGTTACCAACTACACGAACTGGCACTGGTTTACAGTTTTGAATTTTGTATGAATTTGCGTATATTGCTGGAATCATGGTCAGTTGCAGCACACGAGAAAGCACAAAAGACTGTTTTCGGCTCTTCTCTCAGTCTCCGGTAAATCAGCTGCCCACTAGCTGTGATGTCATAAGGGCATTCTTGGAACATAAATCCACAAATCCGTCATTGAGTACCCAAGCCTATGCGGCAAATTTTGCACTTGAAGTAGCAGAAATTTACGAGAAAGCTTCCATCTCAACTATTGATTACAACAGTGTTGTTATTCGTGTGAAACGCTGATAGCAAAGGCACAGGAGCTTAGGAAATATCCAGTGAGCAAAAGGAATTCCAAACCTACATAGAGAAACTCGCCAGCTTTGACACTTTTGTTTGACATTAGTCGTTGAAAATGTTTCAAAAACTTCAATGCATGTGAGAGATCTGAGTGTCAGTGCACTAGAGCAGAGAAGATATTGCCTGAAGAGTGGCCTTTTGGGGTTGACCAAAATAGTTGCAGAAAAATATATATTGGTGGAATAGACCAGAAGAAGACAGCACAAAATAAGTGTGCGGCAAATAGAATAATGAAAAGGAAGCTCTATGAAGAGTCCACTAGAGATACTAAGCAAAAATAATGAAGATATAATGACAGCATGTATTGACGAAAGTGATGCCTGTGATGAAAAATTCGTGTAGCTGATTGATGTCAAGTAAGCAATAGAGACATTTGCTCCCTTGTGAATACAGCACTAAAAGATATGAATATTCTTTGTGAAGAAAATAAAGTTGATCCCAGTAGACTCCGCTGTCAGAGAAAATACAGGAGAGATGTCACATTGCAACAGCATAAAAATGACTTGAAGGAGATCGTTTGCATCGGTTTCGATGGAAAAATCAATCAGACGCTTAAGAAACCCCACATGGTTAGAGAATCGTGAAGGAAGATCACTACTCAGTAGGTGCTTTTCCTGACACCGTTTACATCGACCATGTTTCTCCCAAAAGTGGAAGAGCAGCAGATATTGTCAAGGAAGTCATGTCTGTCATTTGGGAACAAATTCGACAGATTTGTTGCAAGCTATAGTCTGTGATGGGACAAATGTCAATACTGGAAAGAGAAATGGAGTGATCTGTGAGCTCGAAACGCAGCTTGGCAGACCACAACAGTGGCTTGTTTCTTGTTGAAATCATTTTCCGAAGGTATTTCGAGGCAGTTGATGGTTCGACAACAGGTCCACGAGGCTGCAGAGGAGAAGTAGGTCAAATGCTTGAATTTGACCCAAAAGATCTTCCAATTGTTGGTTAAGAACGTGTTGCTGGAAAAACTTGCATTTTACCAGAAGTTGTAAGTGATCTCAGCAAAGATCAGGACTACCTGTACCGTGCATGTTTGGCAGTGTAATTGCCAAGTGGAGATATTAATGAAAGTGTGGGGAATAATTTCCCCAAGAGCAGTTGTGCTCTCTACTTTTTATAATAGTCATCCCTGGTTAGAAGCAGAGGAAAACTAGAGACCGTTGTCACTTGTTCAAACGGTTTTTATAACCCAGAAATTACGTTCTCTTTATTAATTCTTATTATTGATAAATTAAATGCTACTGCGTTTAACCCTCATGGACAATTTTATTGTAAATACATGCAATTATATGGAAATTTCCACGGACCTAAACTGTGTCTGCACGTTAGATGACGTGGCGAGGATGAAAATGTCTTCAAGTAAAGCAAATGTGGATTTAAGATATTCACATAGTTAAAGGGAATATTCGATTTAACTTTAGTTTAATTAAAACTAAGATTAAATTGTTAGGTTCGCCCCATGATGTAAAATAACTGTATTATGTACTGTAATTTATTAATAGCTGGCACCTTCGAATCCGATGAGGGAGAAAGGAACCAGCAGTCGAGCTTCACTCTGCTCCTAGACCTCGTTGAGTTAGGACTGTGCTCCTAGACCTCATTGAGTTAGCTTGTACATACACACTCAAGGACACTTGACAACCCAAGCAACTACAGAAAAGCAGCTGCAGAAAAGCAGCCTCATCATCATCAGTGGTCTGACACTCCCTCTTCACTAGCTATGTAACCTTTACGAATTGGCCAATTCAAGGGGTGATTAGCTAGGAGATGGAAGAGAAATAGTTACTGTAGGTGAGTTAAGTTACGATTCACCTAACTCTATGAGACCTGTTTGAATTTACTTAAGGACAATATTAGGGACATTTAACGACCTACGAGTTGTTTATTAGAAAATACTAGAAATTTCTGACATTGTGGTGCCCGAGTGAGGAGCCCCAATTTGTATACATTAAATATTTTTCACATTTTGGTGCCCCGAGTGAGAAGAGCCGATGTGTGCCGAGGCACTGAATGTGTTTAAAGTTGCTTTCATTGGGCAGAGTTTATTACCACGTTCGATTGAAGTGGAGGACGTGGAAATACGTATCTACAGGGCTCTGGGAGGAAGGGCAAGCTCTTTAGCTGAAGATGAAAGACTGAATGCCATATTAGATTGGAGCATGATCGTACTGTCCTATTCCTGGGAGGAAATGATATCCATGAGGAAGTGGAGGTCAATGAAGTAGTGGAGAATATTTTAGCCGTGGCAGGAGCCATAGAGGGCTCTTGTAAATCCTCGGTAACCATAACCCTCCTCGAGCCAAGGAACCTGCCATATGGCTCTCCAGTTTGTTATGGAACATATAAATTAATTTGCAGAGCTGTGAACAGGAAGTTGCAACGAATCAGGAAGGGGAGGGATTTCATACATTTTAACGGCAAGCCCTTCCAAGCAACATTGAAAACTGATGGTATACATTGGAACCGTCATGGTAGGGAAGCAGTTCTGCAGAAATTTTGAATTATATAGAACATAAGGAAGGACAATTCTATGCCATACAAGCTATGTGTGGGCCGATGGAGTATTAAGAGGTAATTAATTCTGAGCTCAGGGAATATGGGTATTTTGGCAATTGAGTGTGGGGATGAAATATAACCCTAGAGGTTTAATAACCCAGGAGATAGTTTGCACAAAGAGGACCTAATCCCTACCTTCTTCAAAATTTAAAAATAATCAGATAATTACTAAGCTGAGGTAAATTTGTGGTTGAAACTCATAGTTAATTATTAAATTAGAAACCAGTCAACATGTCTATTTCTTTACTGCAAAGATCTTCTAGTAGTTAGACAGGATGGGTAACTAGAGCCATAAATGACTGCAAACAGTCGTTGGACGAAATACCTCAGTCCAAGGAGAAATTAAATAGTCTCCTAAATATCCTGAAAGACCGATGGAACAAGTATGAAGAAAGTTATATAACTTTAGAAGTGGCTATAGTAAAGGCTGATGATAAAGAACTCTTAGAGTCAGAAACTACGAAGTTTGAAGGTAAAATAGAAGAATACTTAACTGTAGTAAAGACACTAGAGTCAAAATTAGCTGACACTGCCACGGAAACACAAGTTGTGGAACAGCAGAGTAGAGCTGCGTTATCACAAATAACGCTTACGGAGTTTGAAGGGAAGCAGAACTGGAAATCCTTCTGGGACCAGTTCATATATTTAGTACAAGATAGAACAGATCTTCCTAAAGTCAGTAAACTTACATATCTGATAGGACATGTCAAATGAATACCATATTAACTGATAAAAGAATTACCAGTAGAAGAAAATAATTATGAGGTGGCCTTGACCATCCTTAGACCAAACCACGAAGACAGGAAGCAAACTATTACTCAGTTACTGAAGGCTCTAATTGAATTACCCATACCTAGACACGATTTTGATTCTTTGCAAAAATTTAGAATTGCAATAAGTTGTAACTTACGAAGATATTAAGGCATCAGATTGGGTGCTTTCAAGAATTGTTTCCTTAAAGCTTCTACCAAAAACCAAGGATGCATTGTATGATAGCTATCAAAAGGATAATTTCTCCTGCGAAGAGATTGAGGAAGGCTTGAGGCAACTCTGTAAACATTTGCAAGGAACAGTAATATCTACTGAAGTCAAACAGAAGACTGAAATGAAGGAAAAACCCACTAACCAACTTGTTGGGAAAGCTAAGTCAGAGAAGACTAAGTATGTGCCTAAAGAAGAGATAGGTACTTTTCATAGTTCCTTAAAGGCTGAGGATAAAGTATTAAAGACAAGGAACAGACAAGCTTAGGATACTAAGGAAGTAAAATCTTCCATGGTAAAAGACAGGAAAGTTTGTGTATTTTGTGGTGAGCAACATTCCAGTGCATCTTCTCAACAGTATCCTGATTAGGCTTCTAGAATTGGAAAGCTTCATGAACTGGGATGTCGCATAATCTGTATGAACTCCGAAGATACTTCCGCGGACTGTAAGGCTAAATTAAATCTTTGTTTTAAATGCAAAAAAGATCATCATCATAGTGCTTTATGTCCTAGGATGAAACTGAGGTTCCTAAACCTGCAAGCGTCAATATGACAATTGCAAAAGGAAATGCTCCATTAGTAATGCCAGCTGCAATTCCCATAGCCGATGTGAAGGTATTGTTTGAGAATAGAAACCTATTAGCATGTACCCTGTTTGATGTGGGTGCTCAGAAAACCTTCATTTCTGCAGACATTGTGCAGAAATTAAAGTTAACTATTATTGGCAAGGTAAATCTAGCCATTACAGGATCCTTAACAACTAAGAAAGCTCAGTCTTTTGATTTAGTTAGACCTGTAATACAACTAGGCAGATATAAATGATGTATAACAGCAACTGTACTGGATAATATGGAGACAAGTATATTCATAAAGGGATTGAAAGAAACCTCTGATCATCTACAAAGCTCAGGGATAAAGTTGGCTAAACGGAATGTGGAATCAGATACCGTGGGTCCCATAAAAATGATAATTGGTTCTGAATATTGTGGAAGATTCCTACATAGGACCTTCAAAAGGAATAAGGTACAGTTGTTCAAGAGTCCAGGAGGTAACCTTATTATGGGTCAGTTGCCTTTTCCAAAACAAGTTAAAGGAGAGGCCAAACTGGAAGACTCAGTCTTTGTTACCCCCACACAGTCACTGATGGTATATATATATATATATATATATATATATATATATATATATATATATATATATATATATAAGCATCAGCATCAGCCATAACTAGTATACCGCTGAACAAAGGCCTCCCCCAACCTTTTCCACGAATTCCTTGACTGAGCCAATCTTTGCCACGTTTTCCCTGCAAATTTGTCTGTCTCATCTCTCCATCTCCTGTCTGGCCTTTTCTCTGCAACGCTTACTTTCTCTTGGTGTCCAGTCCGTCAGCCTCTTACTCCATCGGTTATTCCTTATTATTGCTATATGGCCTGCCCACCTCCATTTCTGTTCATTTATAACTTCTATAATATCTTTGACTTTAGTCTGCTCTCTCACCCAAGTTGATCTTTTCCTGTCTCTTAAAGATATTCCCAACACTGACCTTTCCATTGCTCTCTGAGAACGGATTAATTTATTTTCCATTGATTTGGTCAGTTTCCAGGTCTCACAACCATACGTCATAGCTGGAATTATGCATTTGTTGTATACTTTTCGTTTCATACAAACTGGCAAGCTACTTTTCATAATGTCTCTATGTTTACCGAAAGCTTTCCATCCAATTGTAATGCGTCTTTTTATTTCGCTATCATGATCTTTCGTTAATTTTAGTATTTGTCCCAAGTAGTTGTACTCCTGAACTTCTTGAAGAGTTTCATCGCTTATTCTGATGACGCTCTTTGGTGTTTGTGGATTAAACATTACTTTAGTTTTACTTCGGTTCATCTTCAGTCCTACTTTCAGACTTTCTCTGTTCAGGTCATTTAACATTTCTTGCAATGCCTCCGCTGTTTCTGAGATTAGGACAATGTCATCTGCAAATCTTAAATGGTTTAGCTTTCTCCATCAATGTTCACTCCTTTGCTTTCCCAGTCTAACTTTCTGAAATTACTTTCTAGGCATGCTGTAAATAATTTTGAAGTTGTATCTCCCTGAAGCACGCCCTTCTCAATCTTAATTTTTTTCTGAGTCCTTATGTAATTTAACTATAGCAGTTCCCTCTTTATATATGTTTTCGAGCAGGTTTACAATGTTCTCATTCATTCCTTGTTCTCGCAATGAATTTATAATTGCTATGTGCTCCACTCAGTCGAAAGCCTTTTCGTAATCAACAAAACCTAAGCAGAGTGGTGTATTATATTCTATAGTTTTCTCAGTTAGCTGGTTCATTGTATGTAGATGATCAATGGTCCAGCCTGTTCACGAGGTTGGTTTTCCTCCAAAACTGTTGTTATTCTGTTCGTAAGGACTTTAGTGAAGAGTTTGTAAATGACTGATAAGAAGCTAATGGGTCGATAGTTACTAAGATCTTTTGAGTCACCTTTTTTGTAGAGTAAAATAACTATTTCATTACACCATGTTTTGGGAATTTTCTTCTGTTTTATACAATGGGTAAATAAGTGAGCAAGCCTATTTTGTACTTCTACTCCGGCATCCAACAGTAAATCTGTTACTATTCCATTTTCTCCCGGAGCCTTCCCTCTTTTCATAGTTTTAAGACAAATATTTACTTTGTCTGGTGTTACCTCAGGTATTTCACTTGTGTCAACTGAAAAGTTAGCTGTTGGTACTACTGTCTTTGATGCATACAGTTCTTTGTAAAATTCTTCAACTCTTTTCACCATCTTATCTCTGCATTTAATGATTTCACCGTTTTTTTCTTTCAGTGATGTCATTTGTTGCTTTCCTAGTGCCATTTTACTTCGGACTTGTTTCAGACTTTTTCCATTTTTGATGGTTTCTTTGATCTGATTCATGTTTCTCTTTCTTTTTTCTTCTCTTTGTCTTTTGTTGATAAGCTTATTTAATTCTGCTTGTTCTATTTCGTCTTTTTTTGTCTTTACTTTCATTTCCTTTCGTTTTTTCATAAGCTCGATTGTCTTTTCTGAATACTGTTTGGCTTTGATTGTACTAGGTTTTCCTACTACCTCTGCTGATTCTCTTAGCACTTTTGTTAGTCTTTCATTCAGCTCATCAATGTCACATTCAGCATTACTTAGGGCCTGAAATCTGTTCCTTATTTCCAACTGAAAGGCTGCTTTGTTTTCATTTACTATTATTGGGCATATCTTTTTATCTTTAATCATCTTTATTTCATTTCTGAAACTGAATCTGGCTGTGCAACCCACCATTCTGTGATCACTACCTATATTTATTTTGTTGATAACTGTGGCATTTGTGATCGTGTTATTCTTATCTGCTATAATGAAGTCGATTTCATTCTTTGTTTCTCCATTTGGGCTTCTCCAGGTCCACTTTCTTTCTGTTCTTTTGTAGAAGAATGTGTTCATTATTCTCATGTTAAACATTTCAGCAAAATTTACCAGCATTTCTCCTCTTTCATTCCTTTCTCCCACTCCAAATGTTCCCATACATGCTTCTCCATTTTTCGACTTCCCAACTTTTGCATTGAAGTCTCCCATGAGTAAAGTATATGTTGTCTTTTTTTCTTCCATAATCTGGGAGATGTCATCATAGAATGTTTCTATTTCTTCATCTGGGCTTTGATAAGTAGGTGCATATACTTGTATGACTTTCATGGTATATTTTTTGCATAGTCTAATGACAACATATGCTGCTCTGTCAGATACACTACTGAATTTAACAATATTATCTGCAAGATTTCTGTTAATTACAAATCCTACACCACTAACTCTTTCATTTTCCTTTCCTCTGTAGTAAAATAGGTGTTTGCTGTCTTCGAGCTGAATTACTTTTTCTTCTTTTCTGCAGATCTCACTCAAACCTACAATATCCCAGCTAATGTTTTCCAGTTCAGTCATCAGGATATCAAGTTTGTAATCTTTTGTGAGGCTTCTTACACTGGAAGCGTAGATCTTCATCGATTTCAGTTTGTTTAACATCCAAGAGTCTAAAATTCCAACACACTACCTACTCACTTTCGGTGGCACACTGCCCGTAAGCACAGGAGGGAGTGTGGTCGGACCTATTGTAGACGATGATTCAACAGAAACGCCCGTCAAATAATTTGCAATAGAACTCATGTGTGGTTGCGAGGATTGTGGCAAATAATCTCACCTCCCTGCCACATCGTTTCTGGCGAGATGTAATTTTTTCCCACCTTATTCGTTATATTCGGTGGAGCCCTATATATCTATAGGGGATCCAATGGTCTGCGCCCTCTAAGATGGTACCTTGTACAAGGCCTTCCCCTATCCGCCACCCAGGGACGCGCCAGGTAGCAGTGAGATCCTGCCCCTGGATATATATATATATATATATATATATATATATAATTTTTTCTCATGTGTCTGACTCTGGGCATAGGCTTCACAGCCTGCTCTCAAGGCCCAGTAGTCCTCCTACATACCATACACCTCTACATGTCACTACTTCGGCGCTAACACCCACCGTCTATATTGAATACATGCTATGGCTGTCTCATACAGGACTGGCGTATTGGTATTAGCGAGAGTATTTTTGCGACATGTCAGCAGGTCTTCTGGTAGATCAGCAAAGTCTGATTTCAGGAAATTAAAATCCTTAAACTATTCCCTGCCCCAGTGGGGATTTGAATCTGGGTCCAGTAGGACTGCAGGCCACCTCTCTACCAATTGAGCAACCGCCTCCCCTCTCTCTCTCTCTCTCTCTCTCTCTCTCTACATATATATATATATATATATATATATATATATATATATATATATATATATATATATATATATATATATATATATATATATATATATATATATATATATATATACATACATATATATATATATATATATATATATATATATATATATATATATATATATATCCTAGGCAGCTTCCCCGAAGGATAGGGAGGTAGCCGGGACAGGACGACACAGACCCCATTACTCATCCATTCAAACACATTCATTCGCATCTTAGCCCCAAAGGGGAGAAGGAACAGATCCTCACCGCACAAGGGTCACCTGCGATGTGCAATCAGTGCTATCCGCAGCAGGGCCCGACAGCAGAGCTGGTTTACCCCTGCCACATCATAATAGACCCATCCCCTTACCCACACCTGACCTGACTAGCTGATCAGACCAAATGCAGGAGAATATCCCCTCAGGGCTGCATCATCATTTATTCATTCATAATTTCTCTCCATTTATTTATGTAATGCACAGCCACTCTTCCTTTCCCCACAGACATCCCTCTCGTATCCAGCGCTCTCTTCACACTGTCCATCCATCCTATTCGTGGTCTCCCTCTCAGCCTTACACCTCTCACGTCAGCTCTAGTTACCTTTTTCACCAATTGCTCATTATCCATTCTCTCCATATGCCCAAACCATCGCAACACCCTCTGCTCAACTCTACCAGCCATCTCCCAAACAACTCCAGTTCTTCGCACTTCATCATTTCGTACTCGATCCATACGCATCGCTCCACACATACTCCTCAGACACCTCATCTCCATTACATTCAAACTCTTCCTCTCTGCTACACCCATATTCCTTGTTTCAGGCCCATATAACGCAGTCGGTGCCAAAACACCCTCATACAACCTTCTCTTTACATCCATTCTAGGTGAACGACATCTAAACACTTTCTTCATTCCTTCCAGCACCTTACCTACTTCATTCATTTTAAACTTCACTTCTGCATCTATTCTTCCATCCACAGCAACATGTGGCCCTAAATATTTAAAACACTCTACCTCCTCAAGCAACTCACCATTCAAAACTATATTCATCCCCCTACCATCTACCATCACTTTACTCGTATTCTCATTTACTTTCAATTTCCTCCTTTCACACACCCTACCAAACTCCTCTACTACCTGTCTCAATCTCTCCTCTGAATCAGCCACCAGTGCAGTATCATCTGCAAACAGCAGCTGCTTCAGATTCCACTCACCACCATCAACATTCACCAGACTCAGACCTCCACCTTAAATTCTTGCATTCACCTCCCTTACAACACCATCCATATAAATATTAAACAACCAAGGCGACATCACACATCCCTGTCGCAGCCCCACTCTCACGGGAAACCAATCACTCACAGCATTACCCACTCTTACACACGCATTACTATTTACATAAAAACTTTTCACCCCTTTTAGTAACCTACCATCAAGTCCATACAATCTTAAAACAGTCCACAAGGCCTCCCTATCAATTCTATCGAACGCTTCCTCTAAATCCATGAATGCCCAAAACACATCCTTGCCTTTCGCTAAGTACTTTTCACACACTTGTCTCACAGCGAACACCAGATCCACGCATCCCCTCCCTCTCCTAAAACCACACTGCTCATCACCAATCACTCCCTCTGTACCCTCTCTAACTCTCATAATTAACACTCTACCATACACCTTACCTACAACACTCAACAGACTTATACCCCTAAAGCTAGTACATTCATACTTATCACCCTTGCCTTTATACAACAGGACCACACAAGCACTTGCCCAGTCAATTGGCACCATACCTTTCACAAAGCACACATTCAACAATCTTACTAACCAGTCAACAATAGTCACTCCACCACCCTTCAGGCATTCCACAGCACACCCATCCATACCTGCAGCTTTCCCTGTTTTCATCTCTTTTACTGCATTCTCCACTTGCTCCTTCGTGATCAAAGAATCATTCAACTCTCCAAACACATTTATTCCTTCCACTCTTACATCCGCCACAATCTCAGCCACCCTTTCCTCCTCTACATTTAACAATCTTTCAAAATACTCTGCCCATCTCTTCCTTACTGCATCGATCTCAATTAACATCCTTCAATCCTCTGCTTTTACTCTCTCTTCCTTCCCAGACTCTCCCTTTCACACTCTTTTCACCTCATTCCAGAACATTTTCTTATTCTGTCAAAAATTCTCAGTTAGTCGCCTACCCCACCTTTCATCTGCTGCCACTTTAGCACCACGCACAGCCCTTCTCGCCCTATTCCTCTTTTTCTAATACCTCTCATATGACATCTCATCCTTCCTTTGCAGCCACACGGTATATATATATATATATATATATATATAAATATATATATATATATAGATATACATATATATATATATATATATATCTATATATATATATATATATATATACATCTATATCTATATATATATATATATATATATATATATATATATATATATATATATATATATATATATATTGTTACATAGCCTATGATTTCATCATCTTTTGTGTAATTTTAACGCACAGTTGCTGCATGTTTGATCACGAGCGTGTTCTGCCTCAGTCCCCCCCTTCTACCGTTATAGTAAAGTCGTCATTTCTGGAGTTCAGTACGGGATTTTCAGCTCTTTGTCCCCATGGCTTCATTTGCGCGTCCTTCTTACAAGTTGTATCAAGCTCTGCTGGCCCCTATATAATGAGCTCAGTCTCTGCATCATTGCCACTTAGATCTGCTCCTCATTTTGTTCACATCTCTGTCCTCCTCTGTACAGTTATTATTATTGTGAGTGCTCAAGAAATCTCCAAACATCTAGCAGCTGTGTGTAATTTGAGTATAAGTGTTATTGCATTTTTCTTGTACTGTGTAGCATAAGGTTAATTCTTAGGCCTAGTGAGGTTTTTGATTGATGTTGGGTTTAATGTCAGTCATTTTTGACAATAGTTTGTATCTGTAAGAATTTATCTGGCATTCACTGAGTATTATCTGGTATCTCATTTTATCAGGGCTGACTTAGATAAATTTACTCTTGCTAATTTCGTGTTAATAGAGGCTATTGCAGTTAACCATATATTTAACCTGTTTATTTGCCATTACATTATCCTTATGAGTCCTGAATGTTTTGTTGTTAGTTTGAGCATTAAACTTTAACTTGTAATTTTACCTAACTCTTTTGTTTTGAACCTGGAACTTTACGGGACAGTAGTGATTTTTAGCATTCTCACTTAAAGTGTACATTATCTTTCTCTGTTCCGTAACATAAATTTGGCGACCTCTTATCAGGATATTCAGGATATTATCATAAGGATATTGCTTGATATTTTGTGACTGTTACTTATTAATTATGTCTACTATTACTACACTTGATGAAGCCAAAGATTTTTTGTCAAATGTGCAGTGTCGGATGTAGAAAACAGAACAAAGAATGAACTTAAGCTTGTTGCTCAACAATTGGGAATTGTTGTTCGCTCTCATCATTCTAAAGATCAGGTTGTTGACATGATTAGTGAAAGCTTGTTTAATGTAACTCCTCCAAATGAGCAAACGCAGATTGAATTAGCTAAGTTACAGCTAGCCCTACAAGAGGCCCGTGCTAGGGAGGCTGAGGCACAAGTTGAAATTGCTAGGATTCAGGCAGACCATGAGTATCGCATGAAACAAAGTGGAACTGGATCATCTTGCTCTGATGATTTTGATGTGGCTAAAAATGTTAAACTTGTCCCTCCTTTTAATGAATCTGATTTAACAAAGTATTTTCAGTTGTTTGAGAGGGTAGCTAGAGGTTTTAATTGGCCTAAACAGAATTGGCCAGTACTCCATCAAACTGTTCTCACCGGTAAAGCTCAAGTAACTTATGCATCTTTGCCTCAGGATCAATGTGATAATTATGATGTAGTTAAGAGCTTGATTCTTAAGGCCTATGAGCTTGTTCCTGAAGCTTATAGAGTAAAATTTAGGACAACTTACAAGCAAGATAAGCAATCCCATGTTGAGTATGCAAAAATCAAAGAAGATCTGTTAGAGCAGTGGTTAAATTCTAAGAATGTGGATTGTGATTTTGACAAATTTAAGCCGATGATTTTGCTGGAGGACTTCAAAAGGTGTATTTATAAAGATGTAAGCCTATATCTTGATGAGAAAAGAATAGATAATTTGTCTGATGCTGCAGTTTTAGCTGATGAGTATGTTCTCACTCACAAGAGATATTCTAGAGAAAACGGGAAAGCTGAGAGTAAGTACGTTGCCTCTACTCAGAGTACAGGTAACAGGAAAGAGAATAAAGATGATGTTTCTCAGGAAGTAAATACCAGCTTCACCTCTAGATTTCAGAAAAGTAAATGTACTTATTGTAGTAAGCTTGGTCATACTACGGAGAAATGTTTCAGGAGACAGCGTGATGTAAACAAAAAGGAGTCTTTAAATATTCAGTCAATTGGTCTAGTGTCCACTCTTGAGAGTTCCCAGAATTCTTTAACTGAGTTAACTGAACCTGCTTTGAGGGGTAACTTAAATTCTCATGATGGAGCTCCTCTTTTGAGCAGTAACGTGGGTGACACTCTCAAGAGTTCATGTGCTAATTTCCTGTCTGATGGTTTTGTCAGTCCTCTGGACAGTAATGACAGGAAATCAGTTCAAATATATCGTGATACAGGTGCTTGCCAATCCCTTATGCTGACCAGTGTTCTAGGCTCTAATGTTAATTCCTCTGATGAAACTGTAATCTTACAAGGTGTAGGGAATAATTACTTCTCTGTCCCTCTGTGCAGAGTGAATTTAGAGTCTGGTTTTGTTAATGGTTCCGTTATGGTTGGGTTGGTTGAGACACTCCCAATGTCAGGTGTAACTTTCTTACTTGGAAATGATATTGGTGGAAGTCAGGTGTGTCCAGCTCCTCAGTTGTCTAGTGAGCCAGTGGCTGTGTCCCAGGATTGTGATGTCCCTGATGTGTTCCCTGCATGTGCTGTCACTAGGGCTAAGTCTAAAGTTACTGGTGATTTAGAGGATAATGATGATGATGATGATGTTATCCTAGCTGACACTTTTCTTGCTAATTTGGACCACTCACCAGATGAGGCAGTACCCCGTAGTGTTGATAATTTGTCTCGTCAAGAGTTGGTTGAGTTGCAGGTTGCTGACCCTGAGTTGAAAGGTCTAGCTAACTCTGCCTACAGTGAAGAAGAGTCAGCCGGTGCTTCTACTTGTTATTATGTAAAGTCAGGAGTACTTATGAGGAAGTGGAGACCCCCAACAGCATCAGCCGACTGTGAATGGGAGGTTGTACATCAAGTTGTCATCCCTCGTGTTTGTAGGCAGGATATCATTCGAGTGGCTCATGATACCAGTTTGGCAGGACACCTTGGAGTGAGGAAGACTGTGGCACGCATTTTGAAACACTTCTACTGGCCAGGTATCTTCAGGGATGTTTCCTGGTATTGTAAGTCTTGTCACACTTGTCAAGTTGTGGGGAAGTGTAATCAGACCGAAAAGGTTGCACCTCTAGTTCCCATTCCTCCTTTTGAGGCGCCTTTCACCCGTGTGTTAGTGGATATTGTGGGCCCTCTTCCTAAGACTTCTTCAGGATTTTCTTATGTGTTGACCCTGATTGATATGGCTACTCGTTATCCTGAAACCATTCCACTTAGAAATATCTCAGCAAAGAACGTGGTTAAGGAAATGCTAGGGTTCTTCACAAAGTTTGGTCTGCCCAAGGAGGTACAGTCAGACCGAGGAAGTAATTTCATGTCAAATGTTTTCAAGCAGTCTCTGAAAGAGTTGGGCATCACCCAGATCACGTCTTCAGCTTACCATCCCCAGACCCAAGGAGTGTTGGAGAGATATCATCAAACACTCAAATCGATGCTCAAGAAATACTGTTTGGAACATCAGAAAGACTGGGATAAAGGTCTTCCATTCGTTGTGTTTGCTGCAAGAGAATCTCCAAATGAATCACTGGGCTTCTCACCTTTTGAACTACTGTTTGGCCATGAAGTAAGAGGACCCCTTAAGTTACTCAAGGAATGCTGGCTGTCGGAGGAAGATGACGTCAACCTGCTGGAGTATGTGATGAAGTTCAAAGAACGGCTGTCCACTGCTTTACAGCTGGCGAGAGAGAATTTAGGAGCTGCTCAGGAGAAGATGAAGACTTGGTATGATAAGAAGTCCAGGTTACGCCACTTTCAGCCAGGAGATCAGGTTTTGATTCTGCTACCAGTTCATGGGCAACCTCTTCAAGCCAAGTTTAGTGGTCCTTATTTCGTGGAGAAGAAACTCAGTGATGTCAACTATTTCATCGCCACACCAGATCGTAGAAAGAGCAAGCAACTATGTCACATCAACATGCTAAAGTTATATCACAGGCGGGACGAAAATAATCCAGTCTGCACTGTAGCTGTTCCACCCGAGTCTACAAGTGAAGTTCTCCCATGCAGCATGAGCCTGAGTGATAGTTTGGGGAAGAATCCTGATATCATGAATGATCTCCAGACTAAGCTTTCTCATCTACCTCCCAAGGAAAGGCAGGAGTTTTCGGCATTACTGCAGGAGTACCCGCTAGTGTTCCGTGCTACTCCAGGAAGAACCACTGTGTTGATGCATGATGTCGATGTTGGAGACGCAAAGCCAATTAAATTGCCTCCTTACCGTGTGAACCCAGTGAAAGTTCCTCTCATCCAGAAGGAGCTTGGCTACCTGTTGGACCACAAGATGATTGAGCCCTGTCAGAGCGAGTGGAGTTCTCCTGTCACTCTGGTCCCTAAGCCAGGTGGGTCACAGCGGCTTTGCATTGACTACAGACGTGTTAATCAGATAACCAAAACAGACACTTACCCTCTCCCTCGTGTGGAAGATTGCATAGACAAGATCGGAAAGGCTAGGTACATAAGTAAGTTTGATTTGTTAAAGGGATACTGGCAAGTACCTATGACTGAACGTGCTAGGGAGATCTCATGTTTTGTAACACTAGGAAAGGCTTTTGCATGTTCGGTAGTGCCATATGGTATGAAGAATGCACCAGCCACATTTCAGAAGCTCATGAATGTTGTAACAGAGGGTTTGGCAGGGTGTGTTGTTTATATTGATGATGTATTAATCTTCAGTGACAACTGGAAAGATCACCTATGCCATGTCAGTAAATTTCTTGAGCGTTTGGTTCATGCTAATCTTGTAGCTAATTTATCAAAGTGTGAGTTTGGTCAAGCTAAAGTTCAGTACCTTGGGTATGTAATTGGTGATGGACATGTTGCACCACCAGGAGCTAAGGTTCAGGTTATAAGTGATCTTCCCAGACCTAAAAGTAGGAAAGAGCTAC
>NC_136982.1:21135558-21209507 GCF_032717465.1 Coenobita brevimanus
TAGAGCAGATGGGGGACGTAGAAGGTGTGTGCAGGATAGTTACAGAAGAAATATGTGCAGCATGTGATGTGGTGTGTGGGAGGAAGAGAAGACAGAAGGGGGTGCAAGGAACAGCGTGGTGGACTGAAGAGGTGAAACAGGCTGTGGCACAAACGAAGAAAGCATACAATGAATGGAGGAGAAATAGGGGCGTGGAAGAAGCTGAGAGGCGGAAGAGAGCGTTATATGCAGAAAGAAAGAGAGAGGTGAAAAGATTAGTAAGATAGAGTAAGAAGAGAGCGGATGAGGAATTTGGAAGGAATTTGAGTGTAAAGTGGAGGGACTGTAAGAAAATGTTCTGGAAAGAGGTGAAGAGAGTAAGACAGGGTGGAAGTGAGGTTAGCAGGGGAGTGAAAGATGAAAATGGTAGATTGTTAGTGGAGAAGGGAGAAAAAGTGAGCAGATGGAGAGAACACTTTAAGGAATTGTTGAACATACAGGATGGAAGTAATGTGAGTATAAGTGGCCGGGGAATGGCTGGGAGAAGGAGGGAGGTGAGAAGACAGGAAGAAATCAGTAGGATAGAAGTTGTGGAAACAATGAAGAAGTTAAATTGGGGAAAGCCCCAGGAATTGATGGAATGTGTGGTCAAATGCTGAAGCATGGGGGAGAGATAGTAGTAGAATGGATGTGGAAGATGTGCAGATTCACCTGGGAGGAAGGTAGAGTCCCGGAGGATTGGAAGTCAAGTATAATTATTCCCTTGTACAAAGGAAAAGGGGAAATAAAAGTGTGTTAATCATAGGGGCATTTGTCTTCTTAGTATAATAGGAAAAGTGTATGGTAGGATACTTATTGACAGAGTTAGAGAAAAAACAGAGGAATTAGTTGGAGAAGAACAGGGAGGCTTTAGGAACGGAAGAGGTTGTGTAGATCAGATATTCATTCTTAGGTTTTTAGTGGAAAAGTTTCTAGAGAAGGGAAAGAAGTTGTATGTGGCTTTCATGGATTTGGAGAAAGCATATGACAGGGTGGATAGACAAGGATTGTGGAAAGTATTAAGAATATATGGAACAGATGAGAAGTTGTTGAATGCTGTGAAGAGTATGTATGATGGTGCTAAGGCTGCAGTGCGTGTGGATGGTGAACTAAGTTAATTTTTCTCTTTGAAGGTTAGGTTGAAACAGGGTTGTGTCATGTCTCCATGGTTGTTCAATCTGTACATGGATGGGGTAATAAAAGAGGAACAAGGTAGGGTAGTGGATGTTGGAGTGGACCTGGAGAGAAAGGATAGTGTTTGGAAACTCCATGTACTGTTGTTTGCAGATGATACTGTGTTCTTGAGTGAAGACGAAGGGGAGCTGCAAGGCTTGGAGGATGAGTTTGGGAGAGTGTGTAAGAAACGGAATCTAAAGGTGAATGTAAGAAAGAGTAAAGTGATGGTCTTTGATAGAGGTGAAGTCAGTGAATGTACAGCGAGGTTGGATGGTGAGGAATTGGGAAATGTGAGTACGTTTAAGTACTTGGGGAGTGTGATGAGTAAGGATGAAGGTTTGGAGGGTGAAGTGCTTGAAAGGGTACAGCAGGGAAGAAAAGTTGTTGGTTCTTTGAAAGCAGTGATAAGAAACAGGGAAGTGAGCATGGAAGTGAAAAATTTACTACATGACAGTATTGTGATACCAACTCTAACGTATGAAAGTGAAGCTTGGTCGTTGTTGGAAGGACACACGTCAAGAGTGAGAGCAGCGGAAATGAGTTATTTAAGAGGAGCCTGTGGAGTCACATGGAGAGACAGGCTGACGAAAGAGGATATAAAGAAGCATTGTGGTGTGGATGTGGATGTGATAGGAAGCGTTATGAGGAACACACAAAGGTGGTTTGGCCATGTGGAGAGGATGGAGGGTGAGAGACTGACGAAGAGAGTGTATGTGAGTGAGGTGGAGGGGGGACGAGGGAGGGGGAGGCCGAGGATGAGATGGAGGGATGGGGTGGAGAGGTATATGAGAGAAGGGGGTGTGAGTTGGGAGCAGGGCAGTGAAATGGCGAGGGACAGGGCGACGTGGAGGCGAATTGTTTGCGACCACCCCAAACGGGATTGAGGCGTCTGGCAATAGATAGATAGATAGATATGACAGGGTGGATAGACAAGGATTGTGGACAGTTTTAAGAATATATGGAGTAGATGGGAAGTTGTTGAATGCTATGAAGAGCATGTATCATGATGTTAAGGCTGCAGTGAGTGGATGGTGAACTGAGTGAATTTTTCTCTATGAAGGTTGGGTTGAAACAGGGATGTGTCATGTCTCCATGGTTGTTCAATCTGTACGTGAATGGGGTAATGAAAGAGGTACATGGTAGGGTAGTAGATGTTGGAGTGGCCCTGGTGAGAGAGGGTAGTGTTTGGAAACTCCATGTACTGTTGTTTGCAGATGATACTGTGTTGTTGAGTGAAGACAAAGGAGAGCTGCAAGGCTTGGTGGATGAATTTGGGAGAGTGTGTAAGAAACGGAATGTAAAGGTGAATGTAGGGAAGAGTAAAGTGATGGTCTTTGAGAGAGGTGAAGTCAGTGAATGTACAGCGAGGTTGGTTGGTGAGAAATTGGAAAATGTGAGTACGTTTAAGTACTTGGGGAGTGTGATGAGTATGGATGGACGTTTGGAGGGTGAAATGCTTGAAAGGGTACAGCAGGGAAGAAAGGTTGCTGGTTTCTTGAAAGCAGTGATAAGAAGCAGGGAAGTGAGCATGGAAGTGAAAAAGTTACTACATGACAGTATTGTGATACCAACTCTAACGTATGGAAGTGAAGCTTGGTCGTTGCTGGAAGGACACAAGTCAAGAGTGAGAGCAGCGGAAATGAGTTATTTAAGAGGAGCCTGTGGAGTCACATGGAGAGACAGGCTGACAAATGAGGATATAAAGGAGCATTTTGGTGTGGATGTGGATGTGATTGAAGCGTTATGAGGAACACACTGAGGTGGTTTGGCCATGTGGAGAGGATGGAGGGTGAAAGACTGACGAAGAGAGTGTATGTGAGTGAGATGGAGGGGGGAAGAGGGAGGGGGAGGCCGAGGATGAGATGGAGGGATGGAGTGGAGAGGTATATGAGAGAGGGGTGTGTGAGTTGGGAGCGGGGCAGTGAAATGGCGGGGGACAGGGCTACGTGGAGGTGATTTGTTTGTGGTCACCCTGAATGGGATTGAGGCATCTGGCAATAGATAGATAGATAGATAGACATTTCAGTCATGAGCACTACCAGATGCCCGTGACATCATGGACGCAACTTCGTCTGAGCATTTGCCAAAAAAATATCTGTAAAATAATGCAAGGGAGGCAACATTCCTTCTTACTTGCGGGGGAGGTAGTTTTTTGTAATGGCAGGGTTAATAATTCTAACAGCTTTGTTCTGAATTTTGTCTAGTTGTTTTAATGCAACCTCTCCACATCCATTCCACAAGGGTGAGCAACATTCAAGCTGAGAGTGCACATGACTCTTATGAATTATAGGTAACTGCTCATCAGCGAAGAAGTTACGGACTCTGTACAATAATCCTAGTTTCTTTGAGGCAGTTTTAGAAAGTGATCTGACATGAGATGTCCAGCTGAGGGCATTGTTAAGTGAGACGCCAAAAATTTCAATAATTTTGGAGATGGGAAAATTAGAATCACTGAAGGTAATGTACGAATCTGTCAGTATCTGTCTGTAAGTAAATTGTATATACCTAGCTTTACCAGCATCAAAAGAGACAAGGTTGTTTTGTCCCCATTCATTGATCGTAGTTAGGTCTTGATTTATGGAGATGGCTGCATTGAGTTGAGAGGTAGAGATACCAGACTTTGTAAATGGGTGTCCAAGTGTGAAGGAACTATGCAGTGCTGAGTCATCTGCGTACGAATAGACGGGATTGTGGGTGACACACAAGAGATCAGCAATGTGAACCAGGAACAGGGTTGGCGCCAGAACTGACCCCTGCAGCATGCTGGCGCCAATCGAGTGGAAATATATGCGACTCTGGCAATATCTGTTTATTTACTAAATTATATTTATTTGATTTTACTATAATTAAATGAAACAAAGGTTATTTTGTTCCCATCCAGTGATCTTAGATAAGTCTTGATGAATGGAGGTGGCTGCACTGTGGTGAACGTTAAGAGATTATAAACTTTGTGAATGAGTATTTTAATGTGAATGAACAGCGAAATGTCGAGTCATCTGCTTATGAATGGATGGGATTGTGGGTGACAGATAAGAGATCATTAATATGAACAAAGAATAGGGTTGGCGCCAGAACTGATCCTTGAGACACACAATAGTCTTAATTGAGTGGAAATTGGAATATACATAATCTACTTTTATTTTCCTGTCGCTGAGATAAGAGGAAAGCAGAGGAACAAAAGACATAGGAAGGGAGTTTGGACACCAGGGAACGGTGCCACACTCTGTCGAAAGCTTTAGAAATACCAAGGGCTACCACATGAGTTTCTCCTTGTTGTTCAGTTGATTGATAAATGGTATGAGTTAGGAGATTGAGTGTATCTGTGGTGGATCTTTTGTGGCAATAACCATATTGTTTATCACTAATAAGTTGTTGGATTCAAGGTGTTTAACCATGCGTTTATTAATTACAATTTCAAATACTTTACCAAGAAAGGACGTGATAGTTATTGGTCTGTAATCAGAGGGGTCAGAGAAACTTCCTTTCTTAGGAATTGGGTGGATATTTTTTTTTTTTTCCATTACTTAGGGAATGAAGAACTAAGTGTGAATAGTCTGAATAATTTAGCCAGAACAGAGGCAAGTTTGGGGATCACTTTTTCAAAACAACTGGAGGAATTCCATCTGGGCCTGGAGCTTTGTTAGCTGGTAAATTGTCTAGGATGGATTTTATGTATCTAGTCTGTATTTTAAGTGGAACAGTTTCGGGAGAGTCAAGTTCTGGTACAGGAACGTTCCGACTGACATCCTCTAAGGTGAAATTTCTGGCATATGTGCTGGCAAGGATACTCGCTTTCCCACGAGGGTCATTTGTAATGTTACCATCTGAAGATTTTAGTAAGGGAATGGGTGATGACTTGTTAAATTTATTACTGAAAGAACTGAGAGCTGTCGAAAATATTCTATCATCATTAGGATTGTTAAGCAGTTTTGATGCTTGAATTTGAAGAAAGTTTGATTTAGCGACATTTATTACCGCTTTTGCATGGTTTCTAGCAATTTTAAAGTGATAGAGTGATTCAGATTTTTTTAAGTAGGAGTTATATGCTAATGACTTTTGGGTCATTGCTCTGGCACAACTGCTACCAAACCATTTTGGAGAGTTCGATCTTTTAGTGAACTATTGACTTAGTATGAATAAATCCATATCAGCTAGTATTAAGTCACTGATGTGGGACTGAGTAGGACCGATATCACTAAAGAAGAAGGACTGTCATAGAATGTCAGCAAGATAATTTCTAAATCCATCCCAGTTTGCCCTATCAAAGTGCCATCGGGTCACCCTGGTTCAGAATGGGGAGGTTTGGGGGTCCCTACTAATTATGAGATTGTGGTCAGAGGATCCAAGTGGTGACAGTACCTTTATCCTGTATTGATCTGTATTCTTTATCAGGAACAAATCCAAGAGATGGGCATTATGGTCAGGATTACCTGGTGTTCTGGTTGGTTGTTTTTACCAACTGTCTGAGATTACGTGATTCTGCAAACAGCTCGCACTCTACACCAGTATCGTCAGTCCTGGCAGAGTTCAATAACCATTCTACATTATGTATATTAAAATCACACAATAATAAGGGTAAGGATAAGGTTACTCAACTGAATGGATTTGGAATCAAATACACTGGGTTCTAAAGAAGTTTTGTGGGAGCAATAGAGAACATAGATATATTTGGTAATATTTAGATAATATAGTTTATTTCTTAAATGTCAGGACCAACTTGCCTAGCCCCAGGCTCCTATGCTCCTCATGGGGAAACATAGGATTGGGTGATGGATGGATGGATATACAGTGAGTAATCAAAATTAGTTGAAGCGAAGTTCAAAACAGTGTCAACTGCAAATTCAGATTTGATATACCAACATGTGTCACCCTTGTTACGGAAGTATGTGAGAAGATGGTAACCAGGAAAACAAAATGGGGATATTTCGGTAGAGGGAGAGATTTGGGATTCTGTGAGGAACAGAGCTAGAGGAGTACGGACTGTAGGAAAAAAAATGAACTGATTTCAAATTGGTACTGAGACCACAGATAATGGTGAAGAATAAGGCCGCACCTGCACTTCTCTGCTGACAAGCATAAACGGAATTTGCAACAGTCACTGCCAGAACAGTCACTTTATAGTGATTAGGAGAACCCTGCACCACCAACCCTACCCTGCCGTTGATGGCAATCCGAGATACCACCACGTTTGCTGATATTAATGCAGCGGTCATAGTTAAGATGGAATGGAAAAATAGAAGATGTGATATCTTGTACATGCAGGGTGGTGCAGACAGTTGAAGGTTTAGGTATTAAGAGAGTATGCTGGCCTACTCTCTGTGCAACTGAAAGCACTGAAAATGTTCAGCAAAGGGAGATGGTCAGGATCAGGTCCTGAGGGCTGGTGAAACGGGAGCTCCAGCTCTCCCTGTCACCAGCTTGCCATCCACCTCGGGAGTACTGCCCTGTTCGACTGGTGCAACAGGGTGCTCCCTTAAATGTTGTAGTCAATTCCTATTGACATAATTATGGTATATTGGGTTTTGGAAAGACATAAAAATTACTGTGATCTCGATGACCATGGATAATCATCTGGATTCGACTGAATTACAGTATGTCATACTGAATCAATGCAAAACGAATGCTAATAGCACTAATTTACTAGCCACACCAAAGGTAAAATATAATACATCAAGTAGGCTAAGACTGCTTGTTCATTTCATTGACAACATTATACCCACCCAATGATTCATTACGTGTAATGACGTTTTTATTACCGTGACATTATCTGGTTTCATAGGCCACTGGACGGTTATGATGAAGTGTTTAATGTTACTGTAGTGAGATTATGGGCTCTATCAGAGTTTAAAAATACATTACTGTCATTATTTTATGTGATACCCAAGCCTGTACAGCCTCTTATCTTTCAAATATCAATTTCGGTTCGCTGTATGCGCCATGCTGATTATGAAATACAAGAATTATTGAAGTGAACTGGGTTTAACCATCACTGTTCGAAATGTTTCTATTTATAACCCTCCTCTCGCTGCACTCAACACCCATTTCAGCCCTAGCAATACAGAGAATATGTCCCTTCCGACCAATATTTCTAATATGAGTTTAATTGCTGTGTGTATCACAGTAATCAAGATTTTGTTTGTCAACAAAGGTAGAATCTGCTGTCATCGTGGGATGTGATCTAACACCACATACTCATGAACTGAATGTTTGTCAGTCTGAATTGCTTCTCCCTCCTCCCCTCCCCCTCCCCCCCAAAAAAGGGTCCATGTAGATGAAAAAGTCCAAGACTTACCTATAAGTATGGGCGTGAGTGAGGGGATGTGGCAGTGCTAGATTAGCCTTTATCATGGCCACACGTCTAGCTCATTTCAGCTTTCTAGCTTATAACATTTACTTTGTCATTGTTGCACACAAACATATTTTGAAACAGGGTTCAGTGTGATTCATGTCCCAGATTTTGCGACAACAGGCCATGTAGGTTGTCTATGACTGCCCATACGTACACACACTCACCCGCATAATTGCACACACGTATGCAGTCTCATATACACACATGCAAGCACGCCTACACACAAACCAAGCAAATGCTTTTTTCCTTGATTATCTGATGGTGCTCATTTATGTTAAAAAATCGGCCTTGGCGGCCGGGTGTGTAGCGTGTGCGCCAATCAGTTTTTCCCGGCCTGGATTCGTCTGGGGGAGGAGGGGGGGGATGACTTCTAAGAGAACGCGGTAATGCGTTCTTTCATATAAAGTTACTTGTTCCCACCCTGTCCACATTCTCATAATGATATTTATTTTCTCACTCCCATTGACAACTACTACAACGCAGGTTCCATGCACTTCTTACCCTGCACTCCCATGCGTGAAGCACGGGATGGCTTAAGCCAGATTTTTAGTGATATATAGGCGTGATTACCAGCCCTACAGATTAGTTGCCTTTCATGACCTCCCAAACATGACATGCACGTACAGTAGAGCGGCCGGCTATATCAGAGGGTGTGCAAGCCAACTCTTACAATACAAACATCATTGCTTTATATGCATAAAAGTCCAGGCTCTGATTGATGGAACATGAATCCATTCTTTTTTAACAAATTAATTACGTGAAGCTTATCACTGAGTATGGAATAATTCTGATATCAGAAAGTATGAACTCCCATATCAGTTATGCCACCAGACATGATCTCAAAGTTTGAAGAGTTTCGAGTATGACTCATAATCTACAGGCAATATATTAAAAAAAAGTATCGCAGGTACTGACAGCGATGGTCATTAACCCGTCACGTCCCTAGCACTTTCGCACCTTCGACACCCCCCAGTCCCGACCATTTTTGTTTTTTGGGGGGGGGGCTAAAACCTCTGCCTTTGGTGAGAAACATCAAAAATTCATAGAGAAATCGCTCACCTGAGGTTTGAAATACTCGATACAGGTAGGAGTACCTCCTTACCTTATTGGGTTTTCTATCAGGCTGGCTGCAAAGAAAACGAGTTCTATGGGAGGATAACTATTCCACACCACTCATAAACGGTATTTATTTATTTATTTGGTACGAATTTATATGTAGTACGAGAGTATATTGGTTTTCAAAAAGTAATATAGGGATTATAAGCATTGTTTCACTCACTAACTCATCACCATTCCTGACCTTCTTTTGCCACATTACCTGATCATCATTTCTGACTGTTTCTTCCTCTAATGCTATGTAAACTTTGTCCTCCACATTGTCATCGATTGGGGAATCACTCTGGCCCTGAATGTCTTTATTGGCCAGGTCACTGATAACAGGTGAATTGCTGAGACAAAGGGGCGGGGAGGTTATGTAGTGTAAGGCATTGTCCCCGCTTGGCATCTTGTAGAGGAATAGAGGACGGTGTCCCGTGTATACGTATGAAAAATCACGCGCGAAAATTGAAAATTGTGCAAATTAGGGACTTTGCAATTGCACAATGTACCAGTACGTCGTTGGGACTGGCATATGCAAAATGTTGCAACGTACCCATACGTTGACGGGACGTCTCGGGTTAAAATAAGAGATGGCCATTCCCTCATTATACTGACCTATTAGAAACACATGGAAAGGGTGTATTACTTAATGGAGGATTCGTGCTTAATTTTGTTTTCGAAATCTATTGCCCGGAAGTTTCCCTAACTATTTTTGTTATGCAAGGAAGAAGGAACCAATGGCCAGGGGCCTGCAGATTGTTCCCTCCAAGAAAAAACAAAACAAGACAACAAGATAACACTGCTTAAGTTGATTAGTACGATTAGAAAATTCCTTAACTATGATGTCAGAAATATGGAAAGGATTGCTGGCACTTGGCATTCATTGGAGACAACCATACAATTTGCGTTAAATTTAACTGTTTCAGTACTTAAAAGAGTAGTAGTCATAATTATGATACGTACGTTTACTTTTCACCTTCTTGTATACCCTAGCTTAAAATATATCCAGGTGAAAAAATACACAAATCAGTGATGGCGGTTGTTCTTGCTGCTGTTAGTCTTAATTATGCTGAATAAAATAACATTAAATAAATATGTCATCATATTCTTACATTAAATATAAAAAAAGGTAAATATAAACATAGTTCGTTGTTTTTTACAACCATAAAAAGTAATGTGCCAGTAACAAACTACACTGGATACATTTGGGAGAGAGGACACGAAAAATAGATACAGAAATGTTGGGGTGAGAACCAGGGGGAAGATGTAAACAGCGAGGCCCACTTGATATTTATTCCAATAAGTACAGACAAGGGCACGTCCTTTCTCTAGGGCGACCTGAGTCAGACTGCCCGCCAAGGCCAGGGCGCAGGCGGTGACAGGAAACCTCCTGAGTGAATTCAAACTTCAACACCTCCTCTCCATTGCAGTGAACTCCCCACGTCCTGCTGTATTGATACAAAGTATATTGGTTGGGGAGGAAGGGAGGTCACAGCAATATTAAAACAATGGGCACAAACTGACACTCACCATAACTTAAGACTGTTACATAATGCAATGCTGGCAAAATTACATGTCACATATATGCTGCCTTCAAAATGGCATAATTACTACAACAATAAGAAATTCAGTTGTATGTGCAGGAGCAACCATTGCTTTGGTACCATGGTACAGTACAAGTGTAACAAGGTTATAGATATTGCAAAACACCTTAACATGCCTAAGGGTACAAAACACTGCAACGTCATGGTACATAGCTTTCTTGGTGTCTTGGGGCGCACCTAACACGCCGTTGCCTCTCCAGGGGAGGGAGAGGCTGAAGGGCCTCCCCCCCTGTGGTCGGCCTCCCTCCAGGGACTACCCTCAACGTGCGTGGTAGGTGTCTGTTCCCCTGTTTCCTCATAGGGGCGTAAGTGGTGGCGATTCCTGAAGGAGGCTCACCTGCTGCCATCTAGCCACACCAGGTATTGCTTTGGGGCTGGTGTGTCAACAAAAACCCTTACACTGTCCCACCGCCTCGTCTCCTGGTTCTGTAGACACACCTGCTGGCCTGGGTTGAAAGGGGTGAGGTTGTGTGCCATCTGGTTGAATCTTGTGGCCACTTTGTCCCCAGTGTGGGCCATGGCCCATTCCCTTCTTCCCAGCATCCTGGCCCACTGCCTGCTGATATAGCAGTGTTCTTTGGCAGCAGGTATGGAGTCTCTCAGCTGACATCTCATCAGCAGCTGGGCTGGGGATACGTTGGTGTCATGTAGCAAGGTGTTGAGGTACTGCAATATGGCCCTGGAGGCTGCATCTGAGTCTAGGGAGCCTTCTGGTCTGGTGTTGTTCCTCAGCAGCCTCTTGGCAGACTTGACTGTGGCCTCCGCTCGGCTGTTAGACTGCGGGTAATGGGCTGATGACATCCTCAGCTGCACACGCCTTGCAGACAGGTATGCCCTCATTTCCCCACTCAAAAGGTTCATACCACCACCACAAGACAGAAGCTCCAGGATACCAAACATTTTGAACCACTTACGAAAGGCCGTTATGAGCCGTGAGCTGACCTGTCTGTGTAAGTGATGCACTTTTCCCCCTCCAGTTGGAACAGATCAGCCACTGTTTGCTGGAAGGGGTACTCGGGTGGGGATGTGGGCAGCAAGTTTTCCACAAGATTGTGATGGGGTGTTGATTTCGTATACTTGACAATGCCTCCTCTTCTGCTCCACCTCAGCATCTATGCCGGGTCAGCACACGTACTGCCTGGAGCATGGAGTCCCAGCCCTGGTGACGTGCATGGAGGTTGGCTAGGACCATGCAGTGAAAGGCTGTGGGTATTACAATTTGCAGGTGCCCTTTGTCACTGGTGTACATGACAATGTACCCCTTGCATGACAGGTGCCTCCTCATCCTGTAGTATTGGTGGAGTGCTATCGGCTCCTCATCCTTCCAGTCGGCCCAGTCCCAAGTGCTTAGGTGCTCATGGAGGAACCTGTATTCCTTGTCCTGGTGCACTTTCTTCTCCACTTGATGGAGGTCCATGATGGCGCCTTCTTCATCTTCTATGGCGCAGGCCATCGTTGCCATGACTGCAGCACATGTAGCCTCATCTTCTGCCAGGTCTGTCCCATCCAGTCCACCCTATAGCAGGGGATATCTTCAGAGTGCATCTGCTGTGCTGTTCGCCTCCCCCTTCAGGTACATTATGCAAAATGAGCATATTCATGTTTTCTCCTTGAGGTTGATTATATGGGGGTTGCTGATGTCTTTCGGCTCTTTATCCTTGAAGATCTTGGTAAGTGCACAGTGGTCTGTGATGATGGTGAGGTCCGGACATCCCAGCAGGAACAGGCGTGCCTTTTTCAGGCACCATGTGATGGCATGGGCCTCCCCCTCCAATGCTGAGTAGTTCTTCTCGGCCTTTTAGATGGGAGCTGCTGTATAGGGCCAGTTTCCAGCTGCCCTTGCAGCACAGAAGGGCCTCTTGAGACACATACTGGCAGTACTGCTGCTTGACCATGAAACCATTGCGAAGACTGCTGAAGTTGGTGAACACTGCTGTGGGCCATGTGGCGTCATAATACTTGAGGCCCTCCACCGTAAGCTTGCCTCTAGCCTCCTTTGTTGACTTGAAGATGGTCTGGAGTTAGCCATCCCAGTACATCACTTTCCCTGACTTTTTTTTAAAATAATTCTCTGAGGGGCTTCATGAGGGGTGCAATGGCAAGGAATGGCACCACCTGGTTCAGCAGCCCAAACATGATCGGATATCTATGAAAGAAAGACATGGTGGCGTCTGGAAATTGGTTATACTGCTTAACAAGTCCTGGCTAGGCTGATACTCCACCCAGCGGAGCTGATAACCTGCGAAGGTCATGCTTCTACTGCAGAAGCAGAACTTGTCTGGGCAGAGCATGATCCCATTTTCCACACATGTTCGCAGGAATTGCTATGTGTGCCAGAAAGCATCAGCGACACTATGGACATGCAGGAGCTTGTCATCGTAACATTTTAGTTTCCTGGGGATCTCTGGTGTTGTATCATCGAAGTGCTTGGTAAGAGCATCCTGCCCTGACAGTGGCCCATGGGTGTGTGCCAGTAAAAGAAGCAGCCCCATGAGATAATGAAGGCAGTTAGCTTCTTGTTCTCCTCATTCAGTGGAATCTGGTCGTACCCTGAATAAGTGTCCACCACTGTTTTGGGTGAGTGCTTTGGCTTGCTGATGAATGCATCTACTGGGGGATGGTTGTGGTGGTTCTCCCACTGGCTTGCCTGGTTGAGTTGCTGATAGTCCATTGTTCTGCGCGGCTGCCCGTCCTTCTTCAGGACCACCGCCATACGAGAAAACCCTCTCTGTGGGTTCAGCTGGTACAGGGTCGATGATACCCTTCTTTATGTCCTCTTCTAACTGCTAGCGAACTTTGTCATAGAAGCGGTTGGGGACAGACACTAGCATGTGCACTGTGTAGGATTTTGAACAGTGGCACAGGTGGATGTGGTGGGCCGGCCCCCACATCTACAGCAGGGGGATGCGGTTCACTGCGAATGTCTTGGGCTCAAGGTGCTCCAGGAACCTCTTCTCCAACAGGTTGACATTTTCTTCCGTCAGGGCTTATGGAGGATTATCGGGTTGGGCAGGGTTGGGGAAGTCATGTGTCACCACGCTTAGTGCTTTGCACATCTGCAGTGACAGATACAGCTGCTGTATCCCATCAGCGAAGTACAGGTTCACCTAGCAGACCTTCCACCCACATTGAAGCTGCATTCCTTGCATCCCATAATGCATATGCTCCCTCCTGTGAGGTGATTAATACTCACAGTAGGTTTCTGTAGACTTCACAGAGTCAGCCCGAGGCCCCTCATGAGGCGGTGTCCCACTATGCACACCTGTGTGCCCATGTCAGCCACTGCCGACACCTAGCATGCTGCGGGTGGGTCATGACATTTCATGTCCACCCTCATGCATGCACACACCTTGGTGCTGGCTACCGTTATCCTGTCAGCGATCTCGGCAGGGCTGGACTGCTTTGCTGACCTACACACTCACTGGAAGTGGCCAACCCTCCCACACTTGCAGCAGGTGGCCTTGAAGACAGGGCACCAGCTCTCCCCATTGTACTTGCTACCACCTCACGTCCAACAGCCCTTTGCTGGTGGGGAAGGGGCACGAGACTGTGGTGGTCCTGCACTCTCCTGCCACACCTGAGTGGCACCAGCCACTTCCGTTTCTTCCTCATCACTCATTAAAGCACCTGCCACACCAGTATGGCCACGCACTCCTGCCGTTTTCTCCGTAGATTCGAGCACTTCACAGGCTTTTATGATTTCTTACACAGATCACAACATTGGAAGTCGCCACAGCACTTCTGTTTTCATACTGAGGTTGCACAGCCCCATCACAAGCCTTTTCGATATCATGAAATTGTTGAGATTTATGGAACACTGGGGGCACTTAAAATCACACTCTACTGCCTTGGCTCTTCATTTTACCAAATATGAACACACACTATCATTGGGCTCTGCATGTATGTTAAGAAGTCTGACCATGCTCCAACAGTGCACTAGTGCCCACCACCACGCCCCTTACCATGCCGATGGCCTCCTTCTTGCACATGGCCTTGAATTTATGCTCGGTCACCTGTGTGTCCATGCATTGCTGCACTTCAGGATCACACAGCAGTCTCATGTAACCCACAGCCAAGGGTGGGTCCCACCTGCAACCACTGCTATAGCACTCAATGCCGTGGGCCCACGCCTCAAACTGGGATGGCAACATTCCCATAGTAGCCTTACCAGGAGCCACAGGTGATGCCGGCACTTGCCACTAGGCCTCCGGGTGCAAGGTTGGGTAAACCGGCTGGTAGGCTGTCCCCATTCGTGGAGGTTGTAGCTAGCATGGTGGCACATTGTACGTGTTGCTGTGTACTTGGTTCTCCTGGTGCCACGCAGCAGAACCAGTCTTTTGACTCTGGGTTCGTCTGCTCGAGCAGTGGCGGCGCCACCCCTGGGTCACCCGTGTATCTCTACTGCGCCATGTTGGGGTGAGAACCAGGAGGGAGATGAAAACAGTGAAGCCAGCTTGATATTTATTCCAGTAAGTACAGGCAAGGGCGCGTCCTCCCTCTAGGGCAGCCTGAGTCAGACTGCCCACCAAGCCCCCGGTTGTGGTCGTGGTGGAAAATCTCCCACATGAATTCAAACTTCAACAACTAATGATGTAGTTGTTTGGTGAAAATACATGCTTAGAGAGAGAGACAAACAGACAGACAGACAGATATAGACAGATAGATAGATAGATATATCTACATCTATATCTATCAATCTATCTATATATATATATATATATATATATATATATAAGGGGGAGGCGGTGGCTCAATCGGTAGAGAGGTGGCCTGCCGTCCTGCTGAACCCAGGTTCAAATCCCCGCTGGGGCAGGGAACAGTTTAAGGATTTGAATTTCATATAAAGCAGACTTTTCCGATCCACTAGGAGACCCGTCGACATGTAAAAATACCCCCGCTAATACAATACACCAATCCTGAATGAGACAGCCCTAGCATGTATTCAATATGGACGGTGGGTGTTAGCGCCGAAGTGGTGACATGTAGAGGTGTATGAAATGTAGGGAGACTGCTGGGCCTTGAGAGCAGGCTGAGAAGTTTATGCCCAGAGTCGGGCACATAATATATATATATATATATATATATATATATATATATATATATATATATATATATATATATATATATATATATATATATATATATATATATACTGTGCATGTTAATATTATATCTTAATACTCAGGTTAATCAGTAATCTTTCATGACAGCTATTGCAGAATTTCGTGTTACGTTTATGAAAACATGACATTAAATTTAATATTTATAACTAACTGAAAATGTTATGTCTATCTACATGAATACATTAAAGTTTCAGCAAATACAGTTATATTATAAAAGTCAGTAACTCAATTATACAGTACAGTGTGCATTAGTCTACACTGGAGTAGAAAATTAATATCTAAAACATAAGTTTTTCCTTGGTAAAAAAGTAAGATTCCAGTAGCATATTGGCATCAGTAGTGGCAGTGTATGTCTAAGCAAATCCGACTCATCTTTTGACAGAATCTGTGTGATCATAGAAAAAAGTGGGGAGTAGAAAAGATAACGGAATGGCTGAAGCAAGTAATGTCATGCTGTGTGAATCTTCGGTAAATTACAAAATTTTTGGTTAATAAAGACTAAAACCGAAATATTAATGAAGCCACAAGTACTAATGATCATTCAAGGGCGAGCTAGAGCAAAATAGGACATAAACAATTGTCGCAAATAAAGAAAAGTCCTTGCTGAATATGGCCAATGAGGGTTAGTATAGATATTTCTGGTCTAATGCTTACTCGTACCCCATTTTCTGATATAATTATATCCATCCTACTCAGCATTAATCCCACATGCCACTGCCAATAGTTGGGAAGACGTGCGAAGACATCCCATTCGTCTCTTGCAAATTTATCAGTCGTGGCAAGAGTCCTTTCATCTTCGATATCCCAGTCCTAATCATCATGCCCCCCCACATTCTCACTTGCATTTAAATCACACCCCTCTCTTGAACAGTTAACTCCTTCATATCGGTGGTCTTTATTTTATTCTTATTATTTGGCAAGCTATTTATTCAACCTAAAGAAGTCTTCTGGAATTGGAGTTTTATTGGAGATTGCTTAAAAGCCCTAATCAATATGATTTCTTTTGTAGCGTGAGCACAATCATTTATGGCAATAAAAAAAAATGGCTTCATAACGAAAGTTTTTTAAAATATCTTAACTATACGGTTGGTGTCAAAAATTATAGATCATGCACAAAACACGTAAGGTTTGGAATGGCACTGTTACAAATAGAGGCATACTGTATGTTCTTAATCATCAATATACTTATCTCCAATATGAGGCCAGGAATGTTTGTAAAGTCCGTTAAACCAAGATTTTATTAACCATGTTTGTCCTACTCCGTAAAGAAGCCACGACATCAGATGTAAGATATATTAGGTTTCGATGTATAAATACTTTTCAGTAGAAACAGACAAACACAGCCTTATAATACAGTTACAAGTGTTATGCCGTATCAGTAGAAAGATATGTAAATCTGCCATTATACCAACTGGTAAACAGGGAAGACTTAGTGTCTGTATTTCACTGAAGTTGCAAAGTACTTGCAATTATTTAATGCTATATGTTATCTTTTCATTTTTATTTGTAATTTTGGAGTTGGACTATTTAACCGAAGCTGTAGTTCCTTTTACCCTTAGAAGTAAATTTATCCATGACTAAGAATCATTGCCTAAGACCTCATATCCGCATCCATCCATGAAGTGATGATCAGAGAAACCTGTACATAACACAGGAAAAATAATCCAATATATTACCGTTATACTGGCAGTCGAACCCGGGACTCTGGTTACAAGATTGTGACATTGTGATATACCTTAACTTGGTCGTGGTGTAGTGGATTGCTGCCTGGTTCTCAGCTGAGAGTCCCGGGTTCGATTTCCGTTAAAATGGTAATATGTTGGATGGAGGAACATCTTAAGCGATGATGTGATTTGATCACTACTTTTTTCGATGCCGAATATTTGTCTGTATGTGCATATGTGTGTGTGTGTGTGTGTGTGTGTGTGTGTGTGTGTGTGTGTGTGTTTATGTGTGTATATGTGTATGTATTTGTTTGTTTATTTGTTTGTGTGTGTGTGTGTGTGTGTGTGTGTGTGTGCGTGTGTGTGTGTGTTTGTGCGTGTGCGTGTGTGTGTGTGTGTGTGTGTGTGTGTGTGTGTGTGTGTGTGTGTGTGTGTGTGTGTGTTTATGTGTGTTTTTGTGTGTATATGTGTGTGTGTGTGTGTGTGTGTGTGTGTGTGTGTGTGTGTGTGTGTGTTTATGTGTGTATATGTGTGTGTGTGTGTGTGTGTGTGTGTGTGTGTGTGTGTGTGTGTGTGTGTGTGTGTTGTGTGTGTGTGTGTGTGTGATATTGCGTGATACTTGGTGTGTAGTATGATGTGGTATGAAAGTATTTGTGCTATGTGTATTCAGTATGATGTATGTGGTGTGATGTGTGTAGCGTTTGGTGTGAATGTGTGTGTGTGTGTGTGTGTGTGTGTGTGTGTGTGTGTGTGTGTGTGTGTGTGTGTGTGTGTGTGTATGTGGTGTGAATGTGTGTGCGATGTGGTGGTGTGTGCATGTGTGTGTGGTGTGGTGCGAATGTGTGTGTGTGAATGTGTGTGGTGTGGTGAGGTGTGGTGTGTTGTGTGTGGTATGGTGTGGCGTGGTATGTGTGGTGCGGTGTGGTGTGATGTGGTGTGGTGTTGTATGGAGTGCTTGCTGTCTCAGTTTTGCGTTTAGTGGTGTGGTGTGATTTAGTGTTCGTGGGTGTGTGTCCTTGTCAGTAGAGTTGTGTGATGTAGTGTGTGTTGTGTAGTAAAGAAAGATGTGTTGCGGTATGGTGTGGCGTATATGGTGTGTGTGATGTGGTTTGTCGTGGTTGTATGTGGAATGATGTGGTACGGCGTGGTGGTGTTCGTGGAGTGATTTGGTGTGGTGGTGTAGTGTGGCGTGGTCGTGTGTGTGAAGTACGTGTTTTGGTGTGTGTTGTAGTGTGTCTGACCTGCCTGGTGTGGTGTGTTTTGTTGTGTATGTGTGTTATATGCATGCTGTGGTGTGTTCTATTGTATATGCGCCATGTGCGTAGTGTAGTGTGCGTTGTCATGTGTGTGTGTGTGTGTGTGTGTGTGTGTGTGTGTGTGTGTGTGTGTGTGTGTGTGTGTGTGTGTGTGTGTGTATGTGTGTGTGTGTTCTTACCTAATTGTTCTTACCTAATTGTATCTTTACAGGAATGAGTCAAGCTCGTACTGTCCCGTGTCTTAAACCATATCTATCGTCCATATCCTTAAATTTGTGAATTGTTTTGGCACACATTATTTCATTCGGTAGTGCATTCCATTGATCAATTGCTCTGTTTGGGAAACTGAATTTCCTTACGTCTTTATCACCTCTCTTCTTATGCAGTTTTTTGCAGTGTCCTCTTGCTGATGCTTCTCCATATGTTAAGTAATCATTTATGTCTATTTTCTCCTTTCCTGATATGCATTTACATAGCATTATCATGTCACCTCTTTTCCTTCTCTCGTGTAGTGTTGGTAGATTCAGTTTATTTAGTCTTTCTTCATAGCTTAGGTCCCTTAAGCTTGGTATCCATCTTATAGCGGCCCTTTTAACTTTTTCAGTCTTGTCTATATGCTTTTTGAGATGAGGACTCCAGACTACTGATGCATATTCCAGGGTTGGTCTAATGAATGCTGTTATTATCCTTCTTAGCATGTCTTCATTTATGTATGTGAATGCTATTCTCATATTTGCAAGCAGTGTATACATGTTCCGTACCTTCTCGCTGATGTGGTCAGCCGGAAATAGTCTGTTATTGATAATCACACCTAGGTCTTTCTCTCTTTCTGATGTGTATAGGGTTTTATTTCCTAACTTATAATCCCAACCAGGTCTTTTTCCACTTTTACCAAACTTGATTACATGACACTTGTCCACATTGAATTCCATTTGCCATGTACTACTCCATTCATGAAGTTTATTTAATTCTTCTTGTAGCTCTTTACAAGAGTATGTGTTAGTAATTCTACTTTGTATTTTTGTATCATCTGCAAACATATTCAGATAGCTCTCATTACTGTTTATATCATTTATATACACTAAAAACATGATTGGTACCAGCACTGAACCCTGTGGTACTCCACTAGTCACTTCTTTCCATGATGAGTAGTTTCCTCTTAGTACTGTCCTCATTTCTCTTTTTATGAGAAAGTCTTGCATCCAACAAAACAGTTTGCCTCGAATTCCTCCTTGATGGTACAGTTTCCATAAAAGTCTTTGGTGTGGTACTGTGTCAAAAGCTTTCTTGAAATCTAAATAGATACTGTCCACCCATCCTTCTCTTTCCTGTATTGTGTTTGTTACTCTGTCATAGTAGCTCAACAGATTAGTAACACATGATTTTCATTTTCTGAAACCAAACTGTCTTTCTGTTATCATACTGTGTTCTTCTAGATGGTTTACCCAAGCTTTTCTTATAAGTTTTTCTAATACCTTGCTTACAACACTGGTCAGTGATACTGGTCGGTAGTTGAGTGGATTTTGTCTATTTCCTTTCTTGAATAAGGGGACAATATTTGCTTTTTTCCAAATATCAGGTAGTTTACCTTGACTCAAGGATTTCTTGAAAATTAAAAATAATGGTTTACTTAACTCCTTTGCACATTCTCCTAATACCCAACATGAAATTTCATCAGGACCACTTGCTTTTCCTCTGTCTAATCTACTTAACTCCTCCTGTATTACTTTTTCTGCTATTTGTATATCTGGTAGTATGTGTGGACATGCGTGTTCCACATAGTCCCTCTCAAAATTTGTTTCTTCTGTAAAAACTAATTGGAAATTCTTATTTAGTGCTTCACAAATATCTTTCTCTTGTGTGTAAGTGATTCCCTCGTCCGTAATGGATTGTATTATATCTTTTACTTTGGTTTTGCTTCTGATATAGCTGTAAAACTGCTTTGGTTGATCACTACTTTTATTTATTATATCCTCCTAAAACTGTTTTTGGGCTTCCCTCCTTATTCTTGTATAGTCGTTTCTTGCCTGTTTGAAATTATTATACGCCCTTTCACTATTGTGTCTTCTGTATCTATTCCACAACAAATCTCTTCTTTCTTTTGATTTTTTACATTCTGTATTGAACCATTTCTGTATTTTCTTATCTGCTTCTTTGTGATGTGGGATGTACTTCTGGACTCCTATTTCATAAAATTCACAGAATTTTTTATATACAGCATTTAAATCTTGTCCTCTAAGCTCATTTTCCCAATCAACTTCTAAGAAATACTTCTTTAGGTCTTGATAATTTCCCTTTTTATAGTTTAGGCTCTTTTTGTAACTATCATTGCTGTTTACTATGACATATGCTATCCTGAAGTTATAATTTAGTACTGCATGATCGCTTTTGCCGAGTGGAGGGTGATATATTAAACTGTCAATATCATTTTCATGCCTTGTAAATATTAGATCTAGCACTGAAGGTACATCAAGTCCTCTTTTTCTGGTGGTTTCCCTCACATGTTGCGTTAAGAAAAACCCTTGTACAAGATCCAGGAGCTTTTGGTCCCAACAGCTTTCTTGGCTATTTATATCTAGAGTATTCCAATTTATATTTGTATTGAAGTCCCCAGTTAGTATAATTCTTTCCGATTTCTCTTCCATTTTATGTAATAATGATCTTACACTCTGAATTGTACTCTCTGCCAGGTCCTCATATTCGTCTCTTTCCCATGTGTTTGATCTGGGTGGCATGTACAAATTGGCTACAATTACTTTACCTTCAGAAGTGTCGATCTCTACTGCAATCAGTTCTACTTGTGATGGTATATCTAGTTTTATTTCCTTGACTTTTAGATTTTTCTTAGTTAATATTATAATTTCTCCTCCTTTTTTTAAATATCTGTCTCTTCTCCATATATTGTATTCCTCTAAGTTTAGTATGTCATTTGATATCCTTGGTATTAATTTTGTTTCAGTTAGGCATATTATTTGTGGTTCATTTTCTCTGACATAATCATTCATCTCTAGTAATTTAGATACCATTCCATCCACATGTGAGTACATGAACTTTTTCATCTTGTTTATATACTTGTCATGACATGGTTCTACTACCTTCCTCCTTTTTCTTCCATCCTGTTTGTGTACCACTTTCGTACCTGCGATCCTATTACTTTGTAAAAAAATTTCTTATTCTCCTCTTCTGATCTTCCCTCATTTTTTGTTTTTGCTTCCTCCCTTTTCTCTTTCAGTAATTCGTGTTCCTCTTGTGTTGGGCATCTTTTTATCCATACATTTTTGAACTCCTCTTTTTACATATGATTCTTTGCATTTTTTAGTATCTCTTCCACAGTGTTTACACTCTGGAAAGTCACCTTTAGAGGTCTTGTCTTGCTTTTCTCGTATTTCCCTAACCTTTTGTGTTCCTCTATGTCTTTACTACAGATTTCCTCTGATACTTCTTTCAGTAAGCTCATTACATTTGCCATCTCCTTTTTGTCTCTTGTGATCTTGTTTTTAACTTCTTCCTCTTCTATACCAGTGATTACTATTGATTTGTTTATCTCTACTGAATCTCTGACCAACTTTGGATTGTTTTGGATTATTCTTTTCACCTCCTTTTTAATGCTTTTTTCCTCCACCCTTGTTTCTAAGTCTTTCTTTACTTTCACCATTTCAGCATACGTGGTTTCTACATCATTTTTGTAGCTTTGCACAGCTTCATTCACTTGTGTTATCTTCTCCTCAGCATCACTGCTCTGGTCAATAAGACTGCTAACTTGCCTAATTGGCTCTGTGTCATTTTTTAACTCTTCCATAACAGTCTCGTGATTGACTACTGTACGTGCCATTTCACTCATTTTCTTCCTAAGTGTACTCATTTCCACTGTTAGTTCACTGATGGTTGTGTCTTTCTTATTTGCCTCCCTTCCTAGTTTTTCTATTTCTTCCTTTTGCAAATGCATCTGCTTCTTTATTTCATCATTTTCATTTTTGAAAGCCATTTCTAGTTTGTTTACACGTTCAGCCAGTCTATTGTGAGTCTCTACTTCAACCACTTCTTGGTAGAAATCATCATTTTGCTCTTTATCTTTATCCCTTTTCTTTTCCAAATTTGTTTTACTGAAGTATGTATCCATTTTGCAATACTTAAAGTGCAAAGTGTGTGTGTGTGTGTGTGTGTGTGTGTGTGTGTGTGTGTGTGTGTGTGTGTGTGTGTGTGTGTGTGTGTGTGTGTGTGTGTGTGTGTGTGTGGTGAGGGTTGTTTTGTCGTGTGAGTGTGTATGATGTGCGTGGTGCGGTGTGTTTTGTCATATGCACGTGACGTGCGTGGTATGGTGTGCTTTTTCATGTGTGTGTGATGTTTGTTTTGTCGTGTATGTGTGTGATGTGCATGGTGTGGTGTGTTCTGTCTATCGATGTTGTGTTTTGTCGTGTGTGTATGTGATGTGTGTGGTGAGGGTTGTTGTGTCGTGTGTGAGTGTGTGTGTGTGTGTGTTTGTGTGTGTGTGTGTGTGTGTGTGTGTGTGTGTGTGTGTGTGTGTGTGTGTGTGTGTGTGGTGTTTTGTCGTGTGTGTGTGTGTGTGATGCGGTTGGTGTGATATGCATTGTCGTGTTTTGTAATGTGTTTGACATGGTGGGGTTCCGTTGGTTTCGTTGGGTGTTGTGTAATGTGTTTGACATGGTGAGGTTCCGTTGGTTTCGTTGGGTGTTGTGTAATGTGCTTTGACGTGTAGTGTGTTTTGGAGCTGGTGTGTTGTGTGTGATGTGCATTGCAAGGTGTGTTTTGTGTAATATCATGAGTTCTGTTGTGTGGTACAGATTATATTATGGTATGGTTTTTGGTGTTTGCTATATACAGTATTGTGTGGTAAGGTGTAATGTGGTGGCGTGTTTTCGATGTCGTGGAAATGGGAAGTTCTTTTATCGTGTCCAGATTTCACACCATCTTTATGTGTTCCAAATTTTGAAGAGAATGTAAACTTCGGGCATTGCAAAACACATTCAGTCTCATGACAGGGCACCTCCTTCCTCACTGCACTTCTTAGCCTAAACAGGTTTCATATTGCTACACATTGCCCTGGCTGGCTGCTTCAGCGTTCGGCCCCGTCCCCTTGACTCCACGTCTCTCCTCATTCTTCCTTCCGTAGAAATTTGCTGCTTGTTCGAAACATATGAGACTTTGGCTTTTTTTTTTTTTTTTTTTCAGATTGCATTCATTATAATGGTTAAGCCCTCAATATTCTGTCCCAGTATTGCATTTGATAATAGAAACACCACAGAATATTTACATTCCTACTGTAGGAAGTTATCCTTCTTTCTAGACTGGGGTTCATACAGGCACAGAAATTCAAAATACCCCCTGAACCATATGAAGCTGCAAGGCTTACAGGGTTACCACATCAAGAAGCGAGAGGTTGGCTGGGGAAGGAACACAACTTCTATGAGTGTCTGTATCATGAATGTTGGTACTGGTGCCACGAGTACTCTCAGTGTCGGCTTAACTGTATTAAACTTTTTATCTTCTCACTAGATGGTTTGATTTACTTAAGAGTGAGTCACAAATGCCGCATTTGTGACTCCATTCAACGCATTTGAAATGCGTTGAGTGGTAATACTATTACCGTTACCTTCCTTACGATGGAGGCGACTCTGTCATTTGATTCCATTTAATGCTAAGCGATTTTATTTGGCCAGAAGTGAATCACAGGATCTTGCAGTTATTAATACCTGGCATTGGACCTCCGTTTGTCTACTCCAAAGGTGGATGGAAAGCTGATGACAGAGAGAGATGGAGCTCCCACGTCATCAGCCCTCGGGAGTAAATTCTGACCATCCCCCTTTGCTGTACTTTTGCAGTGTTTCAGTAACACAGAAAGTAGGCCACCATACTCTCCAAGACAAGTTTCTCTGTCAACTCCAAACTACATGCACATAACACAGTACACTTCCTATTTGAAAAAAAAAAAAAAAGCGTCATTGTACGAAGCCTCCGAGTCCCCACGAGGGGGAACGACTCAACGAGCTGCCTTGAGGGGCAGTCTGACTCGCTTCTTCTTCATTTCTGCAACATTCCGGGCTTTCCTCTAATTTTCTCTTTGTTCAGCACCACCTCTCCTCCTCTACACCTCACCTTCTCTTCGTCTGAGGTAACTGATAGCAAGCTCTTCTCTGTATCCTCCTACTTTATACTCATTTCAAAGCCAAAGCTGGCTGTTGTGTATATGTATGCAATGACTTGCTTTTGTGTTCCTGAACTTGATTCTTCTGAATTTTTTACTCTCTGGCTTCGGCTTTCTGTCATTCTCTGGCTAAATATATCTATGCTGTTAGCTTATCCCCTAATTCTATTGACTATGAAAAATTCTTCCACTATTTTACTTATATGATGGAACACATTCTATCCGTTTCTCCTTTCTGTGAAATATCCATTCTAGATTTCAATGTTCACCACCACCTTTGGCTCCCCTCTCCTTTCACCGATCCACCTGGTGAACAAGCCTACATCTTTTCTATCCTTAATGACCAAGTGCAGCTTGTAAAGCACCCTGCCCGTATCCCTGACGATCTTGCTAATAGTTCCAACATACCTGACCTCTTTCTCACAACTAATCCTTCTGCTGAAGCTGTGAATCTTTCTTCTCCATTGGGCTCCTCCAATCACAACCTTATTATCTTAATCTGTCTTATCGCTCCTGTATGGCCTGTGGACCCTCCAAAGAAACGTCGGTTGTGGCACTTTGGAGCTACTGACTGGGAGGCCCTCAGGCAGTACATCTTTGATTTTCCCTGGAATGAACATTGCTTCCATGGCTGGGAGCCACCTGAGTGTGCCATGCGCATTATGGGGATTATTCTCTTGGGCGTGAAAGCATACATTCCCTTCCATATCCTCTGAATGTACAAACAAGTCTCGGTTTAATCACACTTGTTCTAATGCTGTCTACAACAAGGAGAGGGCCTAAAAAAAGGTGTCAAAGCCAACCTACTCCTGATTAACATCTTTTTTGTGTTTCTGCCCATATGGCCAGTGGACCCTCCAGAGAAATGTCAACTGTGGCACTTTGGAGCTGCGAATTGGGAGGCCCTCATGCAGTGCTTCTTTCATTTTCCCTGGAATGATTATTGCTTCCATGGCAGGGAGCCATCTGACTGTGCCATGCCCATTACGGAGGTTATTCTCTCTCGCATGGAAGCATTCATTCCCTTCTCATATCCTCTGACTAATGCAAAAAAGCCTTGGTTTAATCACGCTTGTTCTAATGTTGTCCACAACAAAGAGAGGGCCTATAAAAGGTACCAGAGCCAACCCGCCCCTGAATCACATCTTTTTTGTGTTTCTGCCTGGAATCGTGCTAAGTCTGTTCTTTGCTCTGGTAAAAATAATTTCATCCATACTAAATGCTGGAATTGGTGAGAGTTCAAATACCCGGGCACAGTGATAGAAAGGAGAGGAAACTGTGCAAAAGAAGTTGAAAGTGGAGTGACACAAGGAAGAAAAGTAGCTGGTGCAATGAAGGCCTTGATAAGAAACAGAGGCTTGAGTGCTGCAGCTGCACAAGGCATACGTGAAGGAGTGTCAGTGCCAACTTTGACATATGGATGTGAGACTATGGTGTGACATGAAAATGAAAAGTCAGGAGTAAAAGCAGTGGAGATGGGACTCCTGAGGAATGTAGGTGAAGTACAGAGGGTGGATAGGATACGAAATAATGAGTCGTGAAAGATGCAGAGTGAGGAAGTCAGTGGATACCAGACTCGAAGAGAATGTACTGAGTTGGTATGGTCATGTGGAGAGAATGGTTAACAATAAAATGGTGAAAAAGGTACAGTATGTCTGAGCGAATTCGAAGAAGGGAGGAGGCGAGGTAGTCCAAGGAGATGGTGGAAAGATATAGTGAGAGAATGCGTACGGGAGGATTGGAAGTCGTTGAGGCTAGGGAACTGACAGGAGATCAAACTGGCTGGATGCATGTCGTGAGGAGAAGTGCATGATCAGGGATTTTTGGCACCCATTTTTAAAGTGGAAGCGTCTGGATTGACTCAATCAGATACGATTATGTGAAACTACAGAACGTGGTGAATGTTTTGGGCGTATTGAATAAAGCCAGGATTCCGGGGGCTTGAATGATGAGTGAATGGAAGCGTGGCCCATTGGATTGGGCAAATATGGGCTGTCTGTACATTGCTACTCCTCACCCTGCCCTAGGGTGGGAAAGGAGGTCCGGATGCTGCTGCTGATGATGACTAAATGCTCCCAGTTCTCCAACTCTAATTCTTCCTGCTCCTTCTGGCACCTTGCTAAAAACCTTTTTAACAAATTTACTTCACCCTACCTCCCTCCTCTTTTCTACTCTGATGGCTCTGTAGCTATTTCTTCTACTGATAAAGCTGATCTCTTTGCTCTGACTTTCTCCTCCTATTCCACCTTAGATGATTCTGGTGCTTTTCCTCCATCACTTTCCTGCTCTGACTTCCTCATGGCTGACATTAAAATTTCTTCAGGTGATGTATTTTCTGCCATCACTGGCCTCAATACTAACAAGGCATATGAGCCTGATAGAGTCCCTGCTGTTGTCCTCAAGAACTGTGCTTCTGTGCTTACACCCTGCCTAGGTAAATTCTTTCGCCTTTGTCTGTGAACATGCACCTTTCCTTCTTGCTGGAAGAGTGGTCTCATTCAGCCAGTCCCAAAGAAGGGTGACCTTTCCCAACCCTTTAACTATCGTCCAATTGCTTTAACATTCTGTGTCTCAAAAGTTTTCGAGTCTATAATTAACAGAAATATTATAAAGCATCTTTCCTATCACAACCTTCTTTCTGATCGTCAGTATGGTTTCCGTCAGGGACGCTCCACTGGCGATCTTCTCACCTACCTTTTAGACTAGAGGTCATCTCCTTTCAGGACTTTGGCGAAAGCTTTGCCATTGTATCTGACATCTCAAAGGCTTTCGATCGAGTCTGGCATAAATCTTTAATTTCCAAACTGCCCTCTTCCGGTTTCTATCCTTCTATCTTTGCCTTCATTTATAGCTTCCTTTCTGGTCGTTCTATAGCATTTGTTGTAGACGGCCATCATTCTTCTCCTAGATCTATCAACAACGGAGTTCGTCAGGGCTCTGTCCTATCACCAACTCTCTTCCTTTCATTCATCAATGGCCTTCTAAGCTGTACATCTAACCCTGTCCACTGATACGCTCATGATTCCACCCTCCACCTTTCCATTAGGTTCCCACAACGTCCATCTCAGTAGTTACTCTAACAACCAAGGGATGAGGGTATGGCACACCTAATGTTTGACTTGGCTCTTATCTCTGACTGGAGTAAAAATAATCTTGTTTTTAATGCTTCAAAAACTCAGTTTTTACACCTGTCAACCCGACAAAATCTTCCACAGGAGTACCCACTAATGTTTTTAACATCCAGCTCAATCCTGCATCATCGTTGAACATGCTTGGGGTTTCATTCACTCGGGACTTATCTTGGAAAGATAAACTCTTTTGCCTTTTTCTGTGAACTTGTACCTTTCCTTCTTTCTGAAAGTTTGCTCTCATTCAGCCTGTCTTAAAGAAGGGTGACCATTCCGAACCCTCTAACATCTTTTTTTTTTTTTTTGTATGTGAGGAAGAAGGAACCAAAGGCAACGAGCCTGCAAAACTGTTCCTTCCAAGAGAAAAACAAAATACAAGAGAGACCCAAATTCAAGATCCATTCTTTTCGAGATGCCTGGACACACTGCGTTTGAAGAACTGGAGATAATAGGAAGCAGGAAATACAGACAAAGGGAGACAGTTCCAGAGTTGACCTATTGCATAAATGAAGGACTGGGAGTAACGGTTAACTCTTGCATTAGAGAGTTGGACAGAAAAGGGGTGAGAGTTTGCTGCTAGACGGGTGCTACGCGCCCGTCGTAGAGGTGGAGGAATGCATGCAGACAGTTCAGAGGAACAGTGACCACTGAAGTACCGATAGAAAAGAGATAAAGATGCAACAGTGCAGCGAAGAGACAGAGGTTGAAGGGAGTCAGTAAGAGGAGGAGAGTTAATGAGACAAAAAGCCTTTGACTCCGCCCTATTGAGAAGAGCTGTATGTGGGGAGCCTCCCAACGCATGAGAGTTGTACTCCACGCAGGGGCAGATAAAGCCCCTGTATAGAGTCAACAATTGTGCAGGGGTAAAGAGGGAACGGAGTCGGCTTAGTACACCCAATCTCTTGGAAGCAGATTTTACAAGAGATGTAATATGATCTTTCCAAGATAAGTCCCGAGTAAATGAAACGCCGAGCATGTTCAACGATGATGCAGGATTAAGGTGAATTTTATTAAACATTAGTGGGTATACCTGTGGAAGATTTTTGCCGGGTTGATAGATGCAAAAACTGAGTCTTTGATGCATTAAAAACAACCAGATTATTTTTACCCCAGTCAGAGATACGAGCCAAGTCGGACATTAAGTGTGCCATAGCCTCATCCCTTGTTTATTGAAGTAACTGCTGAGATGGACGTTGTGGGAACCGAATGGAAAGGTGAAGGGTGGAGTCATCAGCGTATGAGTGGATAGGGTTAGATGTACTGCTTAGAAGGTCATTGATGAATAAAAGGAAGAGAGTTGGTGATAGGACAGAGCCCTGAGGAACACCACTGTTAATAGATCTAGAGGAACGGTGGCCATCTACAACAGCGGCTATAGAACGACCAGAAAGGAAGCTAGAGATGATGGCACAGATAGAAGGATAGAAACCGTGTGAGGGCAGTTTGGAAATTAAAGATTTATGCCAGACTCGATCGAAAGCCTTTGAGATGTCAAGTTTTTTTTTTTTTTTATGCGAGGAAGAAGGAACCAAAGGCCATGAGCCCGCAGTAACAGTTCCCTCCAAGAGAAAAACAAAATACAATATAGAGCCAAATTCAAGATCCGATCATTTTGAGATGCCTGGACACACTGTGTTTGAAAGACTGGAGATCATAGGCAGCAGGAAATACAGACAGAGGGAGACAGTTCCAGAGTTGACCTGTTGCATAAATGAAAGACTGGGAGTAACGGTTAATTCTTGCATTAGAGAGTTGGACAGAAAAAGGATGAGAGTCTGCTGCCAGACGGGTGCTACGCGCCCGTCATAGAGGTGGAGGAATGCAAGCAGACAGTTCAGAGGAGCAGTGACCATTAAAGTAGCGATAGAAAAGAGATAAAGATGCAACAGTGCGGCGAAGAGACAGAGGTTGAAGGGAGTCAGTAAGAAGAGGAGAGTTAATGAGACAAAAACCCTTTGACTCCACCCTATTGAGAAGAGCTGTATGAGGGGAGCCTCCCCACACATGAGAGTTGTACTCCACACAGGGGCGGATAAAACCCCTGTATAGAGTCAACAATTGCACAAGGGTAAAGAAAGAGTGGAGTCGGCTTAGCACACCCGATCTCTTGGAAGCAGATTTTACAAGAGATGTAATATGATCTTTCCAAGATAAGTCCCGAGTAAATGAAACCCCAAGCATGTTCAAGGATGATGTAGGATTAAGCTGAATATTATTAAACATTAGTGGGTATACCTGTGGAAGATTTTGTCGGGTTGAAAGGTGTAAGAACTGAGTCTTAGATGCATTAAAGACAACCATATTATTTTTACCCCAGTCAGAGATACGAGCCAAGTCAGACATTAGGTGTGCCATAGCCTCATCCCTTGTTTGTTGAAGTAACTGTTGAGATGGGCGTTGTGGGAACCGAATGGAAAGGTGAAGGGTGGAGTCATCAGCATATGAGTGGATAGGGTTAGATGTACAGCTTAGAAGATCATTGATGAATAAAAGGAAGAGAGTTGGTGATAGGACAGAGCCCTGAGGAACACCACTGTTGATAGATCTAGGAGAAGAACGATGGCCGTCTATAACAGCGGTTATAGAACGACCAGAAAGGAAGCTAGCGATGAAGGCACAGATAGAAGGATAGAAACCGTAGGAGGGCAGTTTGGAAATTAAAGATTTATGCCAGACTCGATCGAAAGCCTTTGAGATGTCAAGTGCAATGGCAAAGCTTTCGCCAAAGTCCCGAAACGAGGATGACCAGGAGTCTGAAAGGTAGGTGAGAAGATCGCCAGTGGAGCGTCCCTGACGGAACCCATACTGACGATCGGAAAGAAGGTTGTGATAGGAAAGATGCCTTAAAATTTTTCTATTAAGAATTGACTCGAAAACTTTTGAAATACAGGACGTTAAAGCAATTGGACGATAGTTGGAGGGTTGGGAGTGGTCACCCTTCTTTGGGACTGGCTGAATGAGAGCAAACTTCCAGCAAGAAGGAAAGGTACAAGTTGACAGACAAAGACGAAAGAGTTTGCCTAGGCAGGGTGTAAGCACAGAAGCACAGTTCTTGAGAACAACAGGAGGGACCCCATCAGGCCCATATGCCTTGTTAGTACTGAGGCCAGTGATGGCAGAAAATACATCAACTGAAGAAATTTTAATGTCAGCCATGAGGAAGTCAGAGGGGGGAAGTGATGGAGGAACAGCACCGGAATCATCTAAGGTAGAATTGGAGGAGAAAGTCTGTGTGAAGAGATCTGCTTTATCAGTAGAAGAAATAGCTACAGAACCATCAGAGTAGAAAAGAGGAGGGAAGGATGATGAGGTAAAGTTGTTAGAAAGATTTTTGGCAAGATGCCAGAAGGAGCGGGAAGAATTCGAGTTGGAGAGTTGAGAGCATTTAGTATGGATGAAATTATTTTTAGTAGAGCGAAGAACAGACTTAGCACGATTCCGGGCAGAAACGTAAAGATGATGTGATTCAGGGGTGGGTTGGCTCCGGTACCTTTTGTAGGCCCTCTCTTTGTTGCGGACAGTATTAGAACAAGCGTGATTAAACCAAGGCTTTCTTGATTAGTCAAAGGATATGAGAAAGGAATGTATGCTTCCATGCCCGAGAGAATAACCTCCGTAATGCGCAAGGCACACTCAGATGGCTCACGGCTTTCGCCGAAGTCCTGAAAGGAGGATGAGCAGTAGTTTGAAAGGTAGGTGTGAAGATCGCCTGTGGAGCATCCCTGACGGAACCCATACTGTATTTTTAAAGTCTTTTTGAGTCGATTCTTAACCAAAAAATATTAGTGCATCTTTCTTATCACAACATTCTTTCAGTCAAGGATGCTCAACTGGATATCATCTCACCTACCTTTTGGACTCCTGGTCATCGTCCTTTCGGGACTTTGACGAAAACTTTGCCATTGCACTTGACATCTCAAAGGCTTTCAGTCGAGTCTGGCATAAATCTTTAAACCATCTTACGGTTTCTATCCTTCTATCTGTGCCTTCATCTATACCTCCCTTCCTGATCGTTGTATAGCTGCTGTTGTAGACAGCCACCGTTCTTCTTCTAGATTATATCAACAGTGGTGTTCCTCAGGGCTCTGTCCTAACACCAACTCTCTTCCTTTTATTCATCAATGACCTTCTAAGCTGTACATCGAATCCTATTGACTCTGTTATATGTGGCTGACGAGCATTGCTTATATTCATATGTACTACTCAGAACATTTATTATTCATTGTTATTAGTACCATGCTTAGCGTTCTGTGAATAGAGTTTATAATTATCAATCCACAGGAAACAGCCAGCCCAACAGTGTTGATGTCTCTGTAACTGTTTTGAACCACTTTCACATATCTGCTCATGGTTTCAACCTTGAGTTTCTGTTCTGCCCTTCTTGCTTCCTTGAGTTGCATTTCTTGCTTCCTAGAGTTGCTTTTCTTGCTTCCTCGAGTTATCTTTTATGCTTCTTTGAGTTTGTATATATAAGCCAGGCTGGGAATGTCACGAGAGTCCCCCGTGAGGGGGAAGTGGTTGCTATGACGGACGCCCCTGCTGCCTCCCCCCCCTTCAGGGGGGGAGGTGGTCCTGACCGACCCCTGACCGATCAACGGACTGACAGCCCCCAGACAGAACGGCCCCAGACTCGATTGCCTCTAGACATAAATGTTAAAAATGCTGAATTTGTAATTATCCATGCTCTAGGTTCCACTTCCTTGAGCAGTCTCAATCCCTTCATGATTAAGAAGGTTATTGATGACTGTGCTGGGGAGGTGGAACAAGTGAAAAAACTTGTGAATGGAGACCTCCTTGTTAAGACCTGTAATTCCTCCCAAGTTAAGGACTTGTTAAAGCTGCGCAAATTCCACTGCTATGATGTCGAGGCCAAGATCCCAACATCCATGAATTCCTGCAAGGGGGTTATCACTTGCAGGGATCTTATGGTGATGAGTGAGGAAGACATCATAGAGGAACTTGCTCAGCAAGATGTCATCGATGCCCGGTTTATAACTAGATTTTCCGAAGGCATAAAGACGAAGACGGCCACCATTGTTTTGACTTTCGGCAAAGTTTCACTCCCGGCACATATCAAAGTTGGCTATGAAATTGTTAATGTCAGACCTTATATCCCCAACCCACTCCGTTGCATGAAGTGTCAATTATATGGGCACATTGCTAAGAATTGTCGGGCTTCACAGTCAGTGTGTGGCAAATGTTCAACACAGGGTCACGATGCTGAGCAATGCACATCAGAGACTATCTGTTGCTTCCACTGTAAGGGTGCTCACTCCACTTCCTCTAGGGATTGTCCCAAGTGGAAGGAGGAGAAAGAGGTCTGCACGGTGAAGGCAACTGAGGGTGTCTCCTACTATGAAGCAAGGAAAAAGGTGAAGCAGTTGCATGCAACTCCTATGCCGAATAGGTCCTATGCTTCGGCGGTGATGTCCCGTCCCGTGATGTGCTCTGCTGGGACACAGACTGACCCTGACCCGGTTCCTCTTGTCACACATTCTACCTCTCCATCTCAGCCTCCTGTCCAATCCACTTCTCAGCCTGATACCCCTGTTACAACTTCCTACTCTCAGGCTGCTGCTGCTTCTCAGTCAGTCAAGCCTAAAACGAAGCCTGACAACTCTTGTAAGAGTAATATGACCACCCTTACCAAGTCACGTCCTCATGTTCTTCTTGCTCCTGGCCCAGCGAGGGAGAGGAAGGGTAGCTCTTCCTCGGTGGAATCTGGGAACCTCGTAATCGATGAAAATATGGAGATTTCCGTAAGCAAGCACCGGGATAGGTCCACCGGTAGTCGCTCGCCTTCTGGCAGACGGCAAAAAAAGCCTAAACACACTGGCCCCCAACGTAAATCTCAAACCGTCGCTTTCACTGTATTACAGTGGAATTGTAGAGGTATTGGGAATAAGTTACAAGATATAGCAATCTTGCTGTCAATACACAGGCCAGACGTTGTTTGTTTACAGGAGACGCGCCTGAAGGATCATCCTGATCCTCCACAGTTCAGACACTACCACTCGTATAGAAAATATGAAGGTCACGGAGTTGCCATTTACACACACAAATCACACCCACAAACGGAAGTGATTCTAAATTCTACTCTGGAAGCGGTCGCGTGCAGAGTAAAATTTAATGACACGTATCTGTCTATTTGCTCTCTGTACTGTCCTCCACATGGCCCCATTGATAGTGATGCTTTAAATTCACTAGTGGAACATCTCCATGGGAATAAGTTAGTGTTGGGCGATTTTAACGCCCATCACTATCAATGGGGTAGCTTGAGGATTGATGGTCATGGGGAGCAAGTAGCCGACCTAATACTACAGTCCAACCTCTGTCTTCTGAACGATGGTAGAGCGACTCTTGTAGATGATCGTACTGGTAACTTTTCAGCCACTGACTTATCTTTGGCCTCCCCTGGTATACATCAAGATCTCTCATGGGACCCCTACGACGACTCCTTGGGAAGTGATCATTTACCCATCTGTCTTTCTTATACACGCGACATCATTTCGGACCCTCCACCTCCAAAATTTAACTATAAGAAAGCAGATTGGGGATCCTTCTCAAGGATCGCCAATTTAGATATATCTGGGGAGACCATAGATGTTAAGGTCGAAAATATAACTACTTCCATATTACACGCAGCTGAGACTGCTATTCCCAAGACTTCTACAGTTCAGGCGAAGCATAGAGCACATTGGTGGACGCCGGATTGCCGACAAGCTTTAAGAAAACGCAATAGGAGATACAGGATTTTTGATAGTCAGTCCACTGAGAAAAATTTTCTTGCATACAAACAGGCACGGGCTGAGGCAAGGAGAATAATAAGAAGGGCCAAACGTGACTCCTGGCGGTCCTTTGTGTCCATGGTGACTTGTACAACACCATTACATAAAGTCTGGTCCACTATAAGATTATTTAATAATAAACGCCCATACTTCCCTGTCACAACCTTGCAGGTGAATAACACCACCTATGACGAGCCCGTGGACGTTGCTAACATCCTCGCCAGGAGTTTTTCTCATGTAAGTAGCTCAGCCAATTATGACCCGCGTTTGCAACATCATAAACGCACGGCTGAGCTACAGATATTAGACTTTGCCACAGAAGACGTAGACTCCCCGTACAACCAAGAGTTTACGCTAGATGAACTGCTCCTTGCCCTTAAATCCTGTAAAGACACCAGCCCTGGACCAGACACCATCACGTACGGTATGATCCAGCATCTTAATCAGGACAACCTGATGAAGATGTTAGCATTGTACAATGAGATTTGGGCGTCTTAAACGTTCCCAAACTCATGGCACTTTGCGCACGTCATACCGATACCCAAAGAGGCTGGTCGTCTTATGAATCCCACTTCATTTCGTCCTATTGTGTTGACTTCTTGTCTATGTAAGGTCATGGAACATATGGTTAACAATAGGCTTCTTTTTGTTTTAGAGTCGAAAAATTTGTTAAATGATCAACAATGTGGCTTCCGTAAATACAGAAGTTCACTAGATCATTTAATGAATTTGGAGCATTGTATTGTAGAAGGATTTGCCAATAAAGAATTCATGATAGGGGTGTTCTTGGACATCCATAAAGCCTATGACATGACCTGGCGACACGGTATACTAATGAAGCTCTATGCTTATGGTTTAAGAGGAAATTTACCTGTTTTTATTTCAAATTTCTTAAGGGACAGAACTATCTCTGTCATATTACCCCGTAACGTAACATCGGGTATATTTATCCAGGAAAACGGGGTGCCACAGGGAAGTGTGCTTAGTCCTACTTTATTTAGCATTATGATCAATGATATTCTGTCATCAGCTCCCATCCCGAGGAATCTTAAATACTCGCTCTTCGCTGACGATTGTGCAATATGGCACTCTTCCCGTAATGCACAATTTTCGGCTGGGCGGATTCAAGCAGCCCTTGACTCCGTCCACCAATGGGCCTTGCAGTGGGGATTTAAGTTTTCCGTACGTAAGTGTGCCGCTATAATTTTCACTAATCGTAACGTACCTAATTTGTGCTTAACTTTGGATAATCAGGCGGTACCTTTTCAAAATTCTGTAAAATTTTTAGGAATACATTTTGATCGTAGAATGAATTTTAAACTTCATGTTAATACTTTGCTTGCTCGTTGTGATAAAGCGTTAAATGTCCTCAAGTACCTAGCGGGTACTACCTGGGGTGCCGACAGAAAATCTTTATTAATGGTGTATAAGTCCCTTATTCAATCAAAGCTAGACTATGGCGCACAGGTGTATGGCTCGGCATCTGATGCCACGCTGAAAGGATTGGATGTGTTACAGAATAAATGTTTGCGAATGTGTCTTGGAGCTGTCCGGTGTACCCGTGTGGCTCGTATGGAAGTGGAGGCGAATGTGCCTCCCCTCCGTATTCGCCGTGACCACCTGGCCTTGTCCTACGGCATAAGGACGTTAAGAAAAAGTAATATCGGCAATGTGGCCTGTACCCCCCTGCGTCAATACCACCACCTTCTACGGGGGGTGCGTCGGCCACTTGCTGCTCGCCTCCACTTACTGACTCAGGAGCTTGATGTGGACCCCAGTGACTGTGACAAGTTGGTGCTTAAAAATATAGCGCCTTGGGAGCCACCCGGCTTTACAGTCGATGTTACATGGCTCCCAGCACCAAAGGCCAAGGCGCCGGAGGCGGAGGTCCACCACTTGTTTCGTAACATCATTGTTCGTCACTTGGGGTCCCATCAATTGTACACCGACGGCTCCAAGTCGAGTGTGTGGTCGACTGAATGTGCCCTCAGGTATCAGTTGCCGACTCATACATCTGTGTTTACTTCAGAACTTTTTGCTATTGACAAAGCCATAGACTATGCTCTCAATTCTAGACATGACTCATTTGTCATATTTTCAGATTCAAAATCAGCCCTTCAGGCAATTGCATCTTGCACTACGGACTCTCACGAGATCCAGGGCCGCATCTTTAATAAGTTGCATTCATGCAACAAGTCATTCACGCTGATCTGGGTGCCTGGTCATTGTCGTATCTACGGCAATGAGCAGGCTGACTTACTTGCAAAGTCAGCTGTAGAGCTCGGGAAGACTTGGGACGTTCCTCGTGATCTACGGTCGAGTCTCTCTCTCGGAAATAAATAAATAAATCTTCTGTGGCAAGGTCAGTGGACCAGACTAAATATTCCAACTTGTAAGCCGTACCTGGGCGACTGGGACACTGCCAACCGTCCCAGTCGCCTAGAAGAAAAAGTGTTGGCACGGTTACGGCTTAATGCCACCATTGTAACCCACATAAAACCATATATGAAAAGACGCTTCCCACTGCACTGTGACATCTGTAATGCGGTGTTATCAATTAGTCATATCATCCTGCGCTGTCGGCGATTTATTCGTGAACGCGCTTCACTTATAAATTACTGCGGCGCAGTAGACGTCCCCTTCACCCTTTCCACCATCCTGGGGGATGGGGACATTGTTATGACTGATAAATTGATGGCTTCCTTGAGAGAGACCGGACTGATCAGAGTGATGTGACTTTTTTACTGCATGGTTATGGTTTTTATGAACAGTAAATGTGTATATATTGTAATATTAATTAGGATTGACAGTTGTCATATTTTAAATAGTTCCTCCTCCCACCGATCTATTTCTAATATAGATGTCCCCTACATTAAGCCAAGTTCCTCGCCTGACAGTCACTAGATGATGAGTGCAAGTGTGCAATATAGGAAGGTATTGGGCACTTGCAGTCGATGGTGGTCTGCTGGGCGAGGTTCTTCACTTTTTGTACAAATTATGTAAATACATTATATTATCTTAAGTTATTTTAATTAGGGACGACAGCTGACGTATATGGAAATGTTCCTGACTCGTCTGGTTCCCTGTCATATATTGATGTCCCCTATATTAGGTTGTGCATCGACTGACAGTCACCAGGTGATGAGTGCAGGTATGTAATGTAGAAAGGCATTACATATCTGCAGTCAATGATGTTCTGTTAGTCGAGGTATTTTTACCATTAGTGTAGGTCTAGATATTTGTCTCTGTAGTATTTAGTATAGGTTAGCGATTTGTCTGTTAGGTGATTAGTTTTAGGGTCTTTAGATTAGTTTTCCTTTATAAAATAAAGTATAAAAAATAAAAAAACAAGAAAAATTAAAAAAATAAAAATATAAAAAAAAAATAAAAATAAATAAGATTAAAATTATTATATATATATATATGTACGTTTGCATAAAAGTGTGTCTGTATGTATGCATGGAAGTGTGTGTGTGTGTGTGTGTGTGTGTTTGTATGTATATATATATATATATATATATATATGTTTGTATATATATGTATATATCTTTAAATGTATATACATATATATATGTATACACGGCCTTAATGACCAGGGGCTTCGGCCCCAATGGTTGATAGGCCGAAATTTAAAAAAAAAAAAAAAAAGTCACGAGAGGGGACTTTGATGCATGGTAGTGGAGTGTTCAGACGTGTTTCTCTGGCTCTCCTCTAGCTGCAGGGTTGCCTCACCGGCCTTAGCTTTTTCTTTTTCTCGCCACTAGGGCGTTTTTCAATAAAGTTAGGTTAGCTAGATCTTATTTTCCTCCCTGGCCTTAGTAGATATAGTAGGTGTCTATATCTGTTTCCTGAGATTGCCTTTGCTTACTCACCTCTGGAGTGTACCCCCCACTGATCGCTCTGGGATGTGAGTTATACACGGGCACGTCCTCCCGAGAGTGGTTTGAGAGGGTAATCTCAGACTAGGTGTTTTTTCCCCGGGCAATTTATCCCTTGGTTGTTTTTCTCTTTCTTCCCACTTCCCCCTTACGGGGGAAGTGGTAACTATGGCGGACGCCACAACTGCCTCCCCCCTCTTCAGGGGGGGAGGTAGTCCTGACCGACCCCCGACTGCTTCACGGACGGAATGCCCCCAGACCGAACGGCCCCAGACACGTACCCGCCTTGACATCAATGTAAAAAACGCCGAGTTTGTACAGATTCATGCAGTTGGTTCCACTCCCCTGTCCAGCCTCAATCCCTTCATCATCAAGAAGGTGATTGATGGGTGTGCAGGTGAGGTGGAACAAGTTAAAAAACTTGCGAGTGGAGACCTCCTCGTAAAAACCATGAATTCAGCTCAGGTCAAGGATTTGCTTAAACTGAGGAAGTTCCATTGTTACGATGTCCAGACAACGATACCCCACTCCATGAATTCCTGCAAGGGTGTTTTCACCTGCAGGGATCTTGTGCTAATGGAGGAAGTAGAAATTGTACAGGAACTTTCTCAGCATGATGTCATAGAGGCGAGATTCATAACCCATTACCAGGAAGGCGTAAGGACGAAGACAGCCACAGTAGTTTTGACTTTTGGCAAAGTATCTCTCCCTACAAATGTGAAAGTAAGATATGAAATTATTAATGTGAGACCTTACATACCTAATCCCCTTCGTTGTGGAAAATGTCAACTCTATGGACATCACGAAAAGGCTTGTCGAGCTTCAAACGTAGTATGTGGCAAGTGCGCGACTGTAGGACATTCTGCTGACCGCTGTACATCAGAGACTGAATGTTGCTTCCACTGTAAGGATGCTCACTCCACTTCCTCTAGGGCTTGTCCCAAGTGGAAGGAGAAAGAGGTCTGCACAGTGAAAGCGACTGAGGGCATATCCTTTTACGATGCTAGGAAGAAGGTGAAGGAGTTGCATGCAACTCCCAAGCCTAATGTCTCCTATGCATCGGCGGTTGTGTCCCGTCCTGTGATGTGCACCGTTGAGACACAGACTGACTTAACATTCGCTCCACATGCCACTTGCCCTACCTCTAAGTCTAGACCCCCTGTATGTTCCAACTCTCTTACAGACATCCCTGTCGCCACTTCTTACTCTCAGGCTGCCGCTGCTCCTTCGCAGTCGGTGCAGCAAAAATCGAAGCCCGACAAGTCTGATAAGATTAATCTGACCACCCTCACAAAACAGTCTCGTCCTCACGTTCTTCCAGTTCCCACTCCAGCGAGGGAGAGGAAGGTTAGCTCTTCCTCGGGGGAGTCTGGGAACCTCGTAATTGACGATAATATGGAGGTTTCCATGAACAACCACCGGGATAGGTCCCCCGGTAGTCGCTCGAATTCTGGCGGGCGACAAAAAAAGACGAAGCACACTGGACCCCAACAAAAATCTTAAAACGCCGCATTCACCCTAGTACAGTGGAATTGAAGAGGTATGGGGAATAAGTTACAAAATATAGCAATCTTGCTTTCTATACACAGGCCAGACGTTGTTTGTTTACAGGAGATGCGCCTGGAGGATCGTCCTGATCCTCCACAGTTCAAACACTACCACTCGTATAGAAGATATGAAGGTCACGGAGTTGCCATCTACACACACAAATCACACCCACAAACGGAAGTGATTCTAAATTCTACTCTGGAAGCTGTCGCGTGAAGAGTAGAATTTAATAACACGTATCTGTCTATTTGCTCTCTGTACTGTCCTCCACATGGCCCCATTGATAGCGATGCTTTAAATTCACTAGTGGAACATCTGCCTGGAAATAAGTTAGTGTTGGGCGATTTTAACGCCCATCACTATCAATAGGGTAGCTTGAGGATTGATGGTCGTGGGGAGCAAGTAGCCGACCTAATACTACAGTCCAACCTCTGTCTTCTGAACGATGGTAGAGCGACTCGTGTAGATGATCGTACTGGTAACTTTTCGGCCATTGACTTATCTTTGGCCTCCCCTGGTATACATCAAGATCTCTCATGGGACCCTTACGACGACTCCTTGGGAAGTGATCATTTACCCATCTGTCTTTCTTATACACGCGACATCATTTCGGACCATCCACCTCCAAAATTTAACTATAAGAAAGCAGATAGGGGATCCTTCTCAAGGATCGCCAATTTAGATATATCTGGGGAGACCATAGATGTTAAGGTCGAAAATATAACTACTTCCATATTACACGCAGCTGAGGCTGCTATTCCCAAGACTTCTACAGTTCATGCGAAGCATAGAGCACATTGGTGGACGCCGGATTGCCGACAAGCTTTAAGAAAACGCAATACGAGATACAGGATTTTTGATAGTCAGCCCACTGAGGAAAATTTTATTGCATACAAACAGGCACGGGCTGAGGCAAGGAGAATAATAAGAAGGGCTAAACATGACTCCTGGCGGTCCTTTGTGTCCATGGTGACTCGTACAACTCCATTACATAAAGTCTGGTCCACTATAAGATTATTAAATAATAAACGCCCATACTTCCCTGTCACAACATTGCAGGTGAATAACACCACCTATGACGAGCCCGTGGACGTTGCTAACATCCTCGCCAGTTTTTCTCATGTAAGTAGCTCAGCCAATTATGACCCGCGTTTCCAACATCATAAACGCACGGCTGAGCTATAGATATTAGACTTTGCCACAGAAGACATAGACTCCCCGTACAACCAAGAGTTTATGCTAGATGAACTGCTCCTTGCCCTTAAATCCTGTTAAGACACCAGCCCTGGACCAGACACCATCACGTACGGTATGATCCAGCATCTTAATCAGGACAACCTGATTAAGATGTTTGCATTGTACAATGAGATTTGGGCGTCTCGAACGTTCCCAAACTCATGGCACTTTGCGCACGTCATACCTATACCCAAAGAGGCTGGTCGTCTTATGAATCCCACTTCATTTCGTCCTATTGTGTTGACTTCTTGTCTATGTAAGGTCATGGAACGTATGGTTAACAATAGGCTTCTTTTTGTTTTAGAGTCGATGAATATGTTAAATGATCAACAATGTGGCTTCCGTAAATACAGAAGTTCACTAGATCATTTAATGAATTTGGAGCATTGTATTGCAGAGGCATTTACCAATAAAGAATTCATGATAGGGGTGTTCTTGGACATCCATAAAGCCTATGACATGACCTGGCGACACGGTATACTAATGAAGCTCTATGCTTATGGTTTAAGAGGAAAATTGCCTGTTTTTATTTCAAATTTCTTAAGGGACAGAACTTTCTCTGTCAAATTGCCCCGTAACGTAACATCAGATATATTTATCCAGGAAAACGGGGTGTCACAGGGAAGTGTCCTTAGTCCTACTTTATTTAGTATTTTGATCAATGATATTCTGTCATCAGCTCCCATCCCGAGGAATCTTAAATACTCACTCTACACTGACGATTGTGCAATATGGAACTCTTCCCGTAATGCACAATTTTCGGCTGGGCGGATCCAAGTAGCCCTTGACTCCATCCACCAATGGGCCTTGCAGTGGGGATTTAAGTTCTCCGTACGTAAGTGTGCTGCTATAGTTTTCACTAATCGTAACGTACCTAATTTGTGCTTAACTTTTGATAATCAGGCGGTACCTTTTCAAAATTCTGTAAAATTTTTAGGAATACATTTTGATCGAAGAATGAATTTTAAACTTCACGTTAATACTTTGCTTGCTCGTTGTGATAAAGCGTTAAATGTCCTCAAGTACCTAGCGGGTACTACCTGGGGTGCCGACAGAAAATCTTTATTAACGGTGTATAAGTCCCTTATTCGATCAAAGCTAGACTATGGCGCACAGGTGTATGGCTCGGCATCCGATGCCACTCTGAAAGGATTGGATGTGTTACAGAATAAATGTTTGCAAATGTGTCTTGGAGCCGTCCGGTGTACCGTGTGGCTCGTATGGAAGTGGAGGCGAATGTGCCTCCCCTTCGTAATCGCCGTGACCACCTGGCCTTGTCCTACGGCGTAAGGACATTAAGGAAAAGTAATATCGGCAATGTGGCCTGTACCCCCCTGCGTCAATACCACCACCTTCTGCGGGGGGTGCGTCGGCCACTTGCCGTTTGCCTCCACTTACTGACTCAGGAGCTTGGTGTGGACCCCAGTGACTGTGACAAGTTGGTGTTAAAAAATATAGCGCCTTGGGAGCCACCTGCCTTTACTGTTGATGTTACATGGCTCCCAGCACCAAAGGCCAAGACGCCGGAGGCGGAGGTCCACCACTTGTTTCGTAACATCATCATTCGTCACTTGGGGTCCCACCACTTGTAAACCGACGGCTCCAAGTCGAGTGAATGTGTGGGTGCAAGTGTGTGGTCGGCTGAATGTGCCCTCAGGTATCGGTTGCCGACTCATACATCTGTGTTTACCTCAGAACTTTTTGCTATTGACAAAGCCATAGACTATGCTCTCAATTCCAGGCATGATTCATTTGTCATAGTTTCAGATTCAAAATCAGCCCTTCAGGCAATTGCATCTTGTACTACGGACTCTCACGAGATCCAGGGCCGCATTGTTAATAAGTTGCATTCATGCAACAAGTCATTCACGCTGATCTGGGTGCCTGGTCATTGTCGTATCTACGGTAATGAGCAGGTTGACTTACTTGCAAAGTCGGCTGTAGAGCTTGAGGAGACTTGAGACGTTCCTCGTGATCTACGGTCGAGTCTCTCTCTCGGAAAGAAATCAATAAATCTTCTGTGGCAAGGTCAGTGGACCAGACTAAATATTCTAATCTGTAAGCCGTACCTGGGCGACTGGGATACCGCCAACCGCCCCAGTCTCCTGGAAGAAAAAGTGTTGGCACGATTACGGCTTAATGCCACTGTTTTAATACATATGAAACCTTATATGGAAAGACGCTTCCCACCGCATTGTGACATCTGTGATGCGGTGTTATCTATCAGTCATATCATCCTGCACTGTCGGCGATTTATTCGTGAACGTGCTTCACTTATAAATTACTGCGGCGCAGCAGACGTCCCCTTCACCCTTTCCACCATCCTGGGTGATGGGGACATTGTTATGACTGATAAATTGATGACTTTCTTGAGAGAGACCGGACTGATCAGAGTGATGTGACTTTTTTACTGCGTGGTTATGGTTTTTATGAACAGTAAATATGTATATATTATAATATTAATTAGGGTTTACAGTTGAAATATTTTAAATAGTTCCTCCTCCCACCGATCTATTTCTAATATAGATGTCCCCTACATTAAGCCAAGTTCCTCGCCTGACAGTCACCAGCTGATGAGTGCAAGTGTGCAATATAGGAAGGTATTGGGCACTTGCAGTCGATGGTGGTCTGCTGGGCGAGGTTCTTCACTTTCTGTACAAATTATGTAAATACATTATATTATCTTTCTTAAGTTATTCTAATTAGGGACGACAGCTGACGTATATGGAAATGTTCCTGACTCGTCTGGTTCCCTTTCATATATTGATGTCTCCTATATTAGGTTGTGCCTCGACTGACAGTCACCAGTTGATGAGTGCAGGTATGTCATGTAGAAAGGCATTACATATCTGCAGTCGATGGTGTTCTGTTAGTCGAGGTATTTTTACCATTAGTGTAGGTCTAGCTATTTGTCTTTGTAGGATTTTGTATAGGTTAGCGATTTGTCTGTTAGGTGATTAGTTTTATGGTCTTTAGATTAGTTTTTTTTTTATAATATAAGGTATAAAAAATATAAAACCAAGAAAAAAAAAATAAATAAATAAAAATAAAAAAAAAAATGAATAAATAAGATTAAAATTATTATATATATATGTACGTTTGCATGAAAGTGTGTCTGTATGTATGCACGGAAGTGTGTGTGTGTGTGTGTATGTGTGTGTGTGTGTGTGTATGTGTGTGTGTGTGTGTGTGTGTGTGTGTGTGTGTGTGTGTGTGTGTGTGTGTGTGTGTATATATATATATATATATATATATATTTTTCTATATATATTTATATATATATATATATGTTTGTATATATATGTATATATCTTTAAATGTATATACATATAAATATATACATGGCCTTAATAACCAGGGGCTTCGGCGAAAATGGTTGATAGGCCGGAAAAAAAAAAAAAAAAAAAAGTCACGAGAGGGGACTTTGATGCATGGTAGTGGAGTGTTCAGACGTGTTTCTCTGGCTCTCCTCTAGCTGCAGGGTTGCCTCACCGGCCTTAGCTTTTTCTTTTTCTCGCCACTAGGGCGTTTTTCAATAAAGTTAGGTTAGCTAGATCTCATTTTCCTCCCTGGCCTTAGTAGATATAGTAAGTGTCTATATCTGTTTCCTGAGATTGCCTTTGCTTACTCACCTCTGGAGTGTACCCCCCACTGATCGCTCTGGGGTGTGAGTTATACACGGGCGCGTCCTCCCGAGAGTGGTTTGAGAGGGTAATCTCAGACTAGGTGTTTTTTCCCCGGGCAATTTATCCCTTGGTTGTTTTTCTCTTTCTTCCCACTTCCCCCTTACGGGGGAAGTAGTAACTATGGCGGACGCCACTGCTGCTAGGTAGTCCTGTCCGACCCCCGACTGTCTCACGGACTGACTACCCCCAGACTGAACGGCCCCAGACACATACCCGTCTTGACATTGATTACAGAAACCCCGAGTTTGTACAGATCCACGCGGTTGGTCCCACTCCCCTGTCCAGCCTCAATCCCTTTATCATCAAGAAGGTGATTGATGGGTATGCAGGTGAGGTGGAACAAGTGAAAAAACTTGCGAGTGGAGATCTTCTCGTTAAAACTAGAAACTCAAGTTAGGTAAAAGATTTGCTAAAACTGAGCAAGTTCCATTGTTATGATGTTCAATCCACGATCCCTCACTCCATGAATTCCTGCAAAGGTGTGATCACCTGCAGAGATCTAGTGGTCATGGAGGAGGAAGAGATCGTACAGGAACTTGCACAGCAGGATGTTATAGAGGCACGTTTTATAACTAGATTCTCGGAAGGCAGGAAGACGAAGACCGCCACAGTTGTCCTAACGTTTGGCAAAGTTGCTTTACCTTCCAACATCAGAATTGGATATGAAATTCTTAACGTCAGACCACATATCCCGAACCACTTGCATTGATTAAAATGCCAGATTTATGGGCATCATGAAAAGGCTTGTAGGGCTTCCCAGCCAGTGTGTGGTAGGTGCGCGAATGTGGGACATTTCTGCTGAACACTGTACATCTGAGACGGAGTGCTGCTTTAACTTCAAGGATGCTCACTCCACTTCCTCGAGGGCTTGCCCCAAGTGGAAGGAGGAGAAAGAGGTCTCCACAGTGAAGGCAACCGAGGGCATTTCCTTTTACGATGCAAGGAAGAAGGTGAAGGAGTTGCATGCAACTCCCAAGCCTAATGTCTCCAATGCATCGGCGGTTGTGTCCCGTCCTGTGATGTGCACGGTGGAGACACAGACTGACCTTATATTCGCTCCTCATGCCCCACGCCATAACTCTCAGCCTAAGCTTCCTGTACGTTCCAACTCTCTGACAGACATTCCAATGGCCACTTCGTACTCTCAGGCTGCTGCTGCTCCTTCGCAGTCATTGCGGTCAAAACAGAAGCCTGACAAGTCAGATAAAATTAACTTGACCACCCTCACCAAACAGTCACGTCCTCATGTGCTTCCCGCTCCTGGTCCGGCGAGGGAGAGAAAGAATAGCTCTTCCTCGGTGGATTCTGGGAGCCTTGTTATTGATGAGAATATGGAGATCTCCACGAGTAAGCACCGGGAAAGGTCCCCCGGTAGCCACTCGTCTGGTGGCGGGCGGCATAAAAAAACTAAACACACTGGCCACCCTCGTAAATCTTAAACCGCCGCATTCACTATACTACAGTGGAATTGTATAGATATTGGGAATAAGTTACAAAATATAACAATCTTGCTTTCTATACACAGGCCAGACGTTGTTTGTTTACAGGAGACGCGCCTGGAGGATCGTCCTGATCCTCCACAGTTCAAACACTACCACTCGTATAGAAGATATGAAGGTCATGGAGTTGCCATTTACATACACAAATCACACCCACAAACGGAAGTGATTCTAAATTCTACTCTGGAAGCTGTCGCGTGCAGAGTAAAATTTAATAACACGTATCTGTCTATTTGCTCTCTATACTGTCCTCCACATGGCCCCATTGATAGTGATGCTTTAAATTCACTAGTGGAACATCTGCCTGGAAATAAGTTAGTGTTGGGCGATTTTAACGCCCATCACTATCAATGGGGTAGCTTGAGGATTGATGGTCGTGGGGAGCAAGTAGCCGACCTAATAGTACAGTCCAACCTCTGTCTTCTGAACGATGGTAGAGCGACTCGTGTAGATGATCGTACTGGTAACTTTTCGGCCATTGACTTATCTTTGGCCTCCCCTGGTATACATCAAGATCTCTCATGGGACCCCTACGACGAGTCCTTGGGAAGTGATCATTTACCCATCTGTCTTTCTTATACACGCGACATCATTTCGGACCCTCCACCTCCAAAATTTAACTATAAGAAAGCAGATTGGGGATCCTTCTCAAGGATCGCCAATTTAGATATATCTGGGGAGACCATAGATGTTAAGGTCGAAAATATAACCCAATCCATATTACACGCAGCTGAGGCTGCTATTCTCAAGACTTCTACAGTTCAGGCGAAGCATAGAGCACATTGGTGGACGCCGGATTGCCGACAAGCATTAAGAAAACGCAATAGGAGATACAGGATTTTTGATAGTCAGCCCACTGAGAAAAATTTTATTGCATACAAACAGGCACGGGCTGAGGCAAGGAGAATAATAAGAAGGGCCAAACGTGACTCCTGGTGGTCCTTTGTGTCCACGGTGACTCGTACAACACCATTACGTAAAGTCTGGTCCACCATAAGAATATTAAATAATAAAGGCCCATATTTCCCAGTCACCACCCTTCAAGTTAATAATAACATCTATGACGAGCCCGTGGACGTTGCTAACATCCTCGCCAGGAGTTTTTCTCATGTAAGTAGCTCAGCCAATTATGACCCACGTTTCCAATATCATAAACGCACGGCTGAGCTGGAGATATTAGACTTTGCCACAGAAGACGTAAACTCCCCGTACAACCAAGAGTTTACGCTAGATGAACTGCTCCTTGCCCTTAAATCCTGTAAAGACACCAGCTCTGGACCAAACACCATCACGTACGGTATGATCCAGCATCTTAATCGGGACATCCTGATTAAGATGTTAGCATTGTACAATGAGATTTGGGCGTCTCGAACGTTCCCAAACTCATGGCACTTTGCGCACGTCATACCGATACCCAAAGAGGCTGGTCGCCTTATGAATCCCACTTCATTTCGTCCTATTGTGTTGACTTCTTGTCTATGTAAGGTCATGGAACGTATGGTTAACAATAGGCTTCTTTTTGTTTTACAGTCGAAGAATATGTTAATTGATCAAAAATGTGGCTTCCGTAAATACAGGAGTTCACTAGATCATTTAATGAATTTGGAGCATTGTATTGCAGAGGCATTTGCCAATAAAGAATTCATGATAGGGGTGTTCTTGGACATCCATAAAGACTATGACATGACCTGGCGACACGGTATACTAATGAAGCTCTATGCTTATGGTTTAAGAGGAAATTTACCTGTTTTTATTTCAAATTTCTTAAGGGACAGAACTTTCTCTGTCAAATTACCCCGTAACGTAACATCGGATATATTTATCCAGGAAAACAGGGTGCCACAGGGAAGTGTGCTTAGTCCTACTTTATTTAGTATTATGATCAATGATATTCTGTCATCAGCTCCCATCCCGAGGAATCTTAAATACTCGCTCTACGCTGACGATTGTGCAATATGGCACTCTTCCCGTAATGCACAATTTTCGGCTGGGCGGATTCAAGCAGCCCTTGACTCCGTCCACCAATGGGCCTTGCAGTGAGGATTTAAGTTTTCCGTACGTAAGTGTGCCGCTATAGTTTTCACTAATCGTAACGTATCTAATTTGTGCTTAACTTTTGATAATCAGGCGGTACCTTTTCAAAATTCTGTAAAATTTTTAGGAATACATTTTGATCGTAGAATGAATTTTAAAATTCACGTTAATACTTTGCTTGCTCGTTGTGATAAACCGTTAAATGTCCTCAAGTACCTAGCGGGTACTACCTGGGGTGCCGACAGAAAATCTTTATTAATGGTGTATAAGTCCCTTATTCGATCGAAGCTAGACTATGGCGCACAGGTGTATGGCTCGGCATCCGATGCCACTCTGAAAGAATTGGATGTGTTACAGAATAGATGTTTGCGAATGTGTCTTGGAGCCGTCTGGTGTACCCGTGTGACTCGTATGGAAGTGGAGGCCAATGTGCCTTCCCTCCGTATTCGCCGTGACCACCTGGCCTTGTCCTATGGCATAAGGACGTTAAGGAAAAGTAATATCGGCAATGTGGCCTGTATCCCCCTGCGTCAATACCACCACCTTCTGCGGGGGGTGCGTCGGCCACTTGCCGCTCGCCTCCACTTACTGACTCAGGAGCTTGATGTGGACCCCAGTGACTGTGACAAGTTGGTGCTTAAAAACATAGCGCCTTGGAAGCCACCCGGCTTTACAGTCGATGTCACATGGCTCCCAGCACCAAAGGCCAAGGCGCCGGAGGCTGAGGTCCACCACTTGTTTCGTAACATCATTGTTCGTCACTTGGGGTCCCATCAATTGTACACCGATGGCTCGAAGTCGAGTGAATGTGTGGGTGCTAGTGTGTGGTCGACTGAATGTGCCCTCAGGTATCGGTTGCCGACTCATACATCTGTGTTTACTTCAGAACTTTTTGCTATTGACTATGCTCTCAATTCTAGGCATGACTCATTTGTCATATTTTCAGATTCAAAATCAGCCCTTCAGGCAATTGCATCTTGCACTACGGACTCTCATGAGATCCAGGGCCGCATCGTTAATAAGTTGCATTCATGCAACAAGTCATTCACGCTGATCTGGGTGCCTGGTCATTGCCGTATCTACGGCAATGAGCAGGCTGACTTACTTGCAAAGTCGGCTGTGGAGCTCGAGGAGACTTGGGACGTTCCTCGTGATCTACGGTCAAGTCTATCTCTCGGAAAGAAATCAATAAATCTTCTGGGGCAAGGTCAGTGGACCAGACTAAATATTCCAACTTGTAAGCCGTACCTGGGCGACTGGGAGACTGCCAACCGTCCCAGTCGCCTAGAAGAAAAAGTGTTGGCACGGCTACGGCTGAATGCCACCCTTGTAACCCACATAAAACCATATATGGAAAGACGCTTCCCACCACACTGTGACATCTGTAATGCGGTGTTATCTATTAGTCATATCATCCTGCTCTGTCGGCGATTTATTCGTGAACGTGCTTCACTTATAAATTACTGCGGCGCAGTAGACGTCCCCTTCACCCTTTCCACTATCCTGGGTGATGGGGACATTGTTATGACTGATAAATTGATGGCTTTCTTGAGAGAGACCGGACTGATCAGAGTGATGTGACTTTTTTACTGCGTGGTTATGGTTTTTATGAATAGTAAATGTGTATATATTGTTATAGTAATTAGGGTTGACAGTTGACATATTTTAAATAGTTCCTCCTCCCACCGATCTATTTCTAATATAGATGTCCCCTACATTAAGCCAAGTTCCTCGCCTGACAGTCACCAGCTGATGAGTGCAAGTGTGCAATATAGGAAGGTATTGGGCACTTGCAGTCGATGGTGGTCTGCTGGGCGAGGTTCTTCACTTTTTGTACAAATTATGTAAATACATTATATTATCTTTCTTAAGTTATTCTAATTAGGGACGACAGCTGACGTATATGGAAATGTTCCTGACTCGTCTGGTTCCCTTTCATATATTGATGTCCCCTATATTAGGTTGTGCCTCGACTGACAGTCACCAGGTGATGAGTGCAGGTATGTCATGTAGAAAGGCATTACATATCTGCAGTCGATGGTGTTCTGTTAGTCGAGGTATTTTTACCATTAGTGTAGGTCTAGCTATTTGTCTCTGTAGGATTTAGTATAGGTTAGCGATTTGTCTGTTAGGTGATTAGTTTTAGGGTCTTTAGACTAGTTTTTCTTTATAAGGTATAAAAAATATAAAACCAAGAAAAATTAAAAAAATAAAAATACAAAATAAAAAATAAGATTAACCCGCCCCGTCCTGACGACTTATGGGTACGTCACCACGATTTGCATTTGTCAGTCCCGGCGACGTACCAGTACGTCGTGCAATTGCAATGTGCATAATTTCGACAATTTTCAAATTTCGCGCTTGATTTGCAGTACGTACCCTCGCCTGACCTTCCCCTACCTGCCACCAGGCGGGGACACTCGGCGACCCCGCGCGACCCGCGCTAGCTCGCCACTCGTCCACTCACCTGGTAGCCACGGTCCTGCTCAGACATGGCTAAGAGAGGTCTCTCAGAGAGCGAAATTCAAGTCGCCCTGGACACCTTTACCGGCGACAGTGATTCCCCACTGGATGACAAGGAGATGGACAAGGATTATGTGCAGCCAGAGGAGGAAGAAACCACCAGCAGTGACGAGGAAGTTCCGTCACCAAGGAAGCGGCAGTACGTGACTTACCGTGCTGCTAGAGAGGGGCAGGAGGCAAAGAAGGCACGTGGTATGTCATATCCCTATCCCCAGCGTGCCTTGGAAGCAGAATTCGAGGTTGAGGACGAGGATGAGGACGAGGACGGAGACGTGGGACGTGCTGCCACGTGGTATGGGCGGGAGGTGATTACCCATCGTGGCCCAGAGCGCACACCACGTCGTCTAAGCAGGTATGGGCCTAGCATTCTGTTTGGGGCGGTAGGAAGTGAAGTGGAGGGAGTGGGGAGTGAAATGGACATTCCTGGGATTAGGGAAAGTGAGAGTGAGGTGGGTGAGTCATTGCTCTCCCTACGCAGTGTGAGGCGGCAGAGTGGATCACGTGGGCCAGTGCGGGTGGGTTCATTATCACGTGGGGTTGTGAGGGAGGGGGAAGGTGGGGAGGAACCACTCCAAAGCACGTCTTATGCTCTCCAATATCCCCTAACACGTGGTCGAGCAAGGTTGCGTGAGAGAGCACGTGGTGTGGTAATGGAGGGGGAAGGTGGGGAGGAACCACTCCCCAGCACATCTTCTGCTCCCCAATATTCAACTATTTCATCCCCACAGCCCCCTAATTTTCCTCAAGGCCATAAGGGTAAGGGAAAGGGAAAGGGTAAAGGCAGAGGGAAGAGGAGTGACAGTGGGGAAGCCCTCCGTACTCCTTCTCCCCAACCTCCCCATCCAGGATCTCCTCCCCACCCAGACGAAGGCGATGATGGGGACGAGGGATTTGTGTCGTGGGATTGGGAGGATGGGAGTGATTTTTCTCCCCTCATTCACCCCTTCACTGAGCAGGGGCGATCTGGCTGCATTGCACCAGGTATTCACTGTAATTCAAGCAGGTTGGATTTTTTCCACCTGTTTTTCAGTGAGGCCTTCGTAGATCAGATCGTGTTTCAAACAAACCTGTTTGCAAGCGGCCAGCGGCTAAAAAGTGAAAGATTGGGAACAAGGAGTAGGCATTCTATGATTTATGATTACCCTGTCTCCATTCCAGAAATGTTCTTATTTTTTGCCCTTGTCCTTTTGATGGGTATAATAAGAAAAAATAGAATTCCTGCTTACTGGACTACGGACCCTGTTATGTTTACCCCCATATTTGGTCAAGTGATGAGCCGTAATCGGTTTCAACAAATTGTAAGTCGCCTCCATTTTTATGATGCTAATGACCCTGCAAATGCAAACAACACTGACAAAATGAGGCGAATTAGGCTGGTCTTTGATCACCTCAGGCAAACCTTTCGATCCTCATTCTATCCCTATAGAGATCTCGTCATAGACGAGAGTCTCGTGTTGTGGAGAGGCAATATTTCATTCAGACAGTAAACACCCAGCAAAAGGCACCGTTTTGGGTTCAAGATCTTTGTTATGTGTGACTGTAGGACTGGATACGTGCAAGACATAGTCTTGTACACCGGTGCACAGACAGACATAATAGAAGATCGAAGTATAGGACTTTCGGGAGCAGTGGTAAAGACGATGATACAAGACTACCTTCATCGTGGTCACGTTCTCTACCTCGACAACTGGTACACTAGCCCTCTTCTCGCTCGTTATCTTCACAGACATGAAACGGGAGTCTGTGGAACCGTAAAGGTGAACCGGCGTCACATGGTCAAGGTAGGGCGGAAACTTGCAAGGAGTGAGGTTGTCTTCTTCAAAGCAAACAACATCCTTGCAACAATGTGGAACCACAACAGAGAAGTAAGCCTCTTGTCCACGGTTCACCGCCCCTTGATGCACTGTACTGATTCTGTTGATTACCATAGCGAGAGCAGGCGTCGTGTTTGGAAACCTGAATGTGTCATGGACTATAATATAAACATGCGCCTCGTGGACCAGTCAGACTCCATGATATCGACGGTAGAGTGTGCCAGACCACGATGAAGTGGTATAAAAAATTGTTCTTTCACTTGCTAGATATCACTGCTCTGAATTGCCACCACCTTCACGCCATGACCACAGGAGTTCAGGAAACCTTTGAAGGGTTTGTGAGGGAGCTCACACGAGAAATCTTTGCTAAGTATGCTGTTGAAAGGCCCCAACAGCGCCCCCGCACTGCCCATATTACCCACACTCCCCAGAGAATATCCGCCCGCCATTTCCCCACTCCTATCCCTCCCCAGCCCAACAGACCTAGGCCCCAGCGCAGGTGTCACGTGTGCAGTCATTCCCAGGTGAGACTCACGACACAGAGGAAGGACAGCCGCTATGAGTGCGTGCAGTGTGACGTGGGTCTGTGTATTCACCCATGTTTTAGTGAATATCACACGTTGCTGCAATTTCGAAAGGACGCTGAAATTATGAGGTAAATGCGACAGACAGACGCTCTGTGAAAATATCAGTCATGTGGATCGCCAAATATTAGTATAAAGTGCCTACGGGTAGAACATAAGTGAAAACATTGGGTGTAAGTATATAAATCTGCCCTAAGTTGAAACTTACATAGAGAGGGTTGTTTGATGCGATATTCTGTCGCTCAGTGCAATAAATACGGCCCCTTATTATATATTTTCTATTATGTGACATTCTTACGGGTATAATATAAGTTCAAATTATTGTATATGATGATGTATATTCTAAGTCAAATATTCATAGCGTGTCTATAAAGATAAGATTTCCTGACGCTTAGTCGAATGACTAAGGCACGTATTAGTCAAAATAAAAGTCAGCAAGTGATAGTGTGAATAATTAGTATATAAGTGTGTGAGTGAATTAGTATATAAGTGTGTGAGTATTATGTATGACGTAACATTCCTTGCGAGGGTATTTTCAGGCGATATTCTCACGCTCACTTGAATAAATAATGGCAGTAAGTATGTACAGTGCATCGGAGGGGTGTAAACGTGTGTAATGTAAGTGGGAAAATATAATTGGAGTGAATAAATAAAGTAGATGATGAAACACGAGTGTTTGAGATCGTGGTTGCTACGTGAATAGGCGCTAGCATATCGCTAAATGCCCTCATAATGAATGAAAATAATTGAAAACCTTCACAGTGGTGGGGGAAAGGTTCTATGTAAATGGGAAAATAATTGGAAAGTGATAAAAAAATTTGGTATGTTGAAATACGAGTCATAGCGAGTGCGCTAACTAAGCTGATGTGCGCTAAACTTATGCTGCATGTCATCAAAATGAATGAAAACATCTGAAAACACTTACAAACAGTTGTAATTGGTAAATTGTCATTGAAACAGAAGTATACAAGTAGAAAAAATGATCGGTAGACTCATAACAGAAAATTAGCATATAGCATGATACGACTTGGACCTAATTCTCTATGCTCGCGCGATGGTACAATGCTTTTTTTTCCTATATATGTGTCTGAAATCCATTATATTGTTACTGTTATTGTTTATTAGTTCAAATTCAATAAATGTAGAGGTGTTGTGTGTTGTTTGCCCCATTATTCCTTACCATAGAAAACGTTAACGCATATCCAGCCCATTACAGAATACGATACCTGCGGGGGGAAACCGCACCTGTATAGACCACTTATAGACCGCAGAGACCACTTTCTTCAAGATTTTCCATCGTTTCACGACCTAAGCGGAAGTTTTATCAGAAAATTTTTTTTTCCAAAAAGGCTCGGGACTGGGGGATGTCATAGGTGCGGAAAGGCTCGGGACGTGACGGGTAAAAATTATTATATATATATGTACGTTTGCATGAAAGTGTGTCTGTATGTATGGATGGAAGTGTGTGTGAGTGTGTGTGTGTGTGTGTATGTATGTATATATATATGTTTGTATATATATGTATATATGTTTAAATGTATATACATATATATATATATATATATATATGTATATATACACGGCGTTAATAACCAGGGGCTTCGGCCCCAATGGTTGATAGGCGGGAAAAAAAAAAAAAAAAAAAAGTCACGAGTGGGAGGGGGACTTTTATGCATGGTTGCGGAGAGAACAGACGTGTTTCCTGAGCTCTCCTCTAGCTATAGGGCTCCCTCACCGGCATAGATTTTGCTTTTCCGCCACTAGAGCGTTTTTTAAATAAAGTTAGGATTAGTTAGTTCTCATTTTCCTCCCCTCCCTGTCAGAGATACAATAGGTTTTTGTATCTATTTCCTGAGTTTACCTTTGCTTATCGCCCACGGAGGGTCCCCCCCACTGATCGCTCTGGGGCGTGAATAAACACGGTCGGGCCTCCCTGGCGTGGTTTGAGAGGGCAACCTCAGACTTAGGTGTGTGGTCCCCAGTTGTTTGTCCCTTGATCGTTTTCTCTCCTTCTTCCTACTTTCCCCGCTAGGGGGGAGTGGTTACTATGCAGGACGCCCCTACTGCCTCCCCCCCCTCAGGGGGGGAGGTAGTCCTGACCGACCCCCGACTGCTACACGGACAGACAGCCCCCAGACAGAACGGCCCCAGACTCGTTTGCCTCGTGACGTCGAGGTAAAAAACGCGGAGTTTGTCACCATTCATGCTCTAGGTTCCACTCCCTTGAGCAGTCTCAATCCCTTTATGATTAAGAAGGTTATTGATGGCTGTGCTGGGGAGGTGGAACAAGTAAAAAAACTTGCGAACGGAGACCTCCTTGTAAAGATTTGCAATTCTTCCCAGGTTAAGGACTTGCTGAAGCTGTGCAAGTTTCATATTTATTATGTCGAAGCCAAGATCCCAACTTCCATGAATTCCTGCAAGGGTGTCATCACTTGCAGGGATCTCATGGTGATGAGTGAGGAAGAGATCATAGAGGAACTTGCTCAGCAAGATGTAATCGATACCCACTTCATAACAAGATATTTGGAAGGTGTCGAGACGAAGACAGCAACCACTGTTTTGACTTTCAGTAAAGTGTCACTGCCTAGCCAAGTAAAAATTGCGTTATGAAATTGTTCATGTGCGGCCATATATTCCCAACCCTTTCCGTTGCTTGAAATGCCAGATGTATGGGCATGGTTCAAGGACTTGTCGGGCTTCCCAGCCAGTGTGTGGCAAGGGTGCAAGCCAGGGTCATGATGCGGAACACTGCACATCTGAGACGGTCTGTTGCTTCCACTGCAAGGGCGCTCACTCCACTTCCTCTAGGGATTGTCCCAAGTGGAAGGAGGAGAAGGAGGTCTGCACAGTGAAGGCAACGGAGGGCATTTCCTACTACGAAGCTAGGAAAAAGATGAAGGAGTTGCATGCAACTCTCACGCCGAATAGGTCCTATGCTTCGGCAGTAATGTCCCATCCTGTAATGTGCTCTGTAGAGACGCAGACTGATCCTGTCCTTCTCCCTATTGCCACTCACAGTACATCTCCATCTCGACCTCCTGTCCGCTCCAACTCTCTCACTAACATCCCTAAGGCTTCAACTTATTCTCAGGCTGCTGCTGCCTCTCCATCAGTACGGCCTAAAACGAAGCCTGACAAGTCTACTAAAAGTAACATGACCACCCTCACAAAACAGTCTCGTCCTCATGTTCTTCCAGTTCCCACTCCAGCGAGGGAGAGGAAGGTTAGCTCTTCCTCGGGGGAGTCAGGGAACCTCGTAATTGACGACAATATGGAGGTTTCCGTGAACAAGCACCGGGATAGGTCCCCCGGTAGTTGCTCGCCTGCTGGTGGGCGACAAAAAAAGACAAAGCACACTGGCCCCCAACGAAAATCTTAAACCGTCGCTTTCACTATACTACAGTGGAATTGTAGAGGTATTGGGAATAAGTTACACAATATAGCAATCTTGCTTTCTATACACAGGCCAGACGTTGTTTCTTTACAGGAGACGCGCCTGGAGGATCACCCTGATCCTCCACAGTTCAAACACTACCACTCGTATAGAAGATATGAAGGTCACGGAGTAGCCATATACACACACAAATCACACCCACAAACGGAAGTGATTCTAAATTCTACTCTGGAAGCGGTCGCGTGCAGAGTAAAATTTAATAACACGTATCTGTCTATTTGCTGTCTGTACTGTCCTCCACATGGCTCCATTGATAGTGATGCTTTAAATTCATTAGTGGAACATCTCCATGGGAAAAAGTTAGTGTTGGGCGATTTTAACACCCATCACTATCAATGGGGTAGCTTGAGGATTGATGGACGTGGGGAGCAAGTAGCCGACCTAAAACTACAGTCCAACCTCTGTCTTCTGAACGATGGTAGAGCGACTCGTGTAGATGATCGTACTGGTAACTTTTCGGCCATTGACTTATCTTTGGCCTCCCCTGGTATACATCAAGATCTCTCATGGGACCCTTACGACGACTCCTTGGGAAGTGATCATTTACCCATCTGTCTTTCTTATACATGCGACATCATTTCGGACCCTCCACCTCCAAAATTTAACTATAAGAAAGCAGATTGGGGATCCTTCTTAAGGATCGCCAATTTAGATATATCTGGGGAGACCATAGATGTTAAGGTCGAAAATATAACCCAATCCATATTACACACAGCTGAGGCTGCTATTCCCAAGACTTCTACAGTTCAGGCGAAGCATAGAGCACATTGGTGGACGCCGGATTGCCGACAAGCATTAAGAAAACGCAATAGGAGATACAGGATTTTTGATAGTCAGCCCACTGAGAAAAATTTTATTGCATACAAACAGGCACGGGCTGAGGCAAGGAGAATAATAAGAAGGGCCAAACGTGACTCCTGGCGGTCCTTTGTGTCCACGGTGACTCGTACAACACCATTACATAAAGTCTGGTCCACTATAAGATTATTAAATAATAAACGCCCATACTTCCCTGTCACCACCTTGCAGGTGCATAACACCACCTATGACGAGCCCGTGGACGTTGCTAAGATCCTCGCCAGGAGTTTTTCTCATGTAAGTAGCTCAGCCAATTATGTCCCGCGTTTGCAACATCATAAACGCACGGCTGAGCTACAGATATTAGACTTTGCCACAGAAGACGTAGACTCCCCGTACAACCAAGAGTTTACGCTAGATGAACTGCTCCTTGCCCTTAAATCCTGTAAAGACACCAGCCCTGGACCAGATACCATCACGTACGGTATGATCCAGCATCTTAATCAGGACAACCTGATTAAGATGTTAGCATTGTACAATGAGATTTGGGCGTCTCGAACGTTCCCAAACTCATGGCACTTTGTGCACGTCATACCGATACCCAAAGAGGCTGGTCGTCTTATGAATCCCACTTCATTTCGTCCTATTGTGTTGACTTCTTGTCTATGTAAGGTCATTGAACGTATGGTTAACAATAGGCTTCTTTTTGTTTTAGAGTCGAAGAATTTGTTAAATGATCATCAATGTGGCTTCCGTAAATACAGAAGTTCACTAGATCATTTAATGAATTTGGAGTATTGTATTGCAGAGGCATTTGCCAATAAAGAATTCATGATAGGGGTGTTCTTGGACATCCATAAAGCCTATGACATGACCTGGCGACACGGTATACTAATGAAGCTCTATACTTATGGTTTAAGAGGAAATTTACCTGTTTTTATTTCAAATTTCTTAAGGGACAGAACTTTCTCTGTCAAATTGCCCCGTAACGTAACATCGGATATATTTATCCAGGAAAACAGGGTGCCACAGGGAAGTGTGCTTAGTCCTACTTTATTTAGTATTATGATCAATGATATTCTGTCATCAGCTCCCATCCCGAGGAATCTTAAATACTCGCTCTACGCTGACGATTGTGCAATATGGCACTCTTCCCGTTATGCACAATTTTCGGCTGGGCGGATTCAAGCAGCCCTTGACTCCGTCCACCAATGGGCCTTGCAGTGGGGATTTAAGTTTTCCGTACGTAAGTGTGCCGCTATAGTTTTCACTAATCGTAACGTACCTAATTTGTGCTTAACTGTTGATAATCAGGCGGTACCTTTTCAAAATTCTGTAAAATTTTTAGGAATACATTTTGATCGTAGAATGAATTTTAAAATTCACGTTAATACTTTGCTTGCTCGTTGTGATAAACCGTTAAATGTCCTCAAGTACCTAGCGAGTACTACCTGGGGTGCCGACAGAAAATCTTTATTAATGGTGTATAAGTCCCTTATTCGATCGAAGCTAGACTATGGCGCACAGGTGTATGGCTCGGCATCCGATGCCACTCTGAAAGAATTGGATGTGTTACAGAATAAATGTTTGCGAATGTGTCTTGGAGCCGTCTGGTGTACCCGTGTGACTCGTATGGAAGTGGAGGCGAATGTGCCTCCCCTCCGTATTCGCTGTGACCACCTGGCCTTGTCCTATGGCATAAGGACGTTAAGGAAAAGTAATATCGGCAATGTGGCCTGTACCCCCCTGCGTCAATACCACCACCTTCTGCGGGGGGTGCGTCGGCCACTTGCCGCTCGCCTCCACTTACTGACTCAGGAGCTTGATGTGGACCCCAGTGACTGTGACAAGTTGGTGCTTAAAAACATAGCGCCTTGGAAGCCACCCGGCTTTACAGTCGATGTCACATGGCTCCCAGCACCAAAGGCCAAGGCGCCGGAGGCGGAGGTCCACCACTTGTTTCGTAACATCATTGTTCGTCACTTGGGGTCCCATCAATTGTACACCGATGGCTCCAAGTCGAGTGAATGTGTGGGTGCAAGTGTGTGGTCGACTGAATGTGCCCTCAGGTATTGGTTGCCGACTCATACATCTGTGTTTACTTCAGAACTTTTTGCTATTGACTAAGCTCTCAATTCTAGGCATGACTCATTTGTCATATTTTCAGATTCAAAATCAGCCCTTCAGGCAATTGCATCTTGTACTATGGACTCTCATGAGATCCAGGGCCGCATCGTTAATAAGTTGCATTCATGCAACAAGTCATTCACGCTGATCTGGGTGCCTGGTCATTATCGTATCTACGGCAATGAGCAGGCTGACTTACTTGCAAAGTCGGCTTTGGAGCTCGAGGAGACTTGGGACGTTCCTCGTGATCTACGGTCGAGTCTATCTCTCGGAAAGAAATCAATAAATCTTCTGTGGCAAGGTCAGTGGACCAGACTAAATATTCCAACTTGTAAGCCGTTCCTGGGCGACTGGGACACTGCCAACCGTCCCAGTCGCCTAGAAGAAAAAGTGTTGGCACGGGTACGGCTGAATGCCACCCTTATAACCCACATAAAACCATATATGGAAAGACGCTTCCTACCGCACTGTGACATCTGTAATGCGGTGTTATCTATTAGTCATATCATCCTGCTCTGTCGGCGATTTATTCGTGAACGTGCTTCACTTATAAATTACTGCGGCGCAGTAGACGTCCCCTTCACCCTTTCCACTAGCCTGGGAGATGGGGACATTGTTATGACTGATAAATTGATGGCTTTCTTGAGAGAGACCGGACTGATCAGAGTGATGTGACTTTTTTACTGCGTGGTTATGGTTTTTATGAATAGTAAATGTGTATATATTGTAATAGTAATTAGGGTTGACAGTTGACATATTTTAAATAGTTCCTCCTCCCACCGATCTATTTCTAATATAGATGTCCCCTACATTAAGCCAAGTTCCTCTCCTGACAGTCATCAGATGATGAGTGCAAGTGTGCAATATAGGAAGGTATTGGGCACTTGCAGTCGATGGTGGTCTGCTGGGCGAGGTTCTTCACTTTTTGTACAAATTATGTAAATACATTATGTTATCTTGCTTAAGTTATTCTAATTAGGGACGACAGCTGACGTATATGTAAATGTTCCTGACTCGTCTGGTTCCCTTTCATATATTGATGTCCCCTATATTAGGTTGTGCGTCGACTGACAGTCACCAGGTGATGAGTGCAGGTATGTCATGTAGAAAGGCATTACATATCTGCAGTCGATGGTGTTCTGTTAGTCGAGGTATTTTTACCATTAGTGTAGGTTTAGCTATTTGTCTCTGTAGGATTTAGTATAGGTTAGCGATTTGTCTGTTAGGTGATTAGTTTTAGGGTCTTTAGATTAGTATTTCTATATAAGGTATAAAAAATATAAAACCAAGAAAAATTATAAAAATAAAAATACAAAAAAAAAAAAGATTAAAATTATTATATATATATGTACGTTTGCATGAAAGTGTGTCTGTATGTATATGTATATACATATATATATATATATATATATATATATATATATATATATACACACACGGCGTTAATAACCAGGGGCTTCGGCCCCAATGGTTGATAGGCGGGAAAAAAAACAAAAAAAAAAGTCACGAGTGGGAGGGGGACTTTTATGCATGGTTGCGGAGAGAACAGACGTGTTTCCTGAGCTCTCCTCTAGCTATAGGGCTCCCTCACCGATATAGATTTTGCTTTTCCGCCACTAGAGCGTTTTTTAAATAAAGTTAGGATTAGTTAGTTCTCATTTTCCTCCCCTCCCTGTTAGAGATACAATAGGTTTTTGTATCTATTTCCTGAGTTTACCCTTGCTTATCGCCCACGGAGGGTCCCCCCCACTGATCGCTCTGGGGCGTGAATAAATACGGTCGGGCCTCCCTGGAGTGGTTTGAGAGGGCAACCTCAGAGTTAGGTGTGTGGTCCCCAGTTGTTTGTCCCTTGATCGTTTTCTCTCCTTCTTCCCACTTCCCCCGCTAGGGGGGAGTGGTTACTATGCAGGACGCCCCTACTGCCTCCCCCCCCTCAGGGGGGGAGGTAGTCCTGACCGACCCCCGACTGCTACACGGACAGACAGCCCCCAGACAGAACGGCCCCAGACTCGTTTGCCTCGTGACGTCGAGGTAAAAAACGCGGAGTTTGTCACCATTCATGCTCTAGGTTCCACTCCCTTGAGCAGTCTCAATCCCTTTATGATTAAGAAGGTTATTGATGGCTGTGCTGGGGAGGTGGAACAAGTAAAAAAACTTGCGAACGGAGACCTCCTTGTAAAGATTTGCAATTCTTCCCAGGTTAAGGACTTGCTGAAGCTGTGCAAGTTTCATATTTATGATGTCGAAGCCAAGATCCCAACTTCCATGAATTCCTGCAAGGGTGTCATCACTTGCAGGGATCTCATGGTGATGAGTGAGGAAGAGATCATAGAGGAACTTGCTCAGCAAGATGTAATCGATACCCACTTCATAACAAGATATTTGGAAGGTGTCGAGACGAAGACAGCAACCACTGTTTTGACTTTCGGTAAAGTGTCACTGCCTAGCCAAGTAAAAATTGGTTATGAAATTGTTCATGTGCGGCCATATATTCCCAACCCTTTCCGTTGCTTGAAATGCCAGATGTATGGGCATGGTTCAAAGACTTGTCGGGCTTCCCAGCCAGTGTGTGGCAAGGGTGCAAGCCAGGGTCATGATGCGGAACACTGCACATCTGAGACGGTCTGTTGCTTCCACTGCAAGGGCGCTCACTCCACTTCCTCTAGGGATTGTCCCAAGTGGAAGGAGGAGAAGGAGGTCTGCACAGTGAAGGCAACAGAGGGCATTTCCTAATACGAAGCTAGGAAAAAGATGAAGGAGTTGCATGCAACTCTCACGCCGAATAGGTCCTATGCTTCGGCGGTAATGTCCCGTCCTGTGATGTGCTCTGTAGAGATGCAGACTGATCCTGTCCTTCTCCCTATTGCCACTCACAGTACATCTCCATCTCGACCTCCTGTCCGCTCCAACTCTCTCACTAACATCCCTAAGGCTTCAACTTATTCTCAGGCTGCTGCTGCCTCTCCATCAGTACGGCCTAAAACGAAGCCTGACAAGTCTACTAAAAGTAACATGACCACCCTCACAAGACAGTCTCGTCCTCATGTTCTTCCAGTTCCCACTCCAGCGAGGGAGAGGAAGGTTACCTCTTCCTCGGGGGAGTCAGGGAACCTAGTAATTGACGACAATATGGAGGTTTCCGTGAACAAGCACCAGGATAGGTCCCCCGGTAGTTGTTGCCTGGTGGCGACAAAAAGACAAAGCACACTGGCCCCCAACGAAAATCTTAAACCGTCGCTTTCACTATACTACAGTGGAATTGTAGAGGTATTGGGAATAAGTTACACAATATAGCAATCTTGCTTTCTATACACAGGCCAGACGTTGTTTGTTTACAGGAGACGCGCCTGGAGGGTCACCCTGATCCTCCACAGTTCAAACACTACCACTCGTATAGAAGATATGAAGGTCACGGAGTAGCCATATACACACACAAATCACACCCAGAAACGGAAGTGATTCTAAATTCTACTCTGGAAGCGGTCACATGCAGAGTAAACTTTAATAAAACGTATCTGTCTATTTGCTCTCTGTTCTGTCCTCTACATGGCCTCATTGATAGTGATGCTTTAAATTCACTAGTGGAACATCTCCCTGGAAATAAGTTAGTGTTGGGCGATTTTAACGCCCATCACTATCAATGGGGTAGCTTGAGGATTGATGGTCGTGAGGAGCAAATAGCCGACCTAATCCTACAGTCCAACCTCTATCCTCTGAACGATGGTAGAGCGACTCGTGTAGATGATCGTACTAGTAACTTTTCGGGACCGTAAGAAAATGTTCTGGATAGAGGTGAAGAGAGTAAGACAGGGCAGAAGTGAAATTAGTAGGGGAGTGAAAGATAAAAATGGTAGATTACTAGTGGAGAAGGGAGAAAAAGTGAGCAGATGGAGAGAACACTTTAAGGAATTGTTGAACGTACAGGATGGAAGTAATGCGAGTATAAGTGGCTGGGGAGTGGCTGGGAGAAAGAGGGAGGTGAGAAGACAGGAAGAAATCAGTAGGATAGAAGTTATGGAAGCAATGAAGAAAGTTAAATTGGGGAAAGACCCAGGAATTGATGGAGTGTGTGATTAAATGCTGAAGCAAGGGGGGGAGATAGTAGTAGAATGGATGTGGAAGATGTGCAGATTGGCCTGGGAGGAAGGTAGAGTCCCGGAAGATTGGAAGTCAGGTATAATTATTCCCTTGTACAGAGGAAAAGGAGAAAAAGAAGTGTGTGGCAATCATATGGGCATTTCCCTTATTAGTATAATAGGAAAAGTGTATGGCAGGATACTTATTGACAGAGTTAGAGAAAGAACAGAGGAATTAGTTGGAGAATGGGGAGGCTTTAGGAAGGGAAGAAGTTGTGTAAATCAGATATTCATTCTTAGATCTTTAGTGGAAAAGTTTCTAGAGAAGGGAAAGAAGTTGTATGTGGCTTTCATGGATTTGGAGAAAGCATATGACAGGGTGGATAGACAAAGATTGTGGAAAATATTAACCCTTTGAGATTTTTGGCCCTCCGCCGATTGTGTCTGTGCCAGATTCAGCCTGGCACACATAGAGTGCACCGTTGTGCAGCGATATTTGTACTTAATCGGCCACTGTACACTAACATTTTACGGTAGACTAATGAATATGGTACCATTTTAAAGAAGAATAGTTGCCCTTTATCACAGTATGGTTGAAAAAGGTAAATACGGTAGCTAAAAGGCCAGTATGACGAGTAGCAGTCAGCCGAAAAGAAAATATCGCACATCCTTCCATAGACAAATATTTGTAAAAAAAATGTTTGAGTTAAATGAAATATGATTGCACCATGTCAATCTACAGTAAATTATCTTTCCATTGATATATAGATTATGGCAATTTACGTTAGTTTTAACAGAGAAAAGCGAAAGCTCTCGCTGTCACACATGCAAATATCCATGCTGGTAATACTGATATTATTCATGGTAAAAGCGAATTTATTATGCATATCTGTTTGATGTATTTGTCAGAGTATAACCAAATAGTTGGAAAAAGATAAACAGGATAGTGCATGTAGATCAAAGCCCAGATAGGATATGGAATACATGCAAAAAAACAAATGTTGTTTCATATGACTCGAATTCGAGTCATCAGAATCTCAACGGTTGGATTTATGATGACTTGAAATTGCGTCTTCGGAATCTCAAAGGGTTAAGAATATATGGAGTAGATGGGAAGTTGTTGAATGCTGTGAAGAGTATGTATGATGGTGCTAAGGCTGCAGTCCGTGTGGATGGTAAACTGAGTGAATTTTTCCCTTTGAAGGTTGAGTTGAAACAGGGATGTGTCATGTCTCCATGGTTGTTCAATCTGTACATGGATGGGGTAATAAAAGAGGTACAAAGTAGGGTAGTGGATGTTGGAGTGGCCCTGGTGAGAGAGGATAGTGTTTGGAAACTCCCTGTACTGTTGTTTACAGATGATACTGTGTTGTTGAGTGAAGACGAAGGGGAGCTGCAAGGCTTGGTGGATGAGTTTGGGAGAGTGTGTAAGAAACGGAATCTAAAGGTGAATGTAGGGAAGAGTAAAGTGATGGTCTTTGAGAGAGGTGAAGTCAGTGAATGTACAGCGAGGTTGGATGGTGAGGAATTGGAAAAGGTGAGTACGTTTAAGTACTTGGATAGTGTGATGAGTAAGGATGGAGGTTTGGAGGGTGAAGTGCTTGAAAGGGTACAGCAGGGAAGAAAGGTTGCTGGTTCCTTGAAGGGAGTGATAAGAAGCAGGGAAATGAGCATGGAAGTGAAAAAGTGACTATATGACAGTATTGTGATACCAACTCTAACGTACGGAAGTGAAGCTTGGACGTTGCTGGAAGGACACAAGTCAAGAGTGAGAGCAAGTTATTTAAGAGGAGCCTGTGGAGTCACATGGAGAGACAAGCTGATAAATGAGGATATAGAGGAGCGTTGTGATGTGGATGTGATAGGAAGCATTAGCAGGAATACACTGAGGTGGTTTGCCTATGTGGAGAGGATGGAGGGTGAAAGACTGACGACGAGAGTGTATGTGAGTGAGGTGAAGGGGAGAAGAGGGAGGGGGAGGCCGAGGATGAGATGGAGGGATGGGGTTGAGAGGTATATGAGAGAGGAGTGTGAGTTGGGAGCGGGACAGTGAAATGGCGGGGAACAGGGCGACTTGGAGGCGATTTGTTTTTGGCCACCCCGAACGGGATTGAGGCATCTGGCAATAGATAGATAGATAGATAGATTTATCTCTTGCCTCCCCAGGTATACATCAAGATTTCTCATGGGACCCTTATGACGACTTCTTGGGAAGTGATCATTTACCCTTCTGCCTTTCTAATACACTCGACATTGTTTCAGACCCTCCACCCCCAAAATTTAACTATAAGAAAGCAGATTGGGGATCCTTCTCAAGGATCACCGGTTTAGATATATCTGGGAAGACCATAGATGTTAAGGTCGAAAATCTAACCAATTCCATAAAACACGCACCCGCGACTGCTATTCTCAAGACTTCTACATTTCATGCGAAGCATAGAGGACACTGGTGGATGCCAGATTGCCAACAATCATTTAGGAAACGCGATAGGAGGTACAGGATTTTCGATAGTCAGCCTACTGAGGAAAATTTTATTGCATACAAACAGGCACGGGCTGAGGCAAGGAGAATAATAAGAAGGGCCAAACATGACTCCTGGCGGTTCTTTGTGTCCACAGTGAATCGATCAACTCCACTCACTAAAGTCTGGGGTCCACTATTAAAATATTAAATAATAAACGCCCAAACATCCCTATTACCACCCTGCAGGTGAACAACACCATCTATGATGATCCCGTGGACGTTGCTAAAATCCTCGTCAGGAGTTTTTCTCATGTAAGTAGCTCACCCAATTATGATCCGCGTTTTCAGCATCATAAACGCATGGCTGAGCTACAGATAATAGACTTTGCCATAGAAGACGTAGACTCCCCATACAACCAAGAGTTTACCATAGATGAACTGCTCCTTGCCCTTAAATCCTGTAAAGACACCAGCCCTGGACCAGACACCATCACGTACAGTATGATCCAGCATCTTAATCAGGACAACCTGATTAAGATGTTAGCATTGTACAAAGAGATTTGTGCGTCTCAAACGTTCCTAAACTCATGGCACTTTGTACACGTCATACCGATACCCAAAGAGGCTGGTCGTCTTATGAATCCCAATTCATTTTGTCCTATTGTTTTGACTTCTTGTCTATGTACGATCATGGAACGTATTGTTAATAATAGGCTTCATTTTGTTTTAGAGTCGAAGAATTTGTTAAATGATCAACAATGTGGGATCTGTAAATACAGAAGTTCACCATATCATTTAATGAATTTGGAGCATTGTATTGCAGAGGCATTTGCCAATAAAGAATTCATGCTAGGGGTGTTCTTGGACATCCATAAAGCCTATGACATGACATGGCAACACGGTATACTAATGAAGCTCTATGCTTATGGTTTAAGAGGAAATTTGCCTATTTTTATTTCAAATTTCTTAAGGGACAGGACTTTCTCTCTCAAGTTGCCTTGTAATGTAACGTCGGATATATTTATCCAGGAAAATGGGGTGCTGCAGGGAAGTGTGCTTAGTTCCACTTTATTTAGTATTATGATCAATGATATTATGTCATCAGCTCCCATCCTGAGGAATCTTAAATACTCATTCTATGCTGACGATTGTGCAATATGGCACTCCTCCCGTAATGCACAATTTTCAGCTGGGCAGATTCACACAGCCATTCATTCCGTCCACCAATAGGCCTTGCAGTGGGATTTAAGCTTTCTGTCCCTAAGTGTGCTGCTGTAGTCTTCACTAATTGTCTATCTCTCTATCTATTGCCAGATGCCTCAATTCCGTTTGGGGTGGCCACAAACAAATCGCCTGCACGTCGCCCTGTCCCCAGCCATTTCACTGCCGTGTTCCCAACTCACACACCCCTCTCTCATATACCTTTCCACCCCATCCATCCATCTCATCCTCGTCTCTCTCTCCCTCTTCCCCTCCACATCACTCACATACACTCTCTTCGTCAGTCTTTCACCCTCCATCCTCTCCACATGGCCAAACCACCTCAGTGTGTTTCTCATAACGCTTCCTGTCACATCCACATCCACACCACAACGCCCCAATATATCCTCATTCGTCAGCCTGTCTCTCCATGTGACTCCACAGGCTCATCTTAAATAACTCATTTCCACTGCTCTCATTCTTGACTTGTGTCCTTCCAGTAACGTCCAAGTTTCACTTCTATACGTTAGAGTTTGTATCACAATACTGTCATGTAGTAACTTTTTCACTTCCATGCTCACTTCCCTGCTTCTTATCACTGCCTCCAAGGAACCAACAACCTTTCTTCCCTGCTGTACCATTTCAAGCACTTCACCCTCCAAACCTCCATCCTTACTCATCACACTACCCAAGTACTTAAACGTACTCACATTTTCCAATTCCTCATCATCCAACCTCGCTGTACATTCACTGACTTCACGTCTCTCAAAGACCATCACTTTACTCTTCCCCACCTTCACCTTTAGATTCCGTTTCTTACACACTCTCTCAAACTCATCCACCACGCCTTGCAGCTCCCCTTCGTTTTCACTTAACAACACAGTATCATCTGCAAACAACAGTACAAGGAGTTTCCAGACACTATCCTCTCTCACCAGGGCCACTCCAACATCCACTACCCTACCTTGTACCTCTTTTATTACCCCATCCATGTACAGATTGAACAACCATGGAAACAAGACACATGCCTGTTTCAACCGAACCTTCAAAGAGAAAAATTTACTTAATTCACCATCCACACGCACTGCAGCCTTAGCACCATCATACATACTCTTCACAGCATTCAACAACTTCCCATCTACTCCATATATTCTTAATACTTTCCACAAACCTTGTCTATCCACCCTGTCATATGCTTTCTCCAAATCCATGAAAGCGACATACAACTTCTTTCCCTTCTCTAGAAACTTTTCCACTAAAGATCTAAGAATGAATATCTGATCTACACAACCTCCTCCCTTCCTAAAGCCTCCCTGTTCTTCTCCAACTAATTCCTCTGTTCTTTCTCTAACTCTATCAATAAGTATCCTACCATACACTTTTCCTCTTATACTAAGAAGACAAATGCCCCTATGATTACCACACACTTCTTTTTCCCCTTTTCCTTTGTACAAGGAAATAATTATACCTGACTTCCAATCCTCCGGGACTTCACATCTTACACATCCATTCTACTACTATCTCTCCCCCATGCTTCAGCATTTCACCACACACTCCATCAATTCCTGGGGCTTTCCCCAATTTAACTTTCTTCATTGCTTCCACAACTTCTATCCTACTGATTTCTTCCTGTCTTCTCACCTCCCTCCTTCTCCCAGACATTCCCCAGCCAGTTATACTCGCATTACTTCCATCCTGTATGTTCAACAATTCCTTAAAGTGTTCTCTCCATTTGCTCACTTTTTCTCCCTTCTCCACTAGTAATCTACCATTTTTATCTTTCACTCCCCTGCTAACTTCACTTCTGCCCTGTCTTACTCTCTTCACCTCTTTCCAGAACATTTTCTTACAGTCCCTCCACTTTACACTCAAATTCCTTCCAAATTCCTCATCCACTCTCTTCTTACTCTCTCATACTAATCTTTTCACCTTTCTCTTTCTTTCTACATATAACTCTCTCTTCCGCCTCTCAACTTCTTCCATGCCCCTATTTCTCATCCATTCATTGTATGCTTTCTTCTTTTGTGCCACAGCCTGTTTCACCTCTTTAGTCCACCACGCTGTTACTTGTACCCCTCCGTCTTCTCTTACTCCCACACACCACATCACATGCTGCACATATTTCGTCTGTAAATATCCTGCACACACCTTCCACGTCCCCCATCTGCTCCAATTCATATTTGCCCAATCGTTCCTCCACTTCTCTATTATACTCTGCCTTTTTCTCATCCTCTTGTAACGTTTCCACTCCTCGCAACTACTCCTTCCTCTTGTCTTTCCCTTCTTCTATTTCTCCATCTTACTTGGATCCTAATTCTGGCCACCACCAAGTAGTGGTCAGAAAGACCACTTCCCCAACCTCTATAAGCTCTTGCATCCATTACACATCTTCGCATTCTTTCATCCACACACACATAATCAATCATTGCCTTCCTTTCATTCAGTTCACCACCCACCCTTCTCATCACTCGCCATGTATACCTGTGGATCATTTTATGCCTGAAGAGGGTCTTGGCTATCACCAACCCCCTCCCGGCACAAATGTCCACTAATGCACTGCCATTCTCATCTATCTCAGCAGGCACACCCCACTCACCAACTATTCTATCCACCTTAAAATTCCCTACTTTACCATTCATATCACCGATCAAAAACACTCTCTCATTCCTTCCAAACTTTTCCATGCACACTTCCACATTTGTCCAGAACTCTTCTCTCTCTGTGCTTGTACGATCTTGCGTTGGTGCATACACACACACAATCGCCCACATTTGTATTTCAACTTTCAACCTTACCCACACAATCCTTGACCCAAGTGATCCATACTGTCTTATGCTCTTCTTCCATCTTTTACTCACAACTATACATGCTCCTTCCTTTGCCCTCTCATTCTCACCTACTCCTTCACTAACTGTAACGTACCTAATTTGTGCTTAACTTTGGATAAACAGACGGTACCTTTTCAAAAATCTTTAAAGTTTTTGAGAATACATTTTGATCACCGTTTGAACTTCAAAACTCATGTTAATAATTTGCTTGCTTGTGATGAACTGTTAAATATTCTCAAGAACCTAGCGGGTACTACATGGGGTGCTGACAGAAAATCTTTATTAATGGTGTATAAGTCCCTTACTCGATCAGAGCTAGACTATGGCGCACAGGTGTATGGCTCAGCGTCTGATGTCACGCTTAAAGGACTGAATGTGTTGCAAAATGAATGTTTGCGAATGTGTCTTGGAGCCGTACAGTGCACCCGTGTAGCTCATGTGGAAGTGGAGGCGAATGTGCCTCCTCCCTATTCGCCGTGAACATCTGGCATTGTCAGCTAGGACAACTAGGAAAAGTGTTATCAGCAATGTGGCCTGTACACCTGTCCATCAATACCACCATCTTCTGTGGGGGTGCGTCGGCCACTAGTCTTGCTGTTCGCCTCCACTTACTGACTCAGGAGCTTGGTGTGGACCTCAGTGACTGACAAGTTGGTGACTAAAAATATAGCACGTTCAGAGCCACTTGGTTTCACTGTTGATGTGTCGTGGCTCCCAGCACCAAAGACCAAGGCGCCGGAGGCAAGTCCACCACTTGTTTTGGAACATCATTGTGTGACACTTGGGGTCCACCAATTGTACATAGATGGCTCCAAGTTGAGTGGAATGTGTGATTGCAAGTGTGTGGTCAACTGAATGTGCCCTCAGGTATCGGTTGCCGACTCACACATCTGTGTTTACCTCCGAACTTTTTGCTATTGACAAAGCCATAGACTATGCTATCAGTTCTAGGCATGACTCATATGTCATATTTTCAGATTCAAAATTAGCTCTTGAGGCAATTGCTTCTTGTACTACGGACTCTAATGAGATTCGGGGCAGCATTATTAATAAATTGCATTTGTGCAGCAAGTCCTTCATGCTGATCTGGGTGCTTGGACATATTCATTTTTACGGCAATGAGAAGGCTGACATACCTGCAAAAGAGGCCATAGAGCTCGAGGAGACTTGGGACGATCCTCGTGATCTACGGTCGAGTCTCTCTCAGAAAGAAGTCAATAAATCCTCTGTGGCAAGGTCAGTGGACCAGACTTAATATTCCAACTTTTAAGCCGTACCTGGGCGACTGGGATACTGCTAACCATCCCAGTCCCCTTGAGGGAAAAGTCCTGGCGTGATTATGGCTTAATGCCAGCGTTTTAACTCATATGAAACCTTATATGGAAAGATGCTTCCTAACACACTGTGGCATCTGTGATCCGATGTTATCTATCAGTCATATCATCCTTCGTTGTCTGCGATTTATTCATGAACGCACTTCACTTATAAATTACTGGGGGCAGCAGATGTCCCATTCACCCTTTCCACCATCCTGGGTGATGGGGATATTGTTATGACTGATAAATTGATGGCTTTCGTGAGAGAGACCGGACTGTTCAGAGTGGTGCAACTTTTTTACTGTATGGTTTTGGTTTTTATCGACTGTAAATATGTAAATATTGTACAATTAATTAGGGTTGACAGTTGACATATTTAAAATAGTTCCTGCCTACATCATACCTATTTCTAATATAGTTGTCCCCTACATTAAACCCCGTTCCTCACCTGACAGTCACCAGCTGATGAGTACAAGTGTGCAATATGGAAAGGTATTGGGCATTTGCAGTCGATGGTGGTCTGTTCGGTGAGGACCTTCACTTATTATACATACTATGTAAATATATTATTCCATCTTGTTTAAGTTGTCCTAATTAGAGCCGACAGCTGACGTATATGGAAATGTTCCTGACTCGTCTGGTTCTCTTTCATATATTGATGTCCCCTATATTAGGTTGTGCCTTGACTGACAGGCGCCAGGTGATGAATCCAGATATGTAATGAAGAAAGGCATTACATATCTGCAGTCAATGGTGTTTTGTTGGTCAAGGTATTTTTACCATCAGTGTAGGTCTAGCTATTTGTCTCTTTAGGATTTGGTATAGGTTAGCGATTTGTCTGTTAGGTGATTAGTCTTAGGGTCTTTAGATTAGGTTTTTCTTTATAAGTAATATAAGGCCTAAAAAATATAAAACCAAGAAAAAATATATAAAAAAAAAATTAATAAAATAAAAATTATATATATATATATATATATATATATATATATATATATATATATATATATATATATATATATATATATATATATATATATATATATATGGCCTTAATGACAAAGGGCTTTGGTCCCAATGGGCAATAGGCCAAAAAAAGAAAAAGAAACACGGGTTAGTTAAAGGCTTGAGTTAGACCGGTGTGTTGGACTGCTCTGTTCTGGGGATATTGGTATAGTTTAGTAGTTTATCTGCCACACGTGAGTTAATGTTTATTGTCAGCACATGAAAGATTTATTAGGTTGTTATCTTGATACTGCTATTATTTATAAGAACTGTTGATTTAGAATCACTGTTAATGCCCTAGCCAACGTCACGTCACTCACATGTTTTATTAGTGTCCAGACACTGCCTTTATTTTTATGCCAGGTCCTTATTCCAACACTCAGTGCTTTTTCAACCCAAGGGCTAGATTGTGTTCTGGTTTATCTTTATTATTAACATTTGGAACTTCAGGATAACTACCGCAAGAGCTAGTTTGACAATCCTGTTCGAATCTGTTTGATTTTGTTTTTGTAGCTGTTAAGTAAATTAATATAAAGTATTTTTTAATTGCTTATTTCATTCCCCCTTTTGGTCATTGGTATATGTTTTACACTTGATTACTATTTTCCCCTTTTAATCATACGACTTGGTGTGGCTAGCCGACACTTGGTATTCTAAAATTTCTGTTGCGCACTTTACAGGAAGTCAGATAGTCCTTTAGTCCCACGATGTAATCACAACACACACACACACACACACACACACACACATATATATATATATATATATATATATATATATATATATATATGTTAACATTGGTCCAGTCGGAAATAGGTTCATGGACAAATTATACGTTGATGGAATAGGCTTATGAAGTAATTAGACCCAAATGGGAACAAGTCTATAAATGAATAAAGATGATAGGGAAAAATAGATCCCTGTGAGAAATAGTTTTTTTTTTTTTTTAATCTTCCACATCCTTTTTAGAAATATGATTCTTGACAATATTGTGGTCTTGGTTTAAAATTGCGATCTTTCAAAGGCTATTTGGCATTGAGCCTTCAAACTAGGACAACTTACATGGACAACTGTTTGCTTCATTTCGCCAAATATGGTGGCAGTCCGTCAACCGTATCTCCGGATATTATCAAGAACACAGAAAGGTGAGTCAGCCATATTATCTCAAGAACTGCTTAAGCTAGGAAGCTGAAATTTTACTACAGTATAGTCTTTAGGCGGATACAATGTGGAAAGGAGTATGGTTATAATCGGTTGATTTCCTCTAGGATCTCACGGGGTAAAAATCAGGGACATTTCTATGTATTCCGGATGTCACTTAATTTTCCATGAAGGATTAAAGCTAGAGGCACCACATTTGCAGGACTAATAGACTGTGATGACATAAGGTGACATGCACAATATCAGTTACCTTGACCTCAAAGTCCCTTTACAGCTCGGCTTCTAGAAGGCAATGGCTGTGGGACGTTATTCTTTATCAATATTCTCCTTGGAAAATTTTACTGAGTTATG